>NC_090445.1:456391245-456696667 GCF_031143425.1 Pleurodeles waltl
TTGTTAATTCGATATTTCCTGACATGAAGAAATACTATCTTATAAGATGGCTGCCATGCATTCTCTAACTTTTTGTTCTATTTTCATCAAAATGGCCACCATTCTAACTTAAATGCACTCCCTGGTTTATAATCTCTGGGCACGCAATGCATCTCTGCTTTGAGCACCAGGCATCCTTTTCCCTTGCATGCTGGCACATGTATACACTTGTATACTGTTTAGGTGAGAGATATTGTTGATATTATTTGGCTATCTAATGCCGATTCCATCGCAATTAGTAACTGGTTTGACCCAGTATAGATTAAACTTCTTTTCCAAGATCACTGCCAAGTTTTCTTAACTTTTTAATCACATTTTCCTCAATATGTCCAGCATTCCCTGGCCTACAAACACTGGCCACACAGCGCGTGACTGCTTTTGGCTCCAGGCTTTCTTTACCAATAATTCACTTGCAGGCTGGCACATGCGTAACTCTTATGCTGTTGAGGTAAGTGATACGGCCGGTAACATCAGCTATAAAATGGCAATTTTATCGCATTTAATAATTGGTTTGCCTCACTATTTCCTAGACTTGGTTGGTTCGGATGGGGACCTCTGGTAACTTGTTTTGCCCTAAGGTCAATTGGTAACTTGCATGCTGCACAATTGGTTCTATTACTAATAATTTGGTAGTAATTATTTTTTTTGGGGTTCCAGTAATTACTGCTAATTGCCCATTGAGGGCCTTGATTGAGGATGATAACTATGGTCAATTAATTGAGGACCTCTTATTTGACAGAGGTCTCTACAAAGGTTTATTCTAATAGGTTGTAGCATTAGAACCTGTCTACTGTGCTACTCACTGAGTGATTAGTGTGCTTAAGCATGGAATGACATCACAGCTTCATGACACAAACCTTGCATTGATGTACCCACAGAGCATGTGATTGGTTTGTGTAAGCATTGATTGGGCTCACTATTTTTGTGACACCAGTGATTATATATATTGGTCCTGATTCCTTACTGATCTAGGACACATTCAGTGGTTCACTAGCTTCAATTATCATCCTTATCCTAGTGTTGGTACAGCATGAGACCCTGCATGCAAATCTTTCCCGCATGTGGTGTATGTTGTGGCAGCACATTTGTATTTTATTTTTGACATACAACAATATCTAATCTATTCTTTTTCCTTTTTCTCTCTTAACCTTTTTCCTTTTTTTTTACTTTTCTACTTTTTTTCTTCCCTTAATTTTAACATGTCTTGGTTCTATAGTCAGTGACTACTTATGTGCATCTCAGGCATACATTTTATGTCCTGATGATTATCCCAATAATCAAATAAGGGTTCAAAATGTCAGACATTTAGTACTTAGTACAATAACATATGTTTTGACATGAGAAAGAGTGCTGTAAAATTGTGACTTTAAATGTGCTTTCTGTCACATGGGGTATGCCTGATCAATTAGGATTTATGGTTTCCAAGATGCTTTTGTTTTCCCACTACACTGTTTTCTTCCGTTCACATGGAATAAATACACTGATTTATTGCATGTTTTCCATAGACGTGATTCTATGTGGTATTTAAATCTATAGTTCTTTTATCCAAGGGACACTTGTTCCTTTATATAAACACTTTGTATGATGTCCACACATACACATGCATGCCTGACAGACAATATGGATAACAACTCTGTGTGCAAAGGAGGTGTTCAATGTCCCCAGGGGTGTGGGGGCCATGGAGCACACAGGGCACAACACCTATCTCATGGCACACTTAACACAAACTAGGAGTTAAGTCACACAGCATGGCTTTTTGGCAGGTGCCATCTTATTGGACACATTTACAAGTATCTGCAACATCACACACATCCCACATGGGTAATCTGTCATGAACCACAATTCACATTATCAGCAAGCCCCTAAGCCTCTAGCCGTGACTGGGAGGTGCACTATCACACACAGTTACAATCATGCTTGGAAATAGCAAACCACCCAAAAGCAGAAGCAAGATAAATCTTTACTTCACAAACACATACTAAGCAATGATACTCTACAAATCACAAGGGCAACTCTGACACTGTCTTTCCTATTCCACTGCATTTGACCAAGGTTATGCCATTCAGCCCTGGGTGTTAAAACCCTATGTAAATCCATAAAGTGACAGTGAGAAGACCTACAAGATGGCTCAGGTCTGCACCTGGAACGTAGTCGAGTGAACATTCAGCATGCTCAAAGCAAGATTCCAATGTCTAGATGTCTTGGGGGGAAGCTGCTGTACTCACCTCCACTAGATGATTGTTTGTGCAGTTTTGCACAATATACGTGTGTGGACACGTCCTCTGGGAGGAACAGTTGGAGGACCACAAGGACGATGTGGACAATGATGATGAACCTCAAGATGTGGATTTTACCTCATACAAGTGCTGGGACACACAGACGTGCACACATTGTTGCCAATTTCTTCTCCTGAAGTGATTCATTGATATGTCATCTTCAACCTACTTGTGAAGAAACCACTTAATCACACAAGTGTCTTGGAGTATCTGTCACATACAATTGCAAAAGCTAATCATACACATTTTGGAAAGTGAGACTACGCAACAAAAGTGAGAAAAGAAGTAGGAACACACTCAGGAAGACCATTCAACTACACACAAAGCAATGTGAATGGAATTGTGTGTGTCATGTTTGCAATGCCAGTTTCACATACATGTTGCATTGAAACATACATGTTACACAGGTCTGTTACCTTGAAATATGAAAGCAGTCACATTGGTACTCCTTGTGATGAATGTTATCCAGATGTCACCCCCTGGTAGGACAAGAGCAGTCATTGGCCGCAACAGTTGGTCAATGTCAGCAATGTGACACACACAATTTCTTCATGTCTCAATCACATGAGAAAAATCATAACATGTCCGTCACTAACACACACATTCATGGCAAAAATTCTATAATATACAGAGGACAAAGCACCAGTATGTCTAGGCCTGTCTTATGCAAATAACTAGTCATCTCCCATGTATGTCTAAAAATGTTATTGCATCCCTTATTCCCTTGACAAACTCCAAGTGGGAATCTGGGCACAGACCTATGAACAAATTCATATGTTATAGCTATCAGGAGTACACATACATTGCATCCACACTCATTGTGCATCTCACAAAGGATGTACACAGTAGCTGTGTGTGAGTGCCCATGTTAAACACACTCAAATTGAAGGACAGCTGAGACACTCCTGTACTAAACTGGCATAGTCACTTTGTGGAGGTGACTTAGAGACAACATAGGGCCAGATGTACAACACATTTTTCAAGTAGCAAACGGGGAATTGGGCTGTTTGTGACTTGAAAGATGCAATTTGCGATGTACAGACCCATTTTTGCGATTCAGTAATCTATTTACTGAATCCTAAAAAGGGTTTGCGAGTCGCAATTAGGAAGGGGTGTTCCCTTCCTAATTGCGAGTCGCAGTCCCATGTGTGATTGTTTTGTGACCATGAAAGCTGTCGCAAAAAAATTGCAGTTAGCACCAGTTTCAAACTTGTGCTAACCCATTCGCAAAAGGGAAGGGGTCACCATGTGGCCCCTTCCCCTTTGTGAATGGTAGCGAAAATAGTTTTTTCAGAGCAGGCAGTGGTCCTACGGTCCACTGCCTGTTCTGAAAAACTGAAAAGAAAGCTTTTAATTTTTTGTCTTTGAAATGCATCTCGCTTTCTTATGGCAAAAATGGGCTGCATTTAAAAAAAAAAAATGCTTTATTTAAAAACAGTCACAGACATGGTGGTCTGCTGTCTCCAGCAGGCCACCATCCCTATGAGGGCAGCCATTCCCAATGGGGTCACATATTGCGACCTTCCTCATGAATATTCATGAGGTAGGTCATTTGCGACCCCATAGGGAATCGCAAACAGTGTCATTGACACTGTTGTACATCAGGTTTTGCGACTTGCAAATTGCGAGTCGCAAAACCTGAATTTCATACATGTGGCCCATAGTGCTGTGGCAGGAGTCCAGAGATGGATGGATGTCAGTCTGCTATCCTGCATACAATGGATCATCAACAGTTAATATTGCTTGTCCTGTAGCATACTCTAGTATAATTGCCAAATATCACATGGAAAATATACAGTGACATTCATTAAGGACTGGACAGTGAGAATGAGGAAGATGAGTGCCTAATACCACTTGTCAAAACACTGCCAGCTATTTGGTAATTGAGGCCGAAAAACACTATCAGGCTTCAACAGGTGGGAATGTCAACACAACAATATATCAATCAAAAATACAACGTTACACATATAAAACCATAAACATAACCACACATATTGTGTAGGCTACTTGATATCTCAGTCACACTGTCTGCAAGTCTAACTATGTGTTTGTCCAGCAAAAACAATTATGAATGACACATGTTGAAACTGACAACATTTGTACCCTGGGTCTACTAAGATGTCCCTGCCCCACTATCTACCAATGGAGTGCCAAAATACAGAAGGCTAAATTAGAAAAGTTAATCATTGACACTTGTAGTACCAAGTAGATAAGAGTCCAATCCTGGCAGAAATCTCCTGTGGGTCCCTAGTAAATAATAGGGCAAGGATGACTGAAATCCCATGTAAGTCCCTAGTAGATAATTGGGCAAGGCTGACCTCTACATCCTGTTAGACCCTACTAGATAATAGGGCAGGAGAGTGTAGATGGACATTTGGAAACATGCATTTGTATGTGCACTAATGTACTGCCACTCATCCCAGTCTGATTACAACTCTGCCTTGCATAGCGTATGCTAGAAGACAATTCTGAGTTAAATTATGTGGTGAGGATTAGTGCTGTGAAGTTGTATGTTGAAAATACATTGTCACAAATTGTGATCTTACTGTCCCCCCTAGGTGCTCCTGGCTCTTTTGGGCACAACTGTGAGCATGACCAAAATCGACAAGGCATAATAGCCCGTGGTTTGTGGGGAAACCACCTTTATCACTTACAAACAATAGCAATGTATCTACAGAGTGTAACATGTCAGTCACTCATATGAGCAAAGATATTGTTCTGAATGAGCACTATGGGTCATGAATGCATCATAAAGATTGTAGCACTAGTATCCCAGACATACCACTATAGTAGGAAGACATGACACATGAAGAACACAAACCAAGTACATGCATGGCATGACTAAGACATCCATGGTACATCTGACGTAAACATCACCACACTTGCCTGCATGGGGAACAGTATGTTATCCATCTTGCATGACAGGCTGATGTCTCCTCCTTAGGACACCAATTGGAGTGACACGCAAATGCACTGTCCTGGGGTGGGTTAGATGGCCAGAATTTAGGTCAAGTCAAATGCATTCCAGGATACAAATTTATCAAGGGTATCATGTGAATGAACATGTTGAACACATGGGCTATCCATCATAAGCTGTGTGGCTACATTCATAGTGTAAATGTCTGATCTGTGTAGTCAGATCCCAAATATGAATTTACCTCCACTTACAGACACTTACAGAAAATATGTTGTAGACATGGGAAGACAGGTAGATGTGAAATAAGGAAGCTCCAGTGATGCAAGCGGCTAGACAAACTGATTACCACACTTGACAACACAATTCAAATAACACCACCCCTTGCATGACAGCTTGCTGTCTGTACATTCAGATGAAGCACATTTTGTCAGACATGTATCCAGTCCTATATGTTGTTATATAGGCCACATTCCATGGTGAGTCCATGCAAACCCTGGGTGTGAACTAAGCATTGGTCTAAGGTCACCACACATAGGGCCATAATCTCAATGAACTGAAAGTTTTGATTATGAAGTCTAACTGTCATCGGATTGCCCATTGACCCCCAAACCACACCATGGTATTATTCCAAATAGAGCACTGCATGGGATTCTTTAGCAGGGCTGTGACAAATACAATGGATGCAGTTGTGGCGCTTTGCTGGACTGACCCAAAACTGTTTCACTAGCCTATGAAAGATGAGGACAAACCATTGTCAACAGCAGTAGCATCAGTCATATGCCTGCGGTGCCCATCCATTACAAAACGTGGAAAAGAATGTTGCAAAGACAGCTAGTTACTTTCACAATGCTATAGCTATTTGGCATCCCTGCTGAGGTATGCCCATCTTGCACAAATCATACCATGCACAGGTATGATGTTTCACAATGGGTTTACAAAGTGGCACAATGCTAGCTTTGAGCCACTTCAAAAATGTATGATGCATGACAAGGCCTTGTTTAGTGCCACTGGTATGTAAAATTGTATGACAGAAAACTGGCATAAATGTGTGCAAAGACCTTTAAATGTACCACAAAGCACCCAAATGAACCCACACATTGCAGCTAACATTGATATGACTCGTGGAATCTGAACTATGTAATTTCTGTTCCTTGTTAGGCAGGTATCATCACACATGTACACTTATAAGACATACCTTAGACACATGGAAAGAGAGCAGGATGTTGATCTGAGATATCTACCAGTAACTAAACACTACACATGACTTTAAATTGAAAAACAATATTTTCCCCAGTATGCCATACATTGTAGCAAATTTAACATGCCTTGCATCAAAAAAATCGATGCATTTCCCCTATGCATCAAATTGTTTTGCATTGCTTCTACCAAAAATGACCTATACCATGCAATGCATGAAGACTGTCTGATGTTGTCTTGACATGCGATAACAATATTCCCACACGTGTTTTGCATAAAAAATTAGGCATTCTCCGAAACGTGACGCATCATAACAGGAAGTGAGGTAATGGATCTACCAGGCACACCAGAAACTGCAAAATTACTCTCACTTTGTCTTACAGTCACAACTGCAAATTTACTTTCACTTTCTCATACAGTCACATGCTTTTTGTCTGTCTTGCTGAGAGGAGGTGTTTTGGAGATCTATGTGAGAGAGTGTAGCTTGAGGTGTCATTTTATGCTGTCTGTTGTTGTGTATTTTTGTCCTTGACCTCTGTATTGTCCTTCCCATTACACTTTAATATTTTGTTGTCATTGTATTTTTGGGTATCTGTCTCTGGGGTAGAATTGTTATTTCGCATATTTTGGGTTAGTTGGTGTAACATTTTGTTTTGGGTTCAGTGTACAGAGGGTATGGCAATATGTTGGGAAGGGAAAGAGCATGTCAGCTCAGCGCAGAGGAGTTAGGAGGACTTACATGGCTGGTGCTCCATTATCTGCCCAACATGGTGGCAATGGGTGGGTGAGTAATCCAGGATTACAGGACCCAGACAAGGAAGCTGTGGTGGTGGAAGTTCCTATCCTACATGACCCATATCTTTGAGGTGGAGCGGACTGACTGGCAATTGAAACATCGCTGGGCAGATGTTGTCAGCAGGGAAAAGGACCTTCTGGACCCCATTGGCATTGAGGTCAGAGTGTTGGTGAGTTAACAAACTTTGTGATCGATTTTTGCTTCAGAATTGCAGGTACATGTCTGTTGGCCATAGAGGCCAGGGTTGTAGGTATAGTGATGGAGTTAAAAGTGCAACCATGACAATGGATACACTGCACGATTAGGAACATAAAAGGCTTTGGGCCAGCTTTACTAGCCCAGGTGGCACAGTACAGAGCAGCAAGTGTCTGTGGCCTTGTAAATATGGAATGACACACTGCGCTACCGGACCCTCAAGACTCAAGAAAAATGATGCTCCGGTGGTGCAGTGTGCGGCTAGGGGCTTGTAAATTTGCCCCTAAGTGCCTAACAACTGTTGTATGTTACATAGTCCTGTACATTTTATGTCACAATTCAGACATGAGTAAAGGCAGTCATAGCTGAGTGTGTCCTGTGAGTCATGCATGTGCAAGCTGACATTACAATTATCAATGTATAAAAAAGACTCAATTTTGAAATCATCAGCTATGACACAACAATGTAGTAGTGACACTTATGTTAGGATCAAACACATAGGTGTACATGTCAGCATGGCCTATCCACTGTATGTCACTGATACAAGTATGATGCCATTCTTGAGTATTTATCAACATAGGTATTCTGCTGTCAATGGCAAAGATGTCTGATATGCAATACTTGTTCATTGTGCAACATTCACAGTGCCATGTTTGATGTTCCACCTTGAGGGTGAACCTCAACCATATACAATTGGAGAGGTGGAAAGCTTCAAAGACCCTAAGGCAACCAGTGAGTAACAATCTGTATGTGTTGTGTAAATGATGTGTGTGCAGTTGTATGTTGAATATAATGGCATGTACCAATTGCATGTATGCTACCACAAACATAGGGGCATAGTTCTAAGCCTCTATCGGCACACTGCACCACTGCTGCGTAATTGTTCTTGCCATTCCGGTGGCACAGTGTACCATCTCATAATTACAATGCCACACAGAGCCACCTTGTGTGGCCTTACATGACCTTGTACATATGTGCCATTTCACGCATCTAACAATGTGAAAGGGGCATTTCACGGGTGTTGCTGTGGGTGTTCTTACAGCAACATCCATGGAACGCTAAGGAATCTCAAGTATTCCCAGATTTACAACTCTGGAAATGCATCAGATTCCAACACCACCTCAGAGGTAGTGTACAGCCGACGCAATGGGGAAAAAATCATTAATTTAGCCAGTTTTTTTCCTCTTGCTATGTGTGCCGCATTCTGCAGCTCAAATAGAAAGAGGTAAATGCCTCTTGTGATTGTTTGTGTGCAGGAAGGTGTCACATCCTGCACAAAAAACAATCATCCCCACAAAGCAGGCATTCTTGCACCATTGTGCAAGGGTGCTTGCGCTGGCACTAGACAGATATTTGTGCTGTAGCGTGGAGGTGAGGACATGAATGTGCTGTATCTTGTAGATATGGTGCATTCCTGTTCTTTCCCGGTGGCATAGGTTTATAAATTAGGACGACAGTAGGCTAAAGTAGGATGAGTACAGTGTGGTGATGATATGTCTAGCCTGCAGTTCCCATGAACTGATTGCACTGGTGGCCACATATGCAGCAAAGACCATGAAAATGAAGGACATGGTACATGAGTCCCATATCAGTGATGATATTGGACTTATGTGGCAGACGCAAAGGGTCCAACACATGTGTGCAGCTTAGCAAGGTTTGGTTGGCAATACAAGTAACTGATCTGTGTGTCACACGTGGCAACAAGTAACAAAGCTAATGGTGTGAAGCATTACAATGTTCATTGCAACCTAATATCAGCAGGTCCGTGGACAACCATTCGCACTTGGGGGCTAAGTTTCAACCCACTAGTGCCACTGGTGCATCAGTTTTTATATGGTAACAAAGTGATGCATCAGAGGTGAAAGGGTCTTATCTATATGTCCCTTTAACTGGCCAATTTACCAACACTATTGTGGTGTCATGCCCCTTTACCTGAGTCATAGTTGCAAATATTTAAATCTGATGTCCTCCTCACATGACGGATCATTTATATTTAGCCAGAGGGATATCCATACTACATTGCCATATGACAAGCCAGAAACCACTGCATCATCTAATTAATGTTATCGAGATGTTGTCCAAGATGTGATGTAAATACAACTGACATTAATGTACAAAAGCATTATCCAGTGCTGTTATAAGATCTCTGTGCAGATGCGGTGTAGGACATTCATCCACCCACATAGGAGGTGGTGATGCTGAGTGCTGTAATGCAACACTACGAGCAGAGTTTAGGACACATAGAACTAATGGGCAGTTTAGTGTGATGAAACGAATTACCCTGGGACTATGAATCGTCACTGCACAGCTCTCCAGGTAGAGACCTGTGTCACCATGAATGTAGTCTCATCATCCTCTGTGTGACATGACCCACTACACCACCCTACAATGTCACATATACTGTCTGGCACATTCTGTTTTTAAAATAAGCTATGTGTCCTGACATCTGTCCTTGCCATGAGTGGCTCTGTAATGAGACCACGTTTTCCCTGCAGTCCTTCTTTACATGAGTTTGTTACATGTCAATGAATCTGAGGTTAGTTGAAGGGTATTGATGAACAGCACACCATGATGAGCATGGTCACATGACTGATGTATATGGAAATCTTAGTCAATGGTGACATGGTCCTTCAATTACCCTCAAAGATGGGTCGGAGTAATGGTGCTACAATAGCTAGGCTATGTGGAGTTGGCGGTTGGCATGCAGATGTATGTTCTACCTGCCCTTCAGGATTTTAAGTCGATTTGTGCTGGCCAATGTGTTACTACTGCAGATGGTGTATCCATTGCATGGGTATTGTTAATTTTCATAAAAAATACAATTGACTGACATGTCCAAATCATGTTGCAGCTGCTAACATGAGTGCAACCCGGAAGCGTACGTTTGCAAAGAGGGCTGAGAGGTACCACCACATCAAGCAAGTCACCAAGAGAGAAGGTATTACCAGGAGCATGCCTCAGGGGCCTGGAAGGCCTTCCTTCAAGGGGAACCAGCAAATGATGCATCCACTAGCACTACATATGCAGTAGCAATGCCTGTAGCTACAGACAGTGACACTCCTTAAGGGACAGGAACTAAAACCTCGGCACCATCAACTGGATCTGCAGCAGCTACACCTGTAGCCCATCCCTACACACAGCTCCCTAGGTGCAGGAGTTCTGTACTGAGTTGGCAGGTCAAAACTATAGGATTTCAAGGTTAGAGCACTAAAATGGAAAAATATTGCCGATTTTATGAGAACTCAAATCACATATCAGGAGATGCTGAGTGGACAAGAATATACAGACTTTGAATGCTCCTTTCAATTTACAAAGTGAATGTATATAGTTGGGGTATGTAGTTAGTTAGGGTTGAGTAGGTTAGGATAGAGTATATTAGTTTATAGCACTTTGTGATGACTTTTCTGTCTTAGGGGTGGGGGATTTAGGATGATTCTGCAGCACACATAGAAAGAGTTAAATCCCTCTCTTGATTGTTTTTGTGCAGGAAGGTGTCCCTTGATAGCCAACAGCAATCATCCCTAATTCACAGGTACCCTTTCAGTATGGTGCAAGTGTGCCTGCGTAGACACATGGCAGCTATTTTTGCACCAGCTCAAACAGTAATGACAGATATGCGCTGTGTGTTGAGTTACATTTGTGGCCTGTTGGAAATGTCCCTTTTTGCAGAGTTATCCCCAAATCTTTTGCCTTCTTCCTCCTATTTTTTCTTACTGGTTTTTGCTGTTTTATTGTCTCTTCGCAAGTGCTCCCTGTATAAGTTGTATTGGTGATTGGTTTATCCATGATTGGCATATTTGATTTACCAGTAAGTCCCTAGTGCAGTACACTAGAGGTGCCCAGGGCTTGTAAATCAAATGCTACTAGTGGGTCTTCAGCGCTGGTTGTGCCACCCACATGAGCAGCCCTGTAAGCATGACTCAGAATTGCCACTGCAGTGTCTGTGTGTGCAGTCGTGCACTGTCAATTCAACTTGGCAAGTGTACCCACTTGCCACCCCTAAACCTTCCCTTTTTATACATGTAAGGCACCCCTAAGGTAGGACCTAGGTAGCCCCATGGGCAGGGTGCAGTGTATGTTAAAGGTGGGACATGTACTGATGTGTTTACAATGAAATACTGCCAAATTTGTTTTTCACTGTTGCAATGCCTATTGCTCTCATAGGTTAACATGGGAGCTACCTTGAAATATTCTTAAAGTACAGTTTCCCTTTGAGAGCAGATCGAAAGATGGATTTTAGGGTCTCTGGACTCACAATTCAAAAATACATCTTTTAGTGGAATTATTTTTTAGATTCTTAGGCCCATATTTATACTTTTTTGGCGCCGTATTTGCGTAGTTTTTTTACGCAAAATCGGCGCTAACTTACAAAATAGACCTGTATTTTGTAAGTTTGCGCTGCTTGTGCGTCAAAAAATTATTCAAATGTGGCGTTAAAAAAGTATAAATATGGGCCTTAGTTTGAAAATGCCACTTTTAGAAAGTATGCATTTTCTTGATTAAATCATTCTGTGACTCTGCCTGTTTGTGGATTCCCCATCTGGGTCAGTTGGACAGTTGGGCTGTTGTGACTTTCCTATAGACAGTGACACAAAGGGAGCTGGGGTGTGGCCTGCATATCCTGATGAGCCATCTGAGCTAGAGTGGAGGGAGCAGTGGTCACCTGAAAGGGCTGTGCATGCCCTCACAAAAAGCTGTTTCCAACCCCCTGGAGTGTGTCTGGGGCCTGGCCCAGACAAGACAAGATCCTGTAAACAAGAGAGACTACTCTATGAAGTTGGGCAACTTCAAAAGTAGGAATGTGTATAAGTAGTGGACCCAAAACCCCAGACTTTTGGAATCGTACAGAATCTTTCTGGAATCAAGAGGAACTCTGCCAAGGAGAAGAGCTGAAGAGCTGGAGGAATGAGTAGTGCCCCTTTGCTATATTGCTTTGTTGGGTTGGCCTGCAGTTGCTGCTTCTGCCTTAAAAGAAAGCAAAGGGTGAACTTTGCTGTGCATCCTGCTTGAGATAATTCTCCAAGGGTTCGGAGTAGAGTTTGCCTCCTGTTGGATGTCTCAGGGACACCAAAGACTTCAGTTTCATCTGACTGCAGCACTGGAAACTGTGTGTTTTGTGCTGTTCAAGGAGAAAAGCCACTGCAATGCCGCCAACGATGCCGCTGACCTGCACTATGACCTGCTGGACATTCTTTGAAACTTTGAAGAACAGATCTATGGACTTGAAAGCATGCAAAAGCTAGACTGCAAACCAGAGTATGACCTTCACGGAAGCACTTCTTGGTTTAGAGTTAACTTCCAAGCGAGAATAGGTATAGCCAATAGTTAAGGCCAAATTATTATCGAGCAACATGTCTTTTGTTGTTGTGATTTTCTGCTTCATTCAATTTGCATCAGAGCATTACATACACCAACTTTATTTGTTTTTGCTCTGTTTGGGTCCCTTGTGTTTAAGGCTTCAGCATTTTCCCTTTCTTTTTCTATTTTGATATGTCAAGGCACTACTACTTACCTTTTCCTATTCCTTTCTCAGTTCTTGTTCAGCTGGTCTTCTTGTCATCCTGGAGTTTATAACTGTATTCTGGTTGGTCAGATGCTCATGATCAAAAGACTCATTAAAAAGAATGGTTAGCTTGGTTTGATCTCTCATTTTATTGTTCTCACTCTTGAGGTTATGTAGTAACCTTGAGAGTGTGGTCTAAAATATATTTTCGTTTTTTAAGGGCAAAATGTTGTTTAGACCACACTTAGGGCCTCATTACAAGTGTGTCAGTCTTCAGACTACCAAACTCGCGGTGGCGGTCAGGACCACCGATGTTGCAGCAGTCCAACTGCCACATTAAAATCAGGGTGGTCAGACCTCCAGGGAACCACAGCACCACCAGGATCCATTATCCCGGTGGCCTGGCGGTGGCAGAGATCGTAAGCCACCATGCAGTGCTGCATGCAGAGCTGCCCTCCGTATTGCGACTTTGTTCTCTGTTAGCCTTTTCATGGCGATGTTACCGCCATGAAAAGGCTGGCTGAGAACAGGTGCAGTGGGACACAGCGGGGCACCTGCACTGCCCATGCACTTGGCATGGGCAGTGCAGGGGACACCATGCCCAACACTGTTGCAATGTTTTCTGTCTGCTTTGCAGACTGCAAACATTGTGAGGGTGCTGGTGCACCGTGCGGGCTACAGCATTGCCGCCGGCTCAATTACGAGCCAGAGACAATGCTGTAGCCTGTTTCCCGCTAGCCTGCTGGGTAGAAACACCGACCTAGAGTGAAACTCCTAAAAATTCTGGTGGGCGGAATGGTCGCCACTAAGGCGCAACCGCCCTGTCGGGAACTCAAAATGAAGCCCTTATTCAGTGTTCTGGGTCTTAAGGGAAAGTATAGAGTAGTACAGTGTATTTTTAATTTTGCATATCTTTTTTTTTTTTTTCATTTCTGGAAGTGTCACATTACTTTGTAGGTAGTGCCACTGCATTTGCATACTTATATAAAATGACTCCTCCCTTCCTACCCACTTATAAAACAGCATTACACTATATTTACACTTAAAACCCTGAACATAGACTTAGGGCCTGATTATGATCTTGGCGTACTGGGATATCCATCACAAATATGGTGGATATCCTGTCCACTGTATTATGATCTCATTATATCCTATGGAGATCGTAATGCTGTGAAGGGAATATCCGTCACATTGTGTGACAGAGTTTTCCATCCACCAATATCATAATCAGGCCCTAAGTGTGGTCTAAACTTTTTGGTTGCCTTTTAATTTTTTAAGGGCTTCCATTACTCATTTATAGATTGTTTTGTTATCATGATGTACCAAGGTATACTGCAAAGTTACTGACTTGTCGCTCCACTCGATGATGCCCCACTTCACTCTATGACAATTCACTCTACTCTATGACACTCCACCCCACTCCACTCTATGACACATCATTCCACTTTGCAACACTAAAACCACTCCACTCTACTACATGCGTCTTCATTCTGTGGCATGCTAATCCACTCTACTACACCCCGCTCCACTGTACCACATGCCACTCAACTCTATAGCACTCCACTCTACGCCACTGTAACACAATCTATGCCAATCTGCCACACTCTAGACTCCTCCACTCTATGGCATTCTTCTCCACTCTATGCTACTATGCAAAACTCTACTCCACTCTATTCTACCCTACTAGACTCTACACCACTTCACTCTGCTCTACTTTATTCTATGCTGCTCCACTGTACCTTACGACAACGCATGCCACCACACTGAATGCCACCACACTCTATGACACAACACTACATGCTTCTCTACGGTACACTACTCCATGTTATGCCATTCCACTATACGCCACTCCACTGTATGCCACCCCATTCAGTGCTATTACACCCTATGCCCCTCTGCTGTAAGACCCTTAATGAGCCACAACATGACACTCCACTCTACGACATGGCACTCCACTCAATGGCCCTCCACTCTACTATGACACACAACTACACTCTACACTGTTGCACTCTACACCACTTCACTCTGTGCCACTCTACTCAAAGCCACTCCTCTTTATGCCAGTCCACTCTACACCACTCCATTGCATGCTATCCCACTCTGTTGCCACTCCATTCAGCACCACTCCGCTCTAGCTATCCCACTCTATGCCACTCCCCTCACCACTCAACTCTGTACCACTCCACTCCACTCTGCCACACTTCACTTTACACCACTCCACTCTACGCCACTCCACTCTACTCTACTATATGCCACTCCACTGTCTGCCACTCCACGTTATACTATTTCCACTCTACTCCACACCACTCCACTCTATGCCATGACACTCTAAGCAAAACACAGCACTCTACTCCACTCTAGGCCACCACACTTTGCGCAACATGATACCCTACAACATAACACTGTATGACACTCCTCTCTATTCCTTTCCACTCTACCACACTGTACTGCACTCTTTGCCACTGTACAACACTCTACTTCACTCTCCAACATTGTACTCCACTCTACCACACTCTGCACTACTCCCTCAATGCCACTCCACTCCATTTTACTCCAATCTACTCTATGAATAATACCGTATTGTGCAGCACTCTGCTCCACTATTCCACCCTATGCCATTCACTCTATGACACTCTATGCCACTCCATTCTATGCTATTCCACTATAGGCCACTCCATTCTATGCCCTTCCACTATAGGACACTATACAAGATGCCACTAACATCACACTCAACTCTACCACAAACACTGCACTGTATGCCACTTCACTCTTTGTCACTCTACTCTAGGCCACTCCACTCTACCACACTCAACTCTATGCCACTCCATTCTACAAAACTGTACTCTATGTGATTCCACTCTACAACACTTTCTGACACACTATAACATGACAGTTTACTGTACGACTCACCACTCCACTTTTTAACACTTTACTCCATTCTAGGCTCTAAGGTAACTATAACTCGTGCCCTAAGGTAATTGTAACTCACGCCCTCACCATGCACAGTTTTTTCATCAACATTTTTACTGCAAATATTACATTGATATTATCAAAAAATTTATGAAAGATGGCATGATTGCCATAATTTGTGGGGTAATTTGAAGTGCATGGTAAGGGCGTGAGTTACAGTTACCTTAGGCACGAGTTATAGTTATTTGAAGTAACTCTAACTCTAACTGGGGAATTTCTACGGTTTTGTTTGTTTAAAATGTGAGCCTAACTATAACTTTCCTGTAACTTTTTTCAGTGAATATCTATGTTTTTTTAACGTTCAGTTATTTTAATTACTATGCGTTCATCCAAACACTGCTTTGAGCAGCAGCTGTTGGCCACAGGGCCAGGCCCTGAGGTCAACCCCCTATAAGCACCCAACCATGCACGTCCTTCACCATGTGCAGGGGAGGTTGCCCACAAGACCTGGCTTGCAGCCAGACCCTGCGGCCAACAACCCAACCACCCAAGCCCATGCTGTGCACAGCCCTTTTGCCGTGTGCATTGGGAGTTAGCCACAGCTTCTCTGGGTGTGGGAATAGGTGTGAGAGGGTGTGTCTGGGGGTGAGAGTGGCTGTCTGGTTGTCAGTATGGGTGTGAGAGTGCATGCATCAGTGTTTTAGTTGGTGCGCCAGTCTGTGCGCAGGTCTGTGAGTGGCTGCATAAGGGTGTCAGTGGGTCTGTGAGTGGGTACGTGAGTGTCTGAATAGTTCTGTGAGTGGGTGTGTAAGTGACTGAGTGAGTCTGTAAGTAGGTGCATAAGTGTCTATGTGGGTGTGTGAGTGGGAGAAATTGACTGAAAGAGAGACAGAAAGAAACAAAGTGAGAGAGAAAGAGTTTGTTTACGCTTTAATATCTCATATACTTGGAATTAGATATTTTTGTTGGATTTAACAAAAAAAAAACTTTAATATATATATTTTTCTTAAATTGGTAATGAGTCCAGCTGGACTTGAACCCCCATTGCGCCATGTGAAGGTCTGCAATGTTCCCACTGAGCTATGGGGATTTGTGTTTTTTTTTAGCCCTTTATGGGCTTTCAGGGACCATGAGGGAGCCCTTAAGGGCTCCCCTGTGGGCCCAATATATTTTTTATTTATTTAATTTAAATTGTATTTATTTAAATATTATTTAAATAAATAAATAAATAATCAAAAGCCCTTTGCAAGCTATGTGGGACCGGGAGGGAGCCTTCAAGGACTCCCCCCGCGGTCCCTACTTTATAAATTTAATTTAATTTAATTTGTTTTTAATTAAAAAGCCCTTACGGGATACCCGGCACTCACGGCTTCCCCCGCAGTTTAAGATTTGAGAGGGTCTGCGCAGTCCCACTCAAGTAGCCAATAATGGCACTGGGGACCACAAACGCCAAGGGCCAGCTCCTGCTATGTCCCGGGGTGCCCACCCGCGGGACATAGCTGTTTGCTCTAACTTGGTGGAAGCTTTAATAGCTCCCACCAAGTCAGTCAAACACTCCGCTACCAGCAAGTGAGAGCTGTCAAAGAGCTCTCATTTGCTGGGAGCCAAAGTTTCCTCTTTTTCCCTGCCCTCAGACATCCAGGTAGGGAAACAGAGGAAACCATTGCTCTCACACACAGGGAGCTGCATGTTAATCAGCTCCCAGTCTGTGAGAGCAATGCTTGCTTCCACAGGAGGCGGTGAGCCAGGTAGGACTGCGGGGCCTTGATGCTCCTCCCATGGTCCCAGTGCATACTGGGTGCCGTGAAGTGCACCCAGGACAGATGGCCGGGCCCTGGGGAATGGAGTCCCCGGGGCCGAGATCAGTCTGGGGAGGGTGTTGAGGCCTTGGGGTGGAGTCCCAAGGGCTGAAATCAGCTGGGGAGGGAGAGCCACATGCCCCCCATTGAATTGTAGGAGGCCGTAGGGGATGGTGTCCCCATGGCTGAAATTGTCTTTGGAAGGGGGCTGCGCACCCCCATTGTACTGTAGTGGGCCTCAGGGGATGATGTCCCTTGGGTGGAAATGGGCCAGAGGAAGGGGGATCACATGGCCTTCTCCCCCACAGTAGCCATTAACCCAACAAAGTACCACTTATTAACTAACCAGTAGAAAGTGCTCTAGTTTGATAGACATTTTGTGCAACAAGCAGATGAGCTTCCGTTCTGGCCATGATGCCCATCTCACAGAGAATAAACCTCAACAGGATGAACTTACAAATATAGATATAGCAGGTGCGCCAGTTGAAGATCCACTTCTGGAACGGTCAAATTAATCTAACTCCTGAGCTTGGCGAATGCAAAGCAAGTGTTTTTACTCTGAGTGCAGTGTGCAGTTGGTTTGTTAGTGGAGTAGGCCACAGGGACTGGTCACAGGCGAGGCCCTGCGGCCAAACCCCATCGCACACATCAGAAGGACTTGTGTGGCACAGGGCGAGGTGATTATAGAGGGTTGGCCTCAGGGCCTGGGCAGAGCCAAGGCCCTGCGGCCATCACCAACCACACAGGGCTGACGGCCTTGCACGGCGGTGGTTGGATTAACATGTAAAAGTGAATATTATTTAACGTTTTAAAAAAACACAGAAATTCCCCGACAAAAAACAAAGTTTGCAGGGATGTTATAGTTAGGAAAAAGATTTTAAAAGACTTTAGACATTCTCTTTAAAAAAACTATGGGTAAGGGGGCGTTATGTGGGAAACTGGCAATCTCTTGCAGTACACCCCCACTTTTTGCCAGGTTTCTGGATGCAACATGGACTGGAGTGCACTGGGATCCTGCTCACCAGGTTCCCAGTGCCAGTGTCCTTTCCCTAAAATGGCAAAGGTATTGATATAATTGCCAACACCATTAGCTGCCACCGGTGCTTTAAATGAAAACAAATAAGTGCAGGTACTCATCAACAGGGGGTGTGGACAGGGGTGGAGTTTGGGGGCAGGCATAAGGGCGGTGCTAAAGGCGAAATAAAAGGGCAAGCTATGTTTTTGACCTTTCCAAGCCTTGTATGCAAGAAATCTGCATGCATTGTTAGATTATCAGATGTATTTGCCCATTCGTTTTTTATGCTAATAACCATTTATATATCACTTTCTAATAAGTGTTCACCACTACCCAAAGTAACCTTTTTTTTTTAGCAACCCTAAAAACCAGTAAGGTTCTAAATATATGCCTTGTTGTTTGGAATCAAGTCCTTGATGCAGGGTCGTAACTCACTGAGCTATGTTACAAGGATGTTAACTTGTGACCTGTAAGTAACAAAGGGATCTATGCAACAAAAACAGTAGCCAACTGAGCTATCTACATAAAAAAACAAATACGTGATCTACATGTTGCATGCTGTGCTTTTCAGCAGGCACATTGCCCCTCTATGCAATTTTATGGTGCATTGTACCTATGATTAGTATGCCCACAGATCTTTCTAGCACATGCTTTACCCACCAGAGTTATCCACTTTATTGCTATTTGTGATGCCTTGCAATACCTTAAGATAACTGCCCCTGCTATCTGTTTCTCAAGATTAGTGAATGCTAAGCTGCAAAAAAAAGTGATCCATTCATCTGGCACTCTTTTCATTCTCTGCATTAGTGGGTATTTCTATCAAACCTGGAAACCAGAGTGACTTTCCTTCAATAAGCAGCAAATTCTCTCTCTCTCACTGCCACTGGATGAGAAATGTTCACACAGAGACACTGGCAAAATTGCTGCAGGTGGCACAGCCTTTCAACATTCCATTTTATGTGGCTGAAAAGCAACGCTGGACGGAGTAAACATGCTGCACATGTGATATGAGAAAGAATAAAAAGATCTAATGAGGTTATCTGGCTGCGTCCTATGTAGTGAAAATACACACTGTGATCTGTGACAGCACACATGATGAATAATGAATAAACATCTCCGTTGGAGTATTCAAATTGCTTTACAATCTGTTGTTGGCATTACTTTGCAGTATTTGCAGTAATCCCATATGTGTTAATTTTTTCATAATAATTTACATTATGGCCCTCATTACAACCGTGGCGGTGAATGCCGCCTACTGCCGTGCTGACGGCTGCCAACATACCGTGCCCGCGGCGGTATTCCACTATGACCCACAATGAGATTTTCGCCACTATACAGACACCCACACAAGTCCGCCAGCCCAAAGGTCAGTGATAAACTGGCAATAGCAAAACCCACACCGTTACGCCAACAGGAATACGCCCACAAATCACGACCCACGAATCACTGTGGCAGTCTTTCAAATGTGGTAAACCATTGGCGGTACACACCGCCGCTTTCAAAATACACACACATTTACCAAACACCACCACATTGGACAATTCAAACTACACACACCTGACACATATACACACACCCCACCCACACACTCACACCACTATAAAACACACACCCATATTACCCGCAACCCTTTCAATGAAAAACAAGATTGCTAACACAGAGAGACACAAGCCAGGAGCACCCACTTAATCTGAGCCACAGAACACCATCACCCATACACCATCCACACACATCACAGCATACACCCCAGCACATCACCCCACACATCCTCACACATATCACTCACAACACATCCATGGCACCCCAAAGACACCCCAGGTTTTCTGAGGAGGAGCTAAGGGTCATGGTGGGGGAAATCATCCGGGTAAAGCCCCAGCTATTCGGATCACAGGTGCAGCAGACGTCTATTGCTAGGAAGACGGAGCTATGGCGGAGAATTGTGGACTGGGTCAATGCTGTGGGACAGCACCCCAGACCAAGGGATGACATCAGGAAGAGGTGGAACGACCTACGGGGGAAGGTGCGTTCCGTGGTTGCAAGACACCAGGTCGCAGTACAGAGGACTGGCGGTGGACCCCTACATCCTCCCCCACAACTGACAACATGGGAGGAGCAAATCTTGGCAATAATGCATCTTGAGGGTCTCGCAGGAGTAGCACGAGGACTAGATTCTGGTAAGTCAAATTTTTACTACTTTATCCACCCCACCCTAACTGCATGCCATCAGAAACTCCTACCCCTACCCTCACCCCATCACTCCACAACCTCACACATACTGCACATCACAACCCACCCATCCCAATACAAAACCCTGCATATAACACCAATGCATGGACCCCCAACACAGACCTGCATGGACACCCATCACCACAGCATGCCAGTAGAGAGACTCACCCAGCCCACAAAATCACCACTTACACAAAGCCAAGCTGACAGGGAAATCACAATCATACAGGGAAACACACCCATGCACAAGATGGCACACGCAGATACAATAACACTGCATTTGCATCCCCACAGGACCCATACTCAACGTCACCGGAGAGGAGGTGCCAGCTACATCCAGTTCCCCCCCCCGAAGAGGCCCACAGTGATGACAGCAGCTCTGCACACCTGGATCAGGATGACCAACCTGGCCCATCCTGGACCTCTGGACAGTCGGTTCCATGCCACAGTCCCAACCCACCACAGAGCCTCCCCCCTCAGGAAACACCAGCACAGCACCCACCCAGTGGGCCCATGCCACTGTCCCCAGGACACGTCAATCAGCAGTGTGTCCACCACTACAGGGACCCCAGGCAACCCCACAAACCCACGACGATCAGGGACCGGGATCAGTGACAGTGGGCTCACGGTTCAGTGGACAGAGGCACAGGACAACAGGGAAGCTGGGAGGACTGCTGTGCGACAGGGGGAGGACAGGCCCAGGGAACCCACTCTCCATGAGGCACTCTCCAACATCCTGGGAGCATACCACCATTCTCAGGAGACAATGGGCCAGATACTGGCCAATTGCAGGGGACCCAGCGGCTGCAGGAGGGACAGTACCTGGGGATCAGGGATGACTTAAAAAACATCTACACCATCCTGGTCACCATTGGAGGGGTGCTGGCTGACATGGCAAACACCATGAGGGAGGCAGTGGCACAACAACGGGCACCTGACACTAGCCAAACCGATGAACAGCCTTCCACCTCCACCGGCGCTAGTGGACAGGAGGCCCCGTCACAGGAACAACAGGCCACCAGCACCCCACCCACTGCAGAACGAGAACCACCCCACAAGCGGTCCCTGCGATCCAGGCAGAAGCCAGAGAACATTGCCAAGACCCCTCCAGGAAATAAGACTCTCCTGATTGTCACCCTTATGTCCCACTCTGTCACCCTGTCCACCTGGAACTGCCATTACTCCCCTTCCTATGCCCCATTGGACAATGCACCTGTGATACCAAGAGACTGGACTCTACCATGGACTTTCCTGCACCATCAGCCCAGCCCATTGCACATCCCTCTCTACTTATGAGCACTTAGAACAAATACTAATATGGAGTCTGTCAAATGATTCACATATGTATTAGTACAACATTAACAACGTGTTTCAACTCAAATGTAAAGTGAAATATACTTTGGAATTACCTTTGGTGGGCAGCAGTACACATAGCAGGAGCCAGAGTGGGGCACAGAGATCTGAAAATAGAGATGCCAAAGAGTACAGTCAGTGGCCATAGACATAGGGAAACTGGCTGCCATGTACAATGTCCAACAGAAAACTTAAATGTAAAGTGAAGTTACAGTGTCTTACCTGTGTGTAACTGAAAGTACTGCTGAATTGTATAGCTTCTGTTGTCAACATCTTCTTCCTCTACCTCCTCTTCCTCACTGTCCACAGGCTCCACCACTGCCACAAGACCATCTCCAGGCATATCCTCCTGCAGAAAAGGCACCTGGTGTCTCAAGGCTAGGTTGTGCAACTTGCAACATGCAACGATGATCTGGCACACCATCTTGGGTGAGTAGTACAGGTATCCACCTGTCAGATGGAGGCACTGGAACCTGGCCTTCAGGAGGCCAAAGGTCCTTTCAATAATCCTCCTTGTACACCCATGTGCCTCATTGTAACGTTCCTCTGCCCTTGTCCTGGCATTCCTCACTGGGGTCAGTAGCCATGAGAGGTTGGGGTAACCAGAGTCACCTGCAAATATCGAGGGACAACTGTTAGACACACATTAACCCTTAGGGACAACCCCATACCCAGACACCTACTCATGGTGTGTGGGGACCTTGGGCTCATCTATTAGCCACACCCAGCCCCACCCAAGAAGATGTGCCAGATCATCGTTGCATGTTGAATAACCTGGCCTTGAGACGCCAGGTGCCTTTTTTGCAGGAGGATGAGGCTGGAGATGGTCGTGTGGCAGCGGTGGCCAGTGACAAAGAGGAGGCAGAGGAATAGGATGTGGACAACAATACCGCCAGTGACACACAGGTAAGACACTGAAATCTCCTTCCAGTGCAGTTTTGTGTTGGACATTGTACATGGCAGACAGATTTTCCGATTCCTATGGCCACTTACTGTACCCTTTGGCATCTCTATTTTCAGATATTTGTGCCCCACTCTGGCTCCTGGTGGGTTTACTGCTGCCCACTACAGGTCATACCTATGTATATGTAACTGTACATTTGAATTGCAATGTTTACAGCTTGTTAAACTAATACATTTTTTCTATCAATTGACGGACTCCATATTTGTATTAGTTCCAAGGGTGTTTATTTCTGTGATAATAAGTGTAGGGGGTATTGCAATGGGCTGGGTTGATGGTGGAGGAATGTCCAGGATAGAGTACAGTCTATTTGTTTCACAGGTGCATTGTCCAAGGGGACATAGGAAGTGGAGCAATGGCAGTTCAAGGTAGACAGAGTGACAGAGTGAGACACAAGGGTTACATTCAGGGGAGTCTTATTTCCTGGCGGGGGTCTTGGCAATGTTCTCTGGCTTCTGCCTGGATTGCAGGGACCTTTTGCAAGGTGGTTCTCCTTCTGCAGAGGGTGGGGTGCTGGTGGCCTGTTGTTCCAGTGGTGGGGCCTCCTGTCCACTAGCGTCAGTGGAGGTGAAGGGCTGTTCCTCGGTGTCACCAGTGTCAGGGGCCCATTGGTGTGTCACTGTCTCCCTCCTGGTGTTGGCCATGTCTACCGGCACCCCTGCAATGGTGACCAGGGTGGTGTGGATGTCTCTCAGGTCCTCCCTGATCCCCAGGTACTGTCCTTCCTGCAGCCTCTGGGTCTCCTGCAGCTTGGCCAGTATCTGACCCATGGTCTCCTGGGAATGGTGGTATGCTCCCAGGATGTTGGGGAGTGCCTCGGGGAGAGTCGGTTACCTGGGCCTGTCCTCCCCCTGCCGCACAGCAGTGCTCCCAGCTTCCCTGTTGTCCTGTGCCTATGTCCTCTGAACCGTGTGCCCACTGACCCCAGGTCCCTGATCGTCCTGTGTTTGTGGGGTTGCCTGGGGTCCCTGTAGTGGTGGACACACTGCTGATTTATGTGTCCTAGGGACAGAATGATGGGCCTGCTGGGTGGGTGCTGTGGTGGTGGTTCCTGAGCAGGGAGGCTCTGTGGTGGTTTGGGAATGTGGCTGGGTCACTGACTGTCCAGAGGTCCCTGATGGGCCAGGTTGGTCATCCTGATCCAGGCGTGCAGAGCTGCTGTCATCACTGTGGGCCTCTTTTGAGGGGGACTGGATGTTGCTGGCTCCTCCTCTCCAGCGATGTTGTGTGGGGGCCCTGTAGGGGTGTAAAGGCAGTGTTATTGTTTCTGCGTGTGACATCTTGTGCATGGGTATGTTTCCCCCTATGGTTGTTATAACCAAGGTAGCTTTGGCTTGTGTGAGTAGTGATTTGGTTGGCTAAGTGATTGTCACCCATCTGCATGCTGTGGTGATGGGTGTCCATGCAGGTCTGTGATGGGGGTCCATGCACTGGTGTTGCATGCAGGGCTTGGTATTGGGATGGGTGGGTTGTGATGGTGGGGTATATGTGAGTTGGTGGAGTGATGGGGTGAGGGTAGGGGTAGGAGTTTGTGATGGCATGCAGGTGGGGGGGATAAAGTAGTAAAGATTTGACTTACCAGAGTCCAGTACTCCTGCTACTCCTGCCAGCCCCTCAGAAAGCATGATCGCCAAGACTTGCTCCTCCTGTGTTGTTAGTTGTGGGGGAGGAGGTGGAAGTCCACCGCCAGTCCTCTGTACAGCTATCTGGTGTCTTTCTACCACAGAATGCACCTTCCCCTGTAGGTCGTTCACCTCTTCCTGATGTAATTCCTTGTTCTTGGGTGCTGTCCCACGGCATTGACCCTGTCCACGACTCTCTGCAATACCTCCATCTTCCTAGCAATGGACATCTGCTGCACCTGTGATCTGAATAGCTGTGGCTCTACTCGGATGATTTCCTCCACCATGACCCTTAGCTCCTCATCTGAGAACCTGGGGTGTCTTTGTGGTGCCATGGGTGTAGTGTGAATGGTGTGTGGGAGTGTGTGTGGGGTGATGTGTTGGGGTGTGTACTGTGAGGTGCGTGGATGGTGTATGGGTGATGGTGTTTTGTGGCTCTGATTCAGTGGGTGCTCCTGGCTTGTCTCGCAGTTGTCAATTTTTTTTTCTCATAAAGGGTTGTGGGTAGTGTGTGTTTTATATTGGTATGGGTATGTGGGTGTGGTGTGTGTATGTGTGTCAGGTGTGTGTATTTTGAATTTTCCAATGTGGTGGTGTTTTGTATGTGTGTGTGTATTTTGAGCGCAGTGGTCAGTACCGCCCATGGTTTCCCGTGGTTGAATGTCCGCCGCGGTGATTTGTGGGTCATAATGCTGTGGGCGTATTTCTGTTGGCATAATGGTGTGGGTTTTGGTACCGCCATTTTATCAGTGACCTTTGGTCCGGCGGACTTGTGTGTGTTTGTATAGTAGCAGATTTCTATGTGTGGGTCATAATACGCGTAGCGGTATACCGCTGCGGTCGCTGTATGTTTGCGGCGGCCAGCTTGGCGGTAAGCAGCACTTACCGCCAATGTCATAATGAGGGCCTGAGTATGTTTTCTGTGCTTGTACCAAAATACCTTGTACCAATGACCACCTGGGGGTGCATAATAGATAGAAAATTTCCTGCTTTTGGCATGCGCTCACAGTGTGCAATAAATTGCAACCATGAGTATGAATCACACACACATACCTAGTAATGCATTACATGTATTGACTTTTGTTACAAATACAGCCTTATACTTCCTTGTGGCGTGTGAGCCCAGATAGTTTACAAACATCTATGTTCAAAGAGCATATCACATTTTTCACTGAAATTCTCTTCTGTTCAAGGTCAATACAAAAGGGATCAGACAGTTTGGTAACGAAATACCATATTATTTACACTAGCAAATGGGCAATTCAGTTGTGGAGCGATGTTTTGCAATGGTGAAAGGAAGTGCAAACTTTCTTTCATTCTGTCCACAGCATACTAAAAATACCTCCACAGACAAAAGCGTTTTTTTATCAGAAAAAATGCTTGTTTTTGTTTTGTAGATCCACAATATCAAGTATTTGACTTTTGCATAGTGCTCAACATCTTGTCTTGCAGCACATGTACGGGCGAATATGTGTTAAAGTCTAATGGCAGCAGTTGACATATAGCGATTTCGGTTACAGAAGAGACATTGTAGCACTGTATTTCCATCCACTAGGTTTTGCAGCCGCCTCTCTGCGCCCGCTGTGTAAGATTAAACGATACACTAAACTCCCTGCAGCCATACCCCTGCTCTGATGACATGCAGATCACTGTGAACTGGTAACAAGAGCAGCTGTTCTCCCGTGCAACTCAGCCCAGGCTTATACCACGATTGTGCTGAAGGTGCTGCCGAGGTACAAAGTGATTGGGCGATGTGTCAATCTAGGGCCTCATGAGTAATTGAGTACCTGTACTCTCCTTGTTCGATGAAAAATGCTGGTATTCTATGGGAGAAAATGAAAAAGTGCTGGTACTCAGTACCAGTGAGTACCAACCCATTTAAAGCACTGGCTGCCACTACAAGTCTGTAGTAAATGGTACTTAGGTATCCAGGGCATGAAGTACTAAGGGTAGGCCCCGAGGGCAACAACAGAAAATGTGCCACCTTCGTGGGCCACACATCCAGAAGCCCCCAGCACTGCCATTGCAGGCTGAGCGTCCTGGTACAATCCTAAAATGCAAACTCGACAGGGCACACATTCTGTGTGCCCTGTCCACTGCATACTGCATGCAATATAGTTAAGTCATTCCTCTGGTAGGCCTTCCGGCCCTAAGGCAGGGTGCACTATACTATATGTGTGGGCATAGATGCATGAGCATTATGCCCCTACTGTGTCTTTGCCAAACCTCGGATATAGTAAGTGAACAGAGCAGCCATTTTTAATTAATGTGCTGGACACTGGTCAGTATGGGTTTCACAGCTACATGATGGCTATTCTGAACTCTGGGTTGTTTGGTATCAAAGAAATCAGAATGATAAATCCAATCTGGTACCAGTATTGGATTTATTGCAAAATGTACCCAGGGAGGTGATCCCTGGAAGCTAACTAACACTGGCATGGTTGCTGGCTAGTCACAACCAGCCTGCCACCGCCAGACAAGATTCTGGAACCCTGGGGTGAGAGCTACCGCTCATGGATCCTAGAACAAATCCCTTCCTGGGTGGAAGTCTCACACATCCCTCCTCAGGAATGTGCACTGCCCGGCTAGGGAGCTTCAAAGGGCTTATTGCCTTTGAAACTCAACCCCCTGGCCTGCTAGCAGATGGCTATCCCTGTGGAAAACCCCGACTTTTGGTGGAAGCAATGGCTGGAAAACACACAACGGACAGGAGGAGTGGCCACCACCAGCTTGCACCACCTCTAAGGTGTTGCATTTGAGGAGACGTCTCCATTTCATTTTCCTCCATCTTGCATGGTAGAAAAATATCCTACCAGGGATAGGAAAGTGACCTCTGCCCACAGGAAGTGGTCACACATTAGGTGTTGCTACCCTAAGGTAGATGACCCATTGGTCACTACTAGGTATTCCGCTAAACGTCCACTAAATGCAGTATTTAGTGGGCACCCCTAGACCATAAATTCAGATTCAAAGAACACAAGAAAACCAGCAACAAAAGAAGACCAAAAACTATCACAAGTGAAGTCCTGCTGCATTAAGAAAAGGTGACTAACCCTGACTGCTGCACCGAAGATTCGACAATCACGGCTGAGGGGTTGCTCGGACATCAGACAGATTCTAAAAATCCCTAGAGGACCTCCACTCTTCTAAAAATTGCCAAAGATCCCCCACCAGAGTGAAGGCATCACTCTATTGCAACCAAGAACAAAAGACCAGTGAAGTCCAGTTCATTGACCAGCTGCTGACCAAGAAACAGGATGCTGCAGCCAGGCCAAATTTCATCCAAAACTCTATGAGGACAAAACCTGCAAGTCTGTTAAGTTTGGTGGCACTGTGATCTCCAGTGGCTGAACCATGCAATAGCTCCAGGTTCTGGCCACTCAACATTGGACACCAGGAAGGAAAGTCCACTCCAGACTCCAAAAGGACCAGGAGGAAGCCCCAGTCAAGGGACTTCAGAAACCATCAGAATCACCCATCAGAGTGGCCCTGCTGACCTGCAAGTGGCCCTCAAATTAGCCTACCTCCTGCTTCCAAGGACACCTTTGCACACAGCTCTTGGCTCATCTATCTGCTCTGCACCTGGCTTACCTAGGCCCAGCAGTGGAGAACCAGCTGTGCTCTAAGGGTCCCCCACCTCTTGCAACGTCTACACTCCAATGGGGTCCCAGTGGACTTACCTCGAAGTCCACCTGTCCATTGCTTTTGAAAGTGGTCCCCCGCAGGGGTCCTGCACCAGCTCCAACGACTTTCTGCGGCTCTTCCCGCAAAAACCGGGAACCACCTCAACTCCTCCGGCTGGCCCTCAAGAATTCTCGATGGCCTTGACCTAAGAACAAAAGGAGACATTGTTAAACACATTGGCTGATTTATATGCATTTTTAAAGTTTTCCGCTATTGACTCCTATGGTGCGTAATTACGCACAAAAAGACTATTTTTGCTAAACTTTGAAAAATGATAACTTAAAAATACTTGCCTGATCTTGATGATCTTGGTCTTAAAAACGTTATAAAAATCTGAAGTATATTTGTAAATTGGTCTAAAGGTATTGCTTTGAGTGTCTGTCTTCATTTATCGATACTGTGAGTACAGCAAATGTTTTGCACTTCACTAAGATTGGCTTAACTGCTCAACCAAGCTATGATAAAAATTAGAGAATTAGGTGGTCTAGTTTTTACTTCTGTTATCTAACATGTGGATCCACCTTTGCACACCACATAGAGAGCCAACCTCCTACACGTTATAGACAGGTTTGGAATTTACTAACACAAAACCAGAGAAATTCATCAGTTATAGTTAAAGTTAATTCAAGTAGCTATAACTCACAGCCTAAGCTAAGTATAACTCACGTCCTCGCCATGCACTGCTAATAAGCCCAGATATTATAGCACTCATTACAACCTTTATAATATCAATAAAAATATCAATTCAACATTAGAAGTCAAATTATGAAGTCAAAACTGTGCATGGAGGAGGCACGAGTTATAGTTACCTTAGGCCACGAGTTATAGTTACTTGAAATAACCCTAACTATAACTGCTGAATTTCTCTGGTTTTGTGTGAGTAAATGAGTAAATACAGAACTTAACGTCCCTGGAACCTTTGTGTAGATATATATATATATATATGTATGTATATATATATAACAATATACAAAAACTATATATATATATATATATAGATAAATATATGTGTATATATATATATGTGTGTATATATATATATATATATATATATATATTTATACATATATTTAATTTTTTTTGCTCATATCCATCCCAAAGAAATTTTCACCAAGTTTGAAACTGGATTGACCGCACCACATACTCAAATGTTATGTCATTACATTAAATAGCTCATCAAAGTGCTGTGCAGAAAGAAAAAGGTTGACACGTTTCGGCGTTATGCCTTTGCCTGGACCAAACAGTCCTATGTTGTAAACAGTCTCATTTAAAGTGTCCATACAGTGCAGTCCCCCCTCCAAACCAATTAAAATCTACTCATTTCCTTTTGTGCTTTTTTTTTTTTTTTTTTGTCATTCATCCTGGTGAGATACACAATTCATAAGTGGTAAACACAAAATAGGAGGAGATATGCATTTTGTAGAAGGGCTGACTTACATTCACCTATGCTCATCAATCCAAACTCTATAAAATGCATTGTGCATTCTGCAATATTATAATAAAGAGACAATATATAAAAAGGCAAGTAGCCAATGTTTTACAATAAAGTGCCAAGTTTGTTTGTTATGCAGAATCATCCTATATATATCCTTATTCATATGCAAACAAGGGTTTAAAGCACACTCCCAACAGGTTATGTATTATGGAATATGGCAAAAGCAGCAACTTAAGGTGAATTCTTTTGACATTTTCATTATTCCTGGCTCTATATTTTCATTCATGTCTGGACATGTGTTTCTGGGTTCATCCCTTCATCAGCAGAGAAACGTTGTCTGTAGTGTTTCACCTAAGTAGGTGCAGCCAGTGCTGAAAGCGTTCCAGACATCTCATCCATTGTTCAAAGACCAAGTGCATCGCTGCTCAGCTGGTTTTAATTGATGGCACATGATTACACAGTTAAATATCAGTTCTACCCCAGTGCTCCTCTAAAGTGAGTTGAAAAGTGCATTCTGGTAAAGGTAGTCCTGCACATTTTATAATATTTTCCCAAGTGGGGTGCTGGAGCCAAACAAAATAATCAAAACAGAGTTCATTACCTAAAGTAGGCAGATTCAATGTAAGATCACCAGGTTTGCTGAAAGTGTCCCAACCTGCTGCTCAAAATATGACAGCCCATTAAGTCACACAGACCTGCTCCTACATGCAGTGGTGCTGCCTTCCCGCTGGATAGGCTGCCAATTCAATGCAAACAAGGGTTGTCCTCTATGAAAGCACACTCCCAAAAGGTTATGTATGAGGAAATATGGCAAAGGCAGCAACTTATAGTGAATTCTTTTGACATTTTCATTATTCCTCACCTTATATTTTCATTCATCTCTGGACAAGTGTTTCTGAGTTCATCCCTTCATCAGCAGAGAAACGTAGTCTAAAATGTTTCACCACATTAGGTGCAGCTAGTGCTGAAAGCGTTCCAGACATCTCCTCCCTTGTTCAAAGACTCAGTGCATGGCTGCTCAGCTGGTTTTAATTGCAGACACCGGATTACTCTGTTAAATACCATTTCTGCCCTAGTGAGCCTCTAAAGTGAGTTGAAAAATGCATTCTGGTAAAGGTAGTCCTGCACATTTTATAATATCATCCCAAGTGGGTTGCTGGAGCCAAGCAAAATAATAAAAACAGAGTTCATTACCTAAAGTAGGCAGATTCAATGTAAGGTCACCGTGCGTTGCTGAAAGTGTCCCAACCTGCTGCTCAAAATGTGACAGTCCATTAAGTCACACAAACCCAGATGCAGTGGTGCTGCCTTCCCTGCTGGACAGGCCGGTAAGTCAATACAAACAAGGGTTGTTCTCTAGGAAAACACACTCCCAACCGGTTATGTATTAGGGAATATGGCAAAGCCAGCAACTTACAGTGAATTATTTTGACATTTTCATTATTCCTGGCCTTATATTTTCATTAATCTCTGGACACGTGTTTCTGGGTTCATCCCTTCATCAGCAGAGAAACGTAGTCTGTAGTGTTTCATCTCAGTAGGTGCAGCCAGTGCTGAAAGCGTGGCAGACATCTCCTCCCTTCTGCAAATACCAAGTGCATGGCTGATCAGCTGGTTTTCTCTCGTTTGTACAAAGTTAATGGCCTGTCCAGTTGTGAATGCAGCACCACTGCATAAAGGAGCAGCTCTATGTGTGAATTTATGGATGGTCACATTCAGAGCAGCAGGTTGGAGCATTGAAAGCAATAACGATTTTCTTACTTTGAATTTTCCCATTGGGTAATGAAATGTGTTTTATTATCTTGTTTGGCTTCAGCAACCCATTTGGGATTTAATTTTAAAATGTGCAGGACTACCCTTATCAGGATGCACTTTGCAGCTCACTTGACGTCCAGTGGGTCAGAACTGGTATTCAACTGATATCAGGTGCCTGCAATTAAATCTGCTGAGTTTAGTTTAGTTTAACAGATTTTTAGAGCACATGGATACCAGGAGGCTTCCCAGTGCTGAAAGTAGACTACTAAGCTCAGAAATGCCTATGCTGTGAATAGAAATGTCTTCAGATTTTTACAAAATGAAGATTCCGACTGATCTTGTTGGAGTTCCAAGTTCCAGAGATATGCGACTTTAACTGAAAAAAGAACTACCTCCCGAAGTTACTTTCTTGAACTGGGGTATGTTAACCAGCGAAGCAGTGTAAGATCTAAGTGACCTCTGCGGAGTATAGGGTGTTATACTTTGCCTGAGGAACAGTGGACCCTTATTATGGAGGGCTTTATGTGTCATGCAGATGGCCTTAAAATTAATACGGTGTTGTATGGGAAGCCAATGAAGTGAAACCAGAGAAGGTTTAGCAGACAAGTGTCTGGGTGTGTTCATAAGCAGTCATGCAGCAGCATTTTGCACCACCTGCAGTCTCTTCTTTACGTAGCCCGGAGAGCTAAGAAAAAGAGAATTGCCATAATCAAGGCAAGACAATATCAGAGCCTGAATGATGAGTCTTTTAGCTAAAAAAGTGAGGGCTCTTAGAATTCTTCTAATGGTTCTTAGTAGACTGAAGAAGGTTGCAGCCAACGTTTTAGAATGGGAGTCCATTGTGAGACGCAAATCTAACCAAAAACCTAAGCTCTTTATGTTTCTTTGGGCAAAGGAAAGAGTTTAAGAGCTTCCAATATCAAAGCTGGAGACTTGAAAAGAGCATGATTTCTAACTATCATTACTTCCAATTTTTCATCATTAAGTTTAAGTTTGGAATGGGCCATCCATCTGAAGTACTGGGTTTTTCAGAACCCAGTGGTGCCAGGGAACACACCCTAAGACTTCGAGTCCTTCCTGTTTCAGACTACAGAAACACAGAATCTTCTTGGTGAAGTCAAAGATCTTGTTTATTGGCTGCAGCCAGTAACAGGTATCCTAGAAGTACAACACGGTGTATATTCTCAGGAGACTGCTCCCCTTGCAAAGCTAACCTTCTCTCTTATACAAAATATTATGCTTTAGGCCAACATTCCTTATTTTACAGTTGACCATTCACATATTTTCACTACAAAGAAATAGCAGGGTTATGATGACAAGCCATATTTCAGTTTGTCCAGCCCTCAATCAATTACCCGGCAAGGCTCAGTACTTTCATCAGATATCGACGGACCCCCAATATAAACAGGCACCTTCTCCTTGTAAAGCAAGTCATAAAGAAAGAAACAGGGACAGGTGCGTGTAAGATTAGGCATGGTTTGTGTGTGATGAAAGGTTTTATGATGTGTTGTGCCTTGATACTAATCTCATTCGGCCACTGGGAAAGAAACTGGCCGAACAGGTTTGGCTTCAGGCAGTGGAGTCAGCTTGCCCAGGTCACAGAGGAGTCAGCAAAGATGTACGTGTCCTTCAGACTCGTTTTCGGCATTAGTCATTGGCCTATGTGAGGGCAATCACAAAATGGCTGTCGTTTAAATGGAACCCGAGGGTTCAGGACGGAAACTCTGATATTCGGGTGATTTTGTCACCCGAATATGAATACAATGCTTGTGCATACTATTCTAATCATTCTCGGTCTGCTGATACCAAAATCGTTGTGATACGACGATGTTTATAACACGTGTCCAGAATTTTCAGTACCACACATCTAGCTACATCCGCAAGACAGGAAGATAGATTGGTTTGGACAGTGTTACTAGTGCTGGAGAAAGAAACTACCAGCTGGGTATCGTCAGCATATGACACCAGAGAGAGGCCAATTCAGCTAGGGGAGACATATACTGTAGATATCAAAGAGAGTGGGGCTCAACGAGTAGCCCCGAGGGACCCCGCATGTAAGGGAGAATGTGCTTGAAAAGAAAGAGCGATCAAGGACTTGGAAAGTTCTATCTTTTAGGAAGGAGAAAAAACACTTTAATGAGGTGCCTTCAATTCCTATTGGCAGAAGTCTTTGTAGCAATATATTATAATCTAAAGTGTCAAACGCAGCACTAAGATCTAATAAAATAATGGCTGCGTATCCGCCCACATCCAATCTTCGGCGATTTTCTTCTATAATGGATAACAGAGCTGATTCTGTGCTGTGAACTAAAAAGAGTTGCGTAAAGTTTTGGTTTCTTTAACAAAGGCTTTACAACTGCATGTTTCCAACACTGGAATACAAAGCCAGACGTTAAGGAATAATTCAGTATATCTTTTAGTATGGGCGAGATTATGTTTGAACCCAGAGCTAAGACATACGGGGAACAGGATCTAGGGGGGAGCCAGACTTTATCGTATGTAGATATTTGGCAACTGAGGCTTCTGATACAGGTTGCAGGGCGGAGAGTGTATCTCTAGAACATTGAGAGTTCTGATATGAACGATAATCCATCTTTTGAGGGAGGTTAAACGAGAGAGTTGAATAAATGTCAGTGATCTTCTTTTGAAAGTAACTTGCCAGAATATTACTGTGGGCTATGGAGGCTTCCACGGGGTTGTTCGCTGAGGAGTCGAAAGTCAGTTCTTTGAAAATCCTGAAGATCTCTTTGGGAGAGTTTGCAGATTGTTCAATTCTAGATGGAGAGAATAATGCTTGTGCTGATTTAATTTCAGCATGAAACGATCTGATTTTCTTCCTATATTCAATCTTAAGGATGTTGTCATAATTCCTCCTCCACTTTCTTTCAAGCTGCCCCTTCAAGCTGAGCAGCCAGGCAGTTGGCCTTTGAAAAAGGAAGGAAATGTGTGTTCCTTACTGATGAAGGGATGAACCCAGAAACACATGTCCAGAGATGCTTGAAAATACAAGGCCTGAAATAATGAAAATGCCAAATAATTCTCTGTAAGTTAATGACTTTGCTACATTCCATAATGACCAGTTGGTTGGGAGCGTGCTTTCGTTCAGGACAAATCTCTTTTATATAGATAGATAGATAGATAGATAGATAGATAGATAGATAGATAGATAGATAGATAGATAGATAGATAACAAGAAAGAAGATGGGCACTCCAGAAAGTATATAGTGAAAGCCCATTTATTAGCAGTTATGGTCCAATATGTTTTGGCTTTGTGAAACCTTTGTATAATAATGTAAACAAATATACCTGAATAATTGTGTGTAGTAATGACTCTCTAGTGAAACAATTGTAGTTTATTGCAATACTAGCTGCTCTGTAAAAGTACAGAAGTTGCCCTACCTTCAAAGCCCTTCAACCGTTAACCCCCATCTTCTTACATTCCAAACACAGTATGTGAGGCATGTATTAGAAAGACTTACAGAGTACCGAGAATATAACACAAACAAAATGAAAAAAGAAAAAAACTCTTTATAAAGTATCATGAGCAATGCCTACACATTTCAAGATAAAAACTGCTGTCAACTTTGGATGGAAGAGAAATAAATTGTGTCCTTATCCAAACATGTATTAAATACAATATACTGAGGACAACACAAATCAGGTATGATACCTCCTTGGCTTAACAATTGCTCACACACGTTTGCATTTTATGTTGTCGATCTTGGATGGATCATTAGCCATTTGCCTAGAATTCCTATTGCCAGAACCTGGAACACAGTTTTTTTTTTATCAAACTCAACCTGTTGATGTGTAATCTTGCGACACATTGAATTGGGTTTTTGACCACTCACATCACCATTTTCCAGCATCTTTGGTCCAATCTGAACTACTTTTGCCATATTCCACCAAGGATCACCACTGACTTTAATAGCATTTCTGCACATATTTGTCCACTCTGACTGGTTTGCCAAATTTACTTTTACTTTTCTGGACATGAACAGATGATTTAACTGTAGCCAAAGCACCATTATTGTCTTGAACAGCTTTGGAAGACTTCCTTTTGTTATACCAATTTTTTTGTTTCTCTTGAGAGATGTCCACATTTCTTTTCACTAACTCCATCAATTGTTCAACATTTGATTCACCTTTTATCCACTTCGAAATGCACGCTGGACAGAAATGAGTGCTAGGGTTTCTCTCCATCACACGTTCAAATGGAGAGACTTTGGTTGTGGAATGGGGTGTGGTCCTGTAAAAACACAGCATGCTGCGCACAGCTTTTACCACCTCTAACTTCGAACACTTGGCCCACCTGATGCTTTCCTCACTATCCAGTTTGTCCTCTCTCAGTGGCCATTTGTGTGAGGGTGATATAAATACCTTTTAAGGTGTTTGACCCCACACTCCAGCAGAAAACGCTCAATTTCCTTACACACACATTGTGTACCACTATCTGATACAAGGTATTCTGGAAAACCTTCCCTTACAAAGATTTCTTACTGAAAAGTGATAATTGTGTTAGCATTAGCTCTGGCCACTTTGAACAATAATCAATTGGACCCACCTGGTAAAGAGTCATAGGGACTCATACTATCTATACTCAGTTTAATCCATGGTCCAACCAAGAATTCTATAGGCATTAGAGGAGGAGTGGAGACTTTTAGGCTTTTGTATGCAGATTTGCAATTCTCAACCCCTTCATCGACCTCAGTGTCCATGTGTGGCTACCAGAACAACTCACACATCCACCTTTTAGTGAAAGGTGCCCCACATGGCCCTCATGAGTGCAAGTAATAATGCTTTGCATCAAGGCATGTGGGGGATTGAACCTATCTGATCGTAAAACTAGACCATCCTCAACCAAAATCTCCTCACTCACTTTGCAAAATGGCTGTAATAATGGTGAGAGAAATTTCTCCCTAGGCCAATCTTTCTTGCCTAGGTCAATGATTTGCTGTAACACTTGATCTTCTGAAATAGCTTTCTTCCATTCTTCTTAGGAACATACCTTCATTTCGGGAATTTAGAGGGACGGCAATCCTCAAAATCTTCATCCAAGCTATAATAAGTTCTGTGTTTCCAACGAACTGTGTAAGTATGGCTCCAATTCCTAACTGGCTAGCATCCACTGTGAAACAACAAGATAATTTTGGATCAAATGGTTTCAGAGCTTCACCTTGACTCAATTCCAAGTTACCCTGTTGAAATGCTGAGTCACACTTCTCACACCAAACAAATTTAGTGCCTCTCTTTAGAAGATAACTAATGGATCTTACCTTAGTAGCAAAATTGGGAATGAAATGTGAATATAATTTGCACAGACCTAAAAATGTCTTAACTCCTGACTTGTCAGAGGGAGGTGGAGCATTAACTATGGATTCCACTAAACCCTGCCTGGGATTCAGACCATTCTTGGAAATTACATGTCCCAAATATTTCACCTCACTACAGAGAATTTTGCTTTTGTATTCCTTTAAAACAATGCCTTGATCTTTGAAAATACATAAAATACATTGAAGAATGACATTGTGTTCTTCAACATTTTTCACATACACTAGTACATCATCCTGGAAATCCGGGACTCTTTCAACATCCTTCAACAGATTATACATGACCCGCTGAAATACAGAGGCCAGCCCAAACTGCATCCTATGGTATTGAAAAATGCCAATGTGAGAAATAAATGCTGTCAAATATCTGGGTGAAGGATGTAGTTCTACTTGATGGTATGCGCTAGCTAGATCAAGTTTAGAGAAATTGGTGGCACCTATAGTACATGCAAATAGGTCTGAAATTTTGGGTAAAGGATGGAAATCTACCCAAATTTCTTTGTTTAGCCATCTTAGATCCACACAAAACATGCAATTGGCGACACCTTTTCTTAGCCACCACCAAAGGAGAGAGACATAAAGAGGATTCAGCTGGCTCCATGATTCCCTTTTCACATAGGCTTCTAATTTATTTTTCCATAGAATCCTTAACACTAAAGGGGACACCTCTTAATTTGTGTTTTATGGGAACTGTTCCTTCCTTGATTTTGTGTTCAAATCTCTGAATTTTTCCTAACTGGCCTCCAAACACAGTGGGAAACCTCTTTCCCGCTCACATGCCACATCTTTACAGTCAACAACCAATACTTGTTCTTTGGCTCCAAGTCTAAGGATCATCCCATCTAACTCTTTATGGAACCAACCAAAAGTGTGAGGACCCTTTACAGCCACATATAATTTGCCTTTGATCCACCTTCCTTTGAATTCCATGACATCTTCAATGTAGCCCATTAACTTGATCCACCGTCCCTCGTATGAGATTTGATATGAAACCGGAAGAAATAATGTCCTTTCACTCCACTTTTCAGTGAACCGAGTATGCATGATCATGGTGATTCTGGCACCTGAATCTACCAAACGTTTCAGTAGTTTCTCTCCAACACGAATGTTAGCCACAGGATCCACACATTTGCTGGGATCACCCATTAACGGGTCCTTTTGTACCTGATCTGTTCAGCATGATAGTCACTATCATCACCAATGGCTAGAACAAGATCTTGCAATCCCACACCATCTTCGTCTGAATCAACATGAGAATCACCCACGGATGCACCCAACATTTTATTGGTTCTCTTTATCCTGCAAACTTTGGCAAAATGACCAATGTTTTTTACAGAAGCTACATGTCACATTCACAGCACAACACTATGTAGCTGCCTGGCGAGATTTAACAACTTTTCCGGAATTCAAAGCTTCTGTAGGTTTGTCATCCAGTTCTATGACAGAAATGTGTGAAATGTCAATGAGTTCAGCCAATTTGATTGTCTCATCCATTGGTGGATTTCCTAATTCCAAACATTTATGTCTAATTTGTTTATCTTTGCAGTGGCTCACTAACTTATCTCTAATTAGCTGATCAGTGACATTTTTAAATTGGCAATCTGCAATTAATTTGCTCAGAATGGAAATGTATGTATCTACATCCTCTTGAGCCCCCTGTTTACGCTTAAAAAAATTGTGTTGCAAAACCATGAAGCTAGGCGGTTTATCAAAGCACACTTTGAATTTCTTCACTGCTTCAGACAATTCATTATTTTCTTCATTCTGTGGCAACTAGGAGAAGTGTTTGTAAACAGATCTTCCTTCAAAACCCAGTGAGTATAAAAGTAAACATTTCTTTCTCTTAGCCCAAAACCCGGAAGCTCCAATAGCTCCTAAGTAGGTTTCAAATGCATCAAACCCCACTGCCCACCTCACTGGTGGCTCACCAAGTGTTTCCAAAAATGAAGGCGGAGGAGTTACAGACTGCATTGATAGGATACCTCAAATCTATACAATATAATCCACAACTCCTTAAACAAATATATTTTTAGATAACCTAGCTTAAACACCCTTTGAGTACAATCACTCTTGCAGATGTAATACATAATATATATATATATATATATATATATATATATATATATATATATATATATATATATATATATTTTAAAAAATATATGATTCAATGAGTGTATGTACTTCAAAACAACACTATGCACTTGTAGTAGCTGTGCTGGTGTGCATATCACTGTGAGTGTACACACTTCGAGTACCAATAATCTATAATAGAATATACTGTGCAGACACACACTGGTCATGACACAACAGAACAAGGCAAGGAAGAAAAAATTAAGTAAAAGTACTTCTTTAGGTCTTGAAATAGGTGTGCGTGTCACTGCACACACCCTCACAGCTCCCACATTTACTGTATCCACTTCAACATGGGCAGCGGTAGTGGAAGGAAGCAACCATTTTGATGAAGAATAGATGTCACTATACAAACAGTCACGTTTTGTGAAAAACATCACTATAGAAAAAAATATACAAAAACATAGGCCCGTATTTATACTTTTTTAGCGCCGCATTTGCGCCGCTTTTTGACGCAAAACGGCGCAAACCTACAAAATACAATGGTATTTTGCAAGTTTGCGCCGTTTTTGCGTCAAAAAACGACGCAAATGCGGCGCTAAAAAAGTATAAATATGGGCCATAGTGCTCAGGCTCATAGAGCAGATACGAATACAAATGGGCCATGATTACATTAGATGCCAGTTCATCGTACATGTGAGTGTGTTGCCACTGGGTGGTTATAGTTAGGTCAGCTTTTCAATTGTAAATGTGTTTTTGTTTTGCCCCCCTAGACTCCATGGGCAGGACCCAGAGGGACTCCCTGGTGCCAAAGGGAAAAAAACTAGTGAGTTTTGCTGTGATCCTGCAGGACTCCACATGATCGCAGCAAAAACAAACAAAAAATGGTGGACCCCATTTTATTTTTGAATATATGGGAGAGGGGTGTGAGTGGTCCCCCATTCTGGTCTCAGGGGACCCCATCCCCTGGGGCCATATATATTATTTATGGGGAGAGGGGCATGTGGCCCCCTTCCTGATCGGTTTTCAGCTGAAGGGACAAAATCCTGCGTGCCTCAATCAAATTAATAAGGTGAGGGTGCACATGCCCTGCTCACCGAGCTGTATTCTGACCCCAGAGACCCATTGTGTTTAATAAGAGGAGTGGTGCCACAGGGTCCTGCTCCTTGAGCCTTAAAAAGACCCTGGGGACCCCGTCCCGAGGGCTGTGACTACATTTTAAATGGAGAGGGGCCATGCAGCCCCACTCCCTCATCCTTTAATGGCTCTGGGGACAGCATTCGTCGGGTCCGGCTCACTTACTGTGTCCCAGGGAGCCCACCCATGGGGCACAATAGTTTCCCTGCTCACACCAGCGTGGGAGGGAAGGATGTGTTTGCTCCCATCTGGCAGGAGCATGTTAAAATCTCTTGCCAAATGTCTTGCCAAAAGTCTGCTTTCAAAATGCTCCTGCCAGCTGGGAACAGACTTGTGTTGTGTTTCCCTGCTCGCACTGATGAAGGCAGGGAACACACATCACATATTTCTCAAGGTCGGAGGGAGCAGTATAAAAACGTCTGCTCCCTGCAGGCAGGAGCAATGCTGGCTTCCACACCATGGGGGGAGCCACTTGATGCTATATGGGCCTTGGAGCTCATCCTGTGACCCTCAATGTGTGCCTGGGGGGATGCCCTGGTTGGTCACTGGGTCCCTCACCTTTAAATGATGCAGGCCCTGGGGAATGGGCAAGGCCATAAGAGGCTCGGGGAGGAGAGCTGGAAGACTCCCCTCCCATTTATATATCTATACACATTTTTTTTTCACTAAAAAAGAAAAGGCTGAAGGGACACCTTCACCTGTTATAATTATAGTTATCTTAAGTAACTATACCTCATACCCTAAGGGAATTATAACTCACCCCCTCACCATACACAGTTTTTTTTGTCAAACGTTTTACTGCAACTATTACATTGATATTATCAATGATGTTATCAAAGATGTCATGAGTGCTGTAATTTATGGGGTAATTAGCAGTTCCCTGTGGCAAATCCCCTATAACTAACTTGTGTGGTGGGGTTGGCTAAAAGGCCGGGCCTTTGGCCAGTCCCCACAGCCAAACCACCCAACCCACGCTGCGCATGGCCTCAGCAGGAGTTGGGTGCAGGAAAACGCAGCCTCCCTCTCCTGCCTAATTTCAGCCCTAGGGACTCCATCCCCCTGGGCCAACTGCAATTCCATGGAGTGTGCAGAGTATCCCCCTCCCCGAGGCCATCTCGGCCTGAGGGACCTCATTCTCCAGGTCCTGACCTTCAGTAAATGGAGGAGGACGTGGCCCCTGTCCCCTAGCCAATTTCAGCCCCAGGGACCCCATCCCCCAGGGCCCAGCCTTGGTGAGGGGGTTGCGTGGTTCCCTCCTCCACCCGATTTCAGCTCCATGGACTCCATTCCCCTGGACCTGGCATTAATACATATTTTGGGAGGAGAGACTGCATGGGCCCCCTCCCCAGGCTGACCTCAGCCTTATGGACCCCATCCCCTGGGGCTCGCCTGCTGAAATATTTTTTCATTTGGTGTGAGGGGGACCACGCACCCCCCCCCCCCCCCAGGTGATTTCAGCCCCTGGGACCCCATTCCTGGGGCCTGGCATTAATATAAAAAAAATTGGGAAGGGGGCCACATGGGTCACTCCCTGGGCTTTCTTACCCCTGGGGATCCTATTCCCCGGAGTGGCACCCACTGTATAAAATGGGATCGCATGGGGAGCCTGGAGGCCCCCACCGTCCCAGCCGGCTCTCCACCTGCGGGAGCTGTGGGAGCAGGCATTTTTGTCACAGAGAGGGAGCTGCTGAACATCCCTCTCTGTGAGAGCAATAGTTTCCTGAATGTCTGCAGGCAGGAAAACAGAGGAACCTCTGCACGCAGCATGTGAAAGCTGTTTGACAGCTCTCACTTGCTGGGAGCAGAGTATTTGCTCTGACTTGGCAGGAGCTCTCAGCTCCCTCCAAGTCAGAGCAAACAGCAATGTCTTGGGGGTGAGCACCCAAGGACATAGCAGGAGCCAGCGCAGGGGAGTGGCGGTTCCCAGGCCTATCTATGGCTCCTTGAGGGAGGCCACGCAGCCCACCTCCAATGTTAAGCAACCCTGGGGGTTCCTGACAGACCTCCTTTATTATTTCAATTCAGCCCCAGGGAGGTGACTCAATCAAGATGGCCTAGGTATGCCACACTTTTGTCAAATGTAAGACTGATAGTGCTCTATTTGTTCTTTAGAAAACTCTGGGAGGCTGCAGTACAACACAGGAATCAACTGACAGCCTTGGAAGTACATATTTTTCTCAGAATGTCAGACTTCATTCTCATATGGCTGAGGATGCTAATTTGATTTCATTTTAACTTCTGGAGCACCTTCCATCACCTCTATGGCAAAATCATGAGAAAACAGTTTTCTCTCAAACATGAGTCATGAAATCCCAGCAGGGTAAAATCAACTTAGAACACACCACAATTCCTAAATTTAGTATGGAATTTATGTTGTAACTAAAATGTGTTATCACCCATTATACATTCTCTTAGTTCCCTCAAAACCTGCCATTCACTACAATACATTTCAATGATGTGCTATCATGTATATTGGTCCCAAAATGGTTGCCAGCACTTGGTTAAAGTGCTGACAGCTAATCAGATCTCATCATGAGATCTGTGCTGAGGCTTTACCCAGATATACAAACTTGGATTTCCTTTAATTTCTCCTAAACTACTGAACGGATTTACACCAAAAACAAAAAATCTAGCTTTCTGCCAAATTTGGTATAATTCCATCCAGTGGTTCAGGCTATAGTCATTTTCAAACTGCTATAGAAATTACCATGGGAAACACACTTTTTTTGACCCCCCTTTTTCTTGTACCCCGCTTGACAGATCACGCTGCAACTTTTCATGTGCTATAGGAATCACCAGCACAATTTCGTGAGGATTCATCAAACAATGTCAAAGATATAGGAAAGTAAAAAAATGCTTCTCCTACGGAAACATGGTCCTAACTAACTATATCTACCTAGTGGTAGATATATATATTACATTTTTAACATATAAACCATAGAAATTCACCTGTTATAGTTAGATATATTTCAAGTAACAATAACTTGTGCCCGAATTTCTATGTTTTTTTAATTCTATTTCCTAACTATAACATCCCTGTGAACTTTGGCTTTCTCAGTGAATTTCCATGTTTTTTTTTAATGTAAAGTAATTTTCATTACTAGACGTTAATCCAACCACCACTGCGCACTTGCAATTAACCCCTATAACCACCCACTCCAGTGCTGTGCACAGGCATTGGCCATGCGCATCAGGGGCTGCCCACAGAACCTGGCCTGTGGCCAGGCCCTGCAGTCAAGCCCCTATAACCCCCAACCCAGCAATGCACATGGCCTTCAAACAAGCACAGTAGAGGTTAGCTGCAGAGAGAGAGAGAGAGAGAGGTCATTTAGGCTTTAATAAATGGTGTGCTTAGAATAAGATATTTTAGGGCAAATGGAAAAATGTATTTCACAATTAAAAAGACCTTTCACCTTTCAGTATGAAACTTAAAGATGTGTACTTGAAAATAAATAAAATAGGCAAACAGCTAGAGGCCCACTTACACTAGAATCCTCAATATTCATTGTGAGGTTCAGAAACCTTAACCACTAGTCCACAGGTGCCTTTTTAGTGTGCAGCAGCCACTGGGGAAAAAGACTTAAATGTTCCTTCACTAGGATTGTTTAACATTCAAAACACTTGAATGGCCCCCCTGCATATCATATTGCATTGACCCCAGGGAGGTGGTGGTTCCTGGGGCTGTGGAGGGCCTGCGGGGGACTGAGTGGCCCTCCTGCATACTTTTTTAGTTTGGCCTCCTGGAAGTGGTGGTCCCTGGCGCTGCAGGGGGCATGGGGCCCCATGCACACACATCTAAATCTGCACCCTGGGGTGGTGGCAGTCCTAGGGCTCCCCCCTGTATACCATATTAGCTGAGCCCCAGGGAGATGGCGGTCCCTGGGGCTTTGGCAAGCCCAGGAGGGGGTCCCCATGTGCCCCCTTCTTATTTTTGGCATGCTACCGAGATCTGGCCCACCCGGGGGCTTCATGACAATGGCTCAAATTCACTCTTTTTTTAAAAAAAACAAGAAAAGCTTAGATGAGTTATTTTTTATTAATACAGAAACAGTCCCACAGGCTTCAAAATAAGTCACTTTTTGCCAAAAATATGCGTCACTGTCAAGCAGGTTCTGAAGATTGTGTGCCAGATTCACTCTTTCGCGTAAGTTTACGATTGTGTGCTGTTCACTAGGGGATTTACGAGCAGTATCTTTACGAGTGCGGAGTCCCCGCACATAAAATGGCCTATGTTTTTGTGTGCGGAGAGTCCGTACTCGTAAAGATACTACTCGTAAATCCCTTTGTTACTAGCAAACAATGGTAAACGTACACGAAGGTGTAAGATTACCTTTGTAAATCCGGCCCCTTGAGTGTAGATCTGGGTGTTTTTTGTCATTTCCCAGAAACATCAGGGCAAATCTTGCTTACTGCATGACCCGCGGAAGATACAGGCACAGTAAATGTCTTACATTATCCAGTTAAAGAGCTTGCAGTTTTCTATTTTTTTTAGTTCACTGTTTTCCACCTGAACTTATTTTTCCTTTGTATGTCGCACCTTCCTACATGCAACACGGGAATACTTCAATGTATGTCAACTGACAGATAGGCGTGGCAATCGCATTCATAAACCACCCGTGTACTCTCGGCTGCCATTACCTCTGATATTCCTTCTGCTCTGCCCTTTTCTACATCAATTCAGTGAGGAGGAAAAACCTGCTTCAAAGGCAGAGACGACCGCAGCATTTCCTAATATCAAAATGTTTTGAATAGATGTGGTGAGGGAGTAACCCGTTGTTAAAAGTTTCATAACAGCACCACACAGAAATGTGCCAAGGAGTGCAATACCTACATTATCACGTGACAGAAAGCGCACAGCTCTGGATCATCACATGGTTGTCCACATCTTGTGTAATACTGATTTTGTAAAGGGGGCTTTCCTCTGAGGTTTTCTGAGACACCGTATGTTGCCCGGGTTAGCATCATAAACCCACTTAATTAGATGGGTGTTCTGTATCACACTAATACAATTAAATAACATGACATTAGCAAGCATACAAAGCGGTGTCTAAAGTACAGCTATATCTGCATTTTTAAAATCATTTCCAAATAAAGGATATTTTCAGCCTAGGGTTCCGAGAAAATAGCGCGTGTTATTGATTAAAACAACTGACTAAGGGCCTCATTTAGAAGTTTGATTGACAGGGTACTCTGCCAAAAATATGCCTCAAACTTGCATTTTCTCCGTTCTATTTAAAGTTGAGATACTTCCGTGTTTCTTCCATAAGAGGCCACGATGGCTACAGTGGCGGAAAACTACCCCCCAGCCTGATTAACTTTGGGTCAGTCAATGGACATCAGGCCATCACCGTATTGAGGGCAGATTTTCTCATGTAATTTTTTCCTGTTAGGGACTGCTAGGGAAAGCCTCTCCCCACACCCACTGCATGCACTGGGAAAAAAATCCAGATCGTGAGTGCCTTGTTTTCAACTGAAGCTCCGCTTTTAGAGTTTGTAGCACAAATAAAATTATTCTCTGTTTGCACTGAACAATGTGCCCTCACACCAAAGCTTCAGTGCCTTCAGCTGTGCCACGTGACAGCTGCTTGGCTGAAGACATTGTTCAGCTGAAGAGGTGGAACAGAGTACAGACGTCAACATTTCAAATACATGTCTAAGTTTTCTTTTTTTCACTGTTTTTCTGAATCCTCTTAATGCAGTGCTTTGATTTGGGAGATACTGTCAGCTACTATGTAGTTTCACTTTTTGAATTTAAAAGAATTACCAGCACTCTCAGCAGTGGTGCAATACTCTTAATGGAAGAGTATCAGCGCTTTTTTAAATAAAATATTTTGTTGACATTTTAAACATTGCACACATTTTGGTACAACGAATGTCTAGCGTCAGCAAGATAAACAGGCAGTTAAAAGCAGCACTAAAGCTCCGAAAATACGCAGTGCAAGGCAGCAGGAGTAGTATAAGAGAGCACTGGTCACGCAGAAATCTGAAAATGTTCTCTTCAAATTTTTGTATGTTTCCGTGGACACCTTTGAGGATAATAACTTGGCTCAAAGAAAATAACTACCCACTCGCCTCAAGACTACAACCATTTCTTTAGAGCAAAAGCACTAGTAGATACCCAGTACCTCGAAATATCCCTTTGGCAAGCACCACATCACAGCTTGACAAAGGAACACATGCCCCAGGTCTACTCAATATCCTCTATGAAGCCCAGGAGTGCAAATTTCAGGGTGAGCTTAATTTGCCAGTCAGATAACATATGCTAGACACTGAGCCACCATGCTGTAAAACAGTACCTTCCCAAACAGCATGATAGTGTGTCTGGCAGCGAACTATTGCCCATTTTCCAAAGATGTTAAAGTGCCTACTACACTTTAGTGAGTATTTAAACTGGATCAGTCAAATTTTAGCAGAGATTGATAACTCCTAGTAAACCATCCTCTACAATTTGCCTCCTCAAGCAGTCCCAGGTGTGTTTCTCACCCGTTCATAGGACTGCAAAGTGATCTCTTGTGTTGAAAACCAATGTATGATACACTTCAGAAATCTCCATTGGTCACACGGGGAAGTCACCCGTTTTGCCTGTCCAGGGCCCTTGAAACTGGAGCATTAACAAATTATAACATGCGGTCAGCAGAGAGAGAAACCAGTAATAAATGTCCCACCCCTAGGCAAAGCCCTGAACAAGACTGTCTTGATGCATTCTGACCATGGTGGGTTCAGTTACCGAAGGAAAGAATATGAGTGAGAGATAGGTTACCCCTCCGGACTCCCCGTTCAATAGGAACAAATATTAATAGCACTCTGTTGACTCTTACCCAGGTGATATTGGGAGAGCAAAGAGAAGCAGTATTTCAAACTTAATCGTTCTAACCTTCCTGAGGAAAAGAAAGGTTGCTGGTCCCTGCTGATTGTTTGTGCTTTCTGGACTCAGATTTCTCAGGTGGAGAGAATACACTATATAATAGCATCCTGAGAGCAAACTATTTTTCTAGGTGGACCACGAACTCTCACATAATCTTGAGAAATAGAAGCCATCTCAGATATCAGAGGATAATTTTTCTCGTGGCCCACGGCATCTTTGCTAGGCAATTGTAACAGTGTGGCTGCAGTCTGGACCTTGCTGCACTGATCTAGGATTTATTTTGCTAAAACCACATGCTTACTTTTTGATTTGTATGAAAGAATATTTGGAATACATTGAAGTATTTCTGAAAGCCAAGTTCTTTGGTGGAAATGATCTTTGAACAATTTGAACATTTAATTTGAATTTTTCGAAGACTGTATGTTTGTTGCATTTTACTTAAGAGCTATCTTGTTACAAAACAGTACGGATTCTTATGTCTGGACTATATTGTTCATGCTAGGTAGGAATGACAAAGAATAAGTGCTACAGAAGTTAAGTCGAAACTGTAACTATTAAAGTATCTGGGCCTGAGAGAACTGTGTAATGATAATATTACTTCTATCTCCCTTAATAATCTGGTTAAAAACAGATCAAAGCAGTCTCTAATTGTATTGACTATGTAAAGGCATTATGATTATATTCTAAACTCATACGTGAAAGGTTAAAGGAAGCTTATTCATGTACCCTTATAAAGTCTAGCACAACACAAACATTTCGATGTTTGTCAATCCTTGTAACAAGTTTCCGAACAAAGCTAGCTCTAGTAGACTTTGCTAGGAGTGCGACTCAAACGTACACTTTGAGTTTGTAAAACTCTGGAACACAAACATTTCTGTATTTTTTTACCCATATATGTAAGGGCATCGTAGTCTTTTGTTTTACTATTGATATTCCTTGGGTATTATGTAAAGTTGTAGAATTCTTGAAAATAGTCAAGAATAATTTCTCTGGGATCTAGCTAGGAACATTTCGCATGTTTTGCGTTAGTTGTCATGAATTTTAATGATCACTTTTTGCTGCATGAATTCTTTTGTACTTTATGTATTTCTAGCTATGGTTTTAATTAACTAATGCAATAAAGGTTTAACCTAACCTATAACTCATATTCCACAAGAGTCAGTCCTCTCACATTCACTCCTTCATCCTTCTATACATTCCTCAAAGTGAGTTACATAGCTATGCTGGAGAAATACCACTCTCGATTTAAATGTCAAATTTTGTGAGAGATGAAAGCTTGTACTATTCTGCCCTGCTGAGTGTGTTTTGTTGGGAATGAAAGATTGCACTTGCTGCCTTTTGCGAGACAGGAAAACTCCCTTTGCTTTTGCCCCGCTGTACCAGCTGTGTGAAGAAAGCAAAGATTGTATTGCTGTTGCCTGATTTGTGCATTACCTATTATATAAAAAGTTTGTACTGCTTCTACTCTAGCTGTACCTGACCTCTGAAAGAGGAAAACCTACACTGTTTCTGTCCACGGTGTACCTGTATTTTGACAAACTGGTGTTTTCACTGATGATGCCCCATCTTGTGTAAAAACTAAGTGTAGGAGAGTCCTCCTTTTTTCCCTGGTCACCCCCAAACGTTTTGTGCAGATACTGTAGTTACTGACTCTTGGCTGTGCACTGGGTACTGCTTACCAGTCCCAGGACTAGTCCGCTGTGTAAAGTGGATATGCAAATTAGGCTAATTACAATTAGCAGTATCAATATATCTACAAGCCCCTACTATATGGTAGGGCCTGTAGGTTTAGGGGACCCAGCATAGGTAGTGCACCTGTAGGTGCACCACTGAGGTACCCAGTGTCATTGTAAAGGCAGGCCCGCCCTGCTGGTGGCTTTTAAACTTGTTATATGCAAATTCAACTTTGGACTTAAAAGTACTTCCAAAGTCTTAAGCTACCTTATTTTTACATATACGTCAAACCTAAGGTGTGCCCTAAGTGCCCCTAGGTTTGGGTGCCATGTAACTATAAGCAGGGACCTTATAAATTTTTTTTTAGAAACCCTGGTGAGGTAAAATAGCCAAATTTGTTTTTCCCTCACTGTAGTGAATGGGCTCCAGAGGCTAAAATGGGGAGACTTAATTTTAAATAATAAAGTCCCCATAGGAGCCAGATATTTTGAGTTTGGTATCAAATTATTTGTTATAATAAATCCCACAACTTGCCATTGTTGGATTTAATATAACTAGTTCAGGTAAATAGTTTTAAAACTCTACAGCAAAGTTGCCAACTTCAGCTCTGTAGTGCCCTTCAATGAATTCCCAGCCTCTGGCAGCCTGGCCAGGCTGCCTTGCTGAGGTGTGACATGGCCTGGGCTGAACACAAAAGATGTGTCTGGGGTAGGAGATCTGCCTCAGCAGATGGTGAAACAGTATGGGGAAGAGCAGCCAAGCTGGTCTTCAAAGGAGGGAAGGATATTTGGAGCAGCTCAGGACCTCCCTCATTTCCTGTAATCCCAGACAATTATGTGCTCTATTGGTTAGATTAGGAGAGGGGAGGGGAGGGAAGGGTGTGTTAAGGATTGTTAGCCACACCAGTGGGTGGGCTCAGCCAGACCTAACCTCCAAAAATCAGTTTCAGCCATGTTGGATTTGTAAAGAATGTTGCTCCCTGGGATTGATTTTTGCCACACTTCCCAGGTACAGGTCATCCCAGGGGGTACGGGCCTGCCTGTGATTGGACAGTCACCCCCTGCTTTTCACCCCATGAGCAACGAGAGAAATGGCAGAGCTGCACCCGCACCACTTATCCCTACATGGAACAACATCAGAAGAAGAAGGACTATCCTGCTGGACCCCTGATCTGCAGCTGGACACTGCACTCTGAAGGACTACACCTGCTGCTCACTTGGGCTTCACCACAGAAAGGACTTTGCCTGGCTTCGACAAGTTCAAGAACAGACACCCTGCTTGTTACAGGTGGAAACTAGCTAACCAGAGTCCCCTGCATCAAATCCTGAAAAAAAAATCCAGCTGACCACTTCTGAGCCAGGTGCTTTCTGAAAGTTGGAGTCCTAGCCCTCAAGGAGAAACTCAGAGCTTCTAGAACCGTGGGGTGAGCTGTGGACTCCTAAAGGACCTTCAAAAACCTTCTGGAAGAAGATCCAGAAGTTTGGAGAAGATTGGAGAACTTTTGGTAAAAAGCTCCATAAAGGGACTGACCCGCGGTCAGGAGTCAAGCTGGCTTACGTCGACTGCGACCCGTGCTGACTAGCAGGTTCATCCTGCTGAAAAGCTCTGGAGCCCCAGACTTTCAGGATTTCACCAGGGGCTTCTGGAAAGGCAATCCAATGATGTTGATTTGAAATCGCTTGTTGTGGAGGGTCGTCCGACATCAGAGAAGTCCAGAGGTAAAAAGTTGACCGAGACTTTTAGCGCAGTGTATCCGAATAGGGCTCCAGGGACGTAGGATCACGATTCAGTTTTGGCCTGGAAGAGGATTTTCATCCTGAAATATTGTCTAAGTCTGTATGTAGAATTCTTCACCGAGGTCTCCTGCTACGTGTATCCGAAGAGGGCTCCATGGAGGTCGAATCAGATTGGTGACTTTTTCCCACTGAAGAAAATCTTCAAGAAAACTACGAAGTCTGAAGGTAAACTTTTGACCAAGGCTCCTGCTTACTGTAGCTGAGCAGGGCTCCATTGCGGTTGGCCTGAAACTTTGCCGCAGTCGAGGTGCGACCAGATGTCCTGAGTGCCGCTTTTAGTTTTTAAGTGCTAAAAAGCATAAATTCTTTAAATATTCATATCTCAAGTTCCCCTTACCCAATTTTATTCATTTTGGTGTCAAATTAAAGATACAAATAATTCCTATGTCTATACAATGTTTTTGAATATTTAAACTGTTTCCTGTGTTATTACTGTTTTGTAATACTTGAATGCTTTACACATTTTGGCCCTCATTACAACATTGCGGTAAGTGCAGCTTACTGCCATGCTGACTGCCACCAGCATACCGTGACCGCAGAGGTATACTGCTACGGGCATTATGACCCACACATAGAAATCTGACACTATACAGACACACACACAAGTCTGCCAGCACAAAGATCTGTGATAAACTGGCGGTACCAAAACCCACACCGTAACGGCAACAGAAATACACTCACAGCATCATGACCCACGAATCACCACAGCGGACATTCAATGGCGGTAAACCATTGGTGCTGCGCTAAAAATACATTGGACAATTCAAAATACACACACCTGACACACATACACACACCCACACACCCACAGCACTATAAAACACCCACCCACAATACCCACAACCCTTTACAACCCAAATATTTTGGCAATGAGAGAGAAACAAGCCAGGAGCACCCACTGAATCTGAGCCACAAAACACCATCACCCATACACCATCCACGCACCTCACAGCACACACCCCAACACATCACTCCACACACCCTCACACATACCACACACACTACACCCATGGCACCACAAAGACACCCTAGGTTCTCAGAGGAGGAGCTAAGGGTCGTGGTGGAAGAATTCATCCGGGTAGAGCCACAGCTATTCAGATCACAGGTGTAGCAGACATCTATTACAAGGAAGATGGAGCTATGGCAGAGAGTCGAGGACGGGGTCAATGCCGTGGCACAGCACCCATGAACAAGGGATGACATACTCTGGTAAGTCAAATCTGTAATACTTTATCCCCCACCCTACCTGCATGCCATCACAAACAACAACCTCTTCCCTCACCCCCATCACCCCACCACCTCATATATACCCCACCATCACAACCCACCCATCCAAGAACCAAGCCCTGCATGCAACAACAATGCATGGACTCCCATCAAAGACCTGCATGGACACCCATCACCACACCATGCACAGTAGTGACAAGCACTTAGCTAAACCAAGTACAACTAACACAAGCAAAAGGTGCCTTTGCTAATACCAACCATAGAAGGAAACATATCCATACACAAGATGGCACACGCAGATACAATAACACTGCATTTACATCCCCACAGGACCCCCACTCAACGTCACCGGAGAGGAGGCGCCAGCCACATCCAGTCCTCCAACCGAAGAGGCCCACAGTGATGACAGCAGCTCTGCCCGTCTGGATCACGATGACCAACCTGGCCCATCAGGGACCTCTGGACAGTCGGTGACCCAGACACAGTCCCATCCCACCACAGAGCCTCCCCCCTCAGGAAACACCAGCACAGCACCCACCCAGCGGGCCCATACCTCTGTCCCCAGGACACGTCAATCAACAGAATGTCCACCACTACAGGGACCTGAGGAAACCCCACAAATACGGGACGATTAGCGACCTGGGGTCAGTGGCAGTGGGCACACAGTTCAGGGGACAGAGGCACAGGAGAACAGGGAAGCTGGGAGGACAGCTGTGCGACAGGGGGAGGACAGGCCCAGGGAACTGACTCTCCACGAGGCACTCACGAACATCCTGGGAGCATACCACCATTTCCAGGAAACCATGGGTCACATACTGGCCAAGCTGCAGGAGACCCAGCGGCTGCAGGAGGGGCAGTACCTGGGGATCAGGGAGGACCTGAGGGACATCCACACCACCCTGGTCACCATTGCAGGAGTGCTGGCACACATGGCCAACACCATGAGGGAGGCAGTGGCACACCAACGGGCCCCTGACACTATCCAAACGGATGAACAGCCCACCACCTCCGCCGGCGCTAGTCGACAGGAGGCCCCACCACAGGGACAACAGGCCACCAGCACCCCACCCCCTGCAGAAGGAGAACCACTCCACAAACGGTCCCTGCAATCCAAGCAGAAGCCAGAGGACATTGCCAAGAGCCCCGCCAGGAAATAAGACACTCCTAATTGTCACCCTTCTGTCCACTCTGTTACCCTGCCCACCTTGAACTGCCATTTCCCCCCTTCCTATGCCCCCTTGGACAATGCACCTGTGATACAAATAGACTGGAGTCTACCATGGACTTTCATCCATCAGCAACCCAGTCCATTTCAATACCCACTCCATGTCTTAGCACATAAATAAACACCCTTGGAACAAATTCAAGTATGTAGTCTGTCAATTGTTTGACATATGTATTAGTGTAACAAACTGTAAACAATGCAATTGAAATATACTGTAATATTTACATATTTACTGCACCTGCTGCACACTTGGGCTTCTCAAAAAGGACTTTGCCTGGCTTCTACTAGTTCAAGAACAGACACCCTGCTTGTTACAGGTGGAAACTAGAGTCCCCTGCATCAAATCCTGAAAAAAAAATCCAGCTGACCACTTCTGAGCCAGGTGCTTATGACCAGTAGTGGGCAGTAGTAAATACACCAGGAGCCAGAGTGGGGCATAGAGATCTAAAAATAGAGATGCCAAAGGGTACAGTAAGTGGCCATAGAAATAGGGAAATCAGGCTGCTATGTTCAATTTCAAACACACAACTGCAATGGAAGGTGAAGTTACAGTGGTTTACCTGTGTGTCACTGGAAGTACTGTTCAATTAGTGTACTTCTGCTGTCCACAACCCCGTCCTCTGCCTCCTCTTCGTCACTGTCCACAGGCTCCACCGCTGCTACATGACCATCTCCAGGCTCATCCTCCTGCAGTAAAGGCACCTGGCGTCTCAAGCCCAGGTTGTGCAACATGCAACGATGATCTGGCACACCATCTTGGGTGAGTAGTACAGGGATCCACCTGTCAGATGGAGGCACTGGAATCTGGCCTTCAGGAGGCCAAAGGTTCTCTCAATGATCCTCCTTGTTCACCCATGTGCCTCACTGTAACGTTCCTCTGCCCTTGACCTGGCATTCCTTACTGGGGTCAGTAGCCATGATAGGTTAGGGTAACCAGAGTCACCTACAAATATTTGAGGGATACCTGTTAGCCACACACTCACCCTGAGGGCCAAACCCACACCCATATATCTACATCAACTGGGTGGGAACCATGGGCTCACCTATTAGCCACACCCTGTGCCTCTGGAGTTGAGACATCACATATGGAATGCTGCTATTTCTCAAGATAAAGGCATCATGCACAGAGCCAGGATACTTGGCATTCACATGGGAGATGCACTGGTCCGCCAAACACACCATCTGCACATTCAGAAAGTGAAAGCTTTTCCTATTTCTGAACACTTGTTCATTTTTCCTGGGGGGACAAATGCAATATGTGTACCATCAATGGCACCAATGATGTTAGGGATATGTCCCAGTGCATAAAAGTCAGCCTTCACTGTGGCCAAATCCTCCACCTGGGGGAAATACGATTTAGCTGTGCATGTGTTTCAGCAGGGCAGACAACACTCTGGTCAGCACATTTGAGAACATAGGCTGAGACATCCCTGATCCCATGGCCACTGTCGCTTGGAAGGAACCACTTGCCAAGAAATGGAGCACTGACAGGACCTGCTCTAGAGGGGGATACCTGTGGGGTGGTGGATAGCTGAAATCAGGTCTGGCTCCAATTGGACACGCAGTTCTTGGATTGTGGCCCTATCAAGTCTGTAGGTCAGGATAATGTGCCTGTCTTCCATTGTCGCCAGGTCCACCAGGTGTCTGTACACAAGGGGATATCTCCATCTCCTATTCATCCTTAGCGGTTGAACTCTAGGGTAAAAAATGGTGAGCAGAAGGTCACATTCACACATATATGCATTTCTTCCTGTACAGAAACAGTATATGAACTCCTGACTCAGTTGATGTGCCAATGTCTGCTTTGACGCAGTTAGGTGTCATGGCCTGTGCCCCCTGAAATGGCGCCTGCCTGACCCGTGAGGAGAGACAAGTGGAAATGAGGTAATTCGGCTGGTGTTGTGCGCCGTTGCAGTCGACGACCGCCGTGCAACATCGCATTGGTTATCATTGGGCCCTATGGGTTCCAGCAGCCAATGGCGATGTACGCCGGCGGTGATGGTGCGCACCTCTACGGACGCGACCGCCATTTTCTATCTGTGCACTCACTTGCTACCTTACCATCAACAGGATAGGACCTACACTGCAAGTGCTGCTGTGACCTGTGTCTAGAAACAACAATGGCTCAAGTGTCTGGGGGAAGGGCCCCTGCCTTCACTTTGGAGGAGTTGGAGAGACTAATGGATGGGGTTCTACCCCAGTACACTTTACTCTATGGTCCTCCAGACAAACAGGTGCGTACACTGTGTGCATGATGTGTCGCCCATGAATGTATGGAGAGCTGTGTGTGTAAGCCCCACATAGGGTGGGGTCTGAGGGGTCCTGGGCAGAGTGCTGCATGTTTGGTGGTCAATGTATGTGTATATGACATGTATGTATGACAGCCCAGACGGTATGACTAATCCCTTTTCTGCTGTATTTTTCTGCAGGCAGCGCCCATCAGAAAAAGGGTATTTGTGCCATCACCAAGGAGGTGCGGACCCTAAGGGTCTTTGACAGGTGGAGCACCCACTGCCGCAAACGGTGGGAGGACCTGTGCCATTGGGCAAGGAAGACGGCGGAGGCCCAGCTGGGATTGGCTTCCCAACGAGGAAGGGGTGTCTGTCGTACCCGGACCCCCCCTGATGTTCTGCATCCTGGCGGTGGCCTATCCGGAGTTAGATGGGCACCTGAAGGCATCACAGCAGCCACAAGGGGGTGAGTACAGATTCAGAATCATGACTTTGCGTGCATTAGGTGGGGGATGTGGGCTGTGGGTGCCCCTAGACCAGGGCGAACATGGCAAGGTAGGTTCAATGATGGGCAAGCTCAGATGCACTCCAACCCCAATAGTGTAAGTAGGCATCTACTACTAGGCAGGGTCCTGTGGGTTTCAGGTGTGCCGCTAATGGCGTTAGGCATTGTACCCCATGGGATGGTGACTAGCATTGTAACTGGTGCATGGCCTAGTGCGTAGGGCTGTTCTCTGTATGTTGTGTACGTCAACGGTAGTGTTGTTGCTGGCATTGCCCAAGTGTATCCTCTGTTTCTCCCACCCATTTTTGTTTTGTCACCCTGTCAATGTCTGCATTAGCATCATCTGGCGAGGAGCAGAAGCACCGGCCTCGGAGGGAGCTGCATCCCACATGGGCCTGGAGGCCGAATCCACCGAGGGTGAGGGCACCAGTGTGACGGAGGGTGAGGGGAGCACCACGATGGAGATAGGAGGGGACAGTACCGACAGGGACTCCTCCTCCGATGGCAGCTCCCTGGCTGTGGCGGGCACCTCTGTGCCCACCCCAACAACAGGTACAGCTGCCACCCCCGTACCAGAAGCGCCCTCCCAGCAGCCCCTCAGTGTGTTTCCCGTGCCTGCTCACCCAGAAGGGTGGGCATCTCCTTCGCCCCAGGCACCTCAGGCCCTGCCCCAGTCAGCCCTGCTATTGACCTCCTGAGATCCCTCTCTGTTGGGCAGTTAACCATACTGAATGCCATCCAGGGTGTAGCAGGGCATTTGCAACAAACAAATGCACACCTGGATGGCATTCACTCTGGCGTGACGGCCCAACAGAGAGCATTCCAGGCTCTGGCCTCCGCACTAATGGCAGCCATTGTCCCTGTCTCAAGCCTCCCCCCTCCAACTTCCTCTACCCAGTCCCAATCCCCTCAACCCCAGCCTATTCCAAGCACACCTTCAGACAAGCAGTCACCCAAATCAACACAAAGAAGTGGCTCAGGCAAACACAAGCACCACACTTCATCTCGCAGGCACTCACACAAGCACCATCCATATGCAGACACACCAACATCCACTGCCTCCACTGTGTCCCCCACTCCTCCTCGTCCACCTCCCTCCCAGTAGCGTCTCCACTCACACCTTCATGCACTACATCCTCATCCACTACCTCCATTACCAGCACGCCTATTACTGCATGCCCCTCACTGGCAGTCACCACCCCCCCATCCCTGCACACGTCCCCTGTGTCCTCTCCCACCGTGTCTGTGACCCCTCCTCCCAAAGTACACAAACGCAAGCACACAGACACCCAACAGCCATCCACCTCACAACTGCATCCAGCCCATGCACCTGCACCCAAACACAGCAGACTGACACCTTCTACAGCCACTCCCTCTTCCTCCACTAACAAACCTTCACCCTCTTCCCGCCCCAGTGTCCCTAAGAAGCTTTTCCTCACCAACATTGACCTATTCCCTATCCCTCCTCCCATCCTTCACCGCAGGCCAGGGTGGTCAGAACCCAGCCCAGCACCTCAGTCACCCAGTCCATGGCCACTGTGCCGTCAGCCCAGCCAGTGTGCCAGCACCACCTGCCAAGGCCAAGAAGGGTCTGCAACCTGGCAAGGGCAAGAAGGGGACACCAGCCAGCAAGGGGAAGGAGGCACAACTAGCCAGCAAGGGCAAGACAAAGACTCCAGCTGGCAGACGCAAGGAGGCACCACCATCTGCTAAGGGCAGGAAGGGGCACAGAACATCAGCCATGGCACTTCAGCCGTCCGTGGCTGCAGGTGAAGGCCTGGAGGCTACCACCACTGTGACCAGCACAGCCACCTGCACCGCGGCCAGCACCGCCACCTGCCCCGCCACCAGCAGCACCACTGCCAGCAGCAGAAGCCCCAGTGGGCAGCCATCTGAGGCTGCAGGTGAAAGCCTGGAGGCTACCACCACCACTGCCTGCACCGCCACCTGCACCCCGGCCAGCACCGCCACCTGCCCCACCACCAGAAGCACCACTGCCAGCAGCAGCACCCCCAGTGGGCAGCTGTCCGAGGCTGCAGGTGAAGGCCTGGAGGTTACCACCACCACTGCCTGCACCGCCAGGACCAAGTAGTTTGCAAACGGCCCACTTGAGAGACTGTGGCTTTGCACTCCCCAAGGCCCAGGCAGTGGGCAAACAACCCATTTGAGAGACTGTGGCTTTGCACTCCCCAGGACCAAGCAGTGGGCAAACCACCCACTTGAAAGACTGTGGCTTTGCACTCCTCGGGACCAAGCAGTGGGCAAACCACCCATTTGAGAGACTGTGGCTTTGCACTCCCCAGGACCAAGCAGTGGGCAAACCACCCACTTGAGAGACTGTGGCTTTGCACTCCTCGGGACCAAGCAGTGGGCAAACCACCCACTTGAGAGACTGTGGCTTTGCAATCCCCAGGACCAGGTATTGGGCATGAGCCCCCTCCAGGCCAGTGGGGTTATTCCATCTTCCAGCTGAGGTGCCCCCCATTTCCCTTCCCCCTGAGGTGCCTGTGTGTTTTTGACCTGAAGCCCCTGCAGTGTTCTCTCCGTATTAAGGCAGAAGTCAAGTGTAGCGTTGGCCTATGTGTTTTGGGCCAGTGGGCTTTGCACATTTTTGAGTGGGCATTGTCCCTCCTTTCATATATATTGGATATATTGTATATACTGTTTATTTATTTATGAACGTATTTCTAACAATTTCTAATATTACACTCATTTTACTCAATTCCTTTTGTCCTTGCGCTATTCCTGAGGGTTACGGGGTGTAATGTGTTTGTGTGTATGATGTTGGGGATGGGGGTGTTGCGTGTTGTGTGTGTGTGTCACTCTCTTTTTCTCCCCCTCCTGTGTGTGCTAGGTGCAGTACTGTAGGAGGCTGGCCTGGCTTATTGTGGGTACCTGATGGTACTTACACCTTGTGCCAGGTCCAGTTATCCCTTATTAGTAGATTAGTATTGTTCTAGCAGCTTAGGCTGATAGAGGTAGCTATAGAAGAGCAGCTTAGGCTGAACTAGGAGACATGCAAAGCTCCTACTATACCACTTATTTCATATAGCACTATATCATAAGAATCACAATACTCAGAGTTACTAATAATAAAGGTACTTTATTTTAGTGACAATGTGCCAAAAATATCTCAGAGGATATACTTCCTTAGAAGGTAAGTACAATACACCAAATATACACACACACCAAAATCAGGTAAGTAAACAGTTAGGAAGGTGGAAACACTGTAGAATACAATAGGATGCAATAGTCCTAGGGGCAACATAAACCATATACTCCAAAAGTGGAATGCGAACCACGAATGAACCCCAGGCCTAGTGTAGTGTGTAGAGGGTCGCTGGGAGTGTAAGAAAACACTAAGGGAGTCCAAGATAGCCCACCCCAAGTCCCTGAAAAGTAGGAGTAAAGTCACCCTACTTCCCCAGAAACACACTAAAGTCGTAATAGGAGATTCTGCAAAGGCAACAACTGACTGCAAAGCACCGAAGACAGAATCCTGAACCTGAGGACCTGTAAAGGAAAGGGACCAAGTCCAAGAGTCACGCAAGTGTCCGGGGGGGCAGGAGCCCACTAAACCCCAGATGAAGGTGCAAAAGGGCTGCCTCTGGTTGAAAGAAGCTGAAGATTCTGCAACAACAGAAGATGCCGGGAACTTCTCCTTTGCACAGAAGATGTCCCACGGCATGCTGGAGTTGTTTCCACACAGAAAGACTGCAAACAAGCCTTGTTAGCTGCAAGAGTCACGGTTATTGAAAATGGGTGCTGCCCGGGCCTGGGAAGGACCAGGAGGTTGCCCATTGGAGGAGGAGACAAAGGGGGCACTCAGCAGCACAGAGAGCCAATGCAGAAGCAGACAGCACCTGCAGAAGCACTTGAACAGGCATTCAAGAAATCTGAGCATGGCGGTCATCTCAACACTACAACAGAGGGTCCTCGAAGTCGGTGGTCAACTCAGCAAGTTGAACAATGCAGGACGGAGTGCTGGGGACCTGGGCTAGGCTGTGCACAAAGGATTCCTTGCAAAAGTGCACAGAAGCCCTAGCAGCTGCAGTTCACGCAGTACACAGGATTACTGTCTGGCGTGGGGAGGCAAGGACTTACCTCCACCAAATTTTGACAGAAGGACCACTGGACTGACGGGGTCACTTGGATCCAGCTCTTGTGTTCCAGGGACCACACTCGTTGAGATGAGAGAGGACCCAGAGGACTGGTGAAGCAGAAGTTTGGTGCCTGTGTTAGCAGGGGGAAGATTCAGTGGCCCACAGGAGATTTCTTCTTGGCTTCCAGTGCAGGGTGAAGGCAGACAGCCCTCAGAGCATGCTACACCAGGAAACAGTCGAGAAAGCCGGCAGGATTAGGCGCTACAATGTTGCTGGTAGTCGTCTTGCTACTTTGTTGTGGTTTTGCAGGTGTCCTGGAGCAGTCAGCGGTCGATCCTTGGCAGAAGTTGAAGAGAGAGATGCAGAGGAACTCTGGTGAGCTCTTGCATTCGTTATCTGAAGAGAAACCCACAAGAGAGACCCTAAATAGCCTCAGAGGAGGATCGGCCACCTAATCCAGGTAAGCATCTATCAGGAGGGGTCTCTGACATCACCTGCTGGGACTGGCCACTCAGAGGCCTCCACTGTGCCCTCACACCTGTGCATTCAAGATGGCAAAGGTCTGGAACACACTTGAGGAGCTCTGGGCACCACCCCTGGGGTGGTGATGGACAGGGGAGTGGTCACTCCCCTTTCCTTTGTCCAGTTTCGCAACAGAGCAGGGGCTGAGGGATCCCTGAACCAGTGTAGACTGCCTTATGCAAGGAGGGCACCATCTGTGCCCTTCAAAGCATTTCCAGAGGCTGTGGGAGGCTACTCCTCCCCAGCCATTAACACCTATTTCCAAAGGGAGAGGGTGTAATACCCTCTCTCAGAGGAAATCCTTTGTTCTGCCTTCCTGGGACTGGGCTGCCCAGACCCCAGGAGGGCAGAAGCCTGTCTGTGGGTTGGCAACAGCGGTAGCTGCAGTGAAAACCCCAGAGAGCTAGGTTGGCAGTACCCGGGGTCTATGCTGGATCCCCGGGGATGCATGGGATTGGCACCCCAATACCAGATTTGGCATGGGGAGCCAATTCCATGATCTTAGACATGGTACACGGCCATATTCGGAGTTACCATTGTGAAGCTACATATAGGTATTGGCCTATGTGTGATGCACGCGTGTAATGGTGTCCCCGCACTCACAAAGTCTGGGGAAATTGCCCTGAACAATGTGGGGACACCTTGGCTAGTGCCAGGGTGCCCTCACACTTAGTAACTTTGCACCTAACCTTCACTAAGTGAGGGTTAGACATATAGGTGACTTATAAGTTACTTAAGTGTAGTGTAAAATGACCGTGAAATAACGTGGACGTTATTTCACTCAGGCTGCAGTGGCAGTCCTGTGTAGGAATTGTCTGAGCTCCTTATGGATGGCAAAAGAAATGCTGCAGCCCATAGGAATCTCCTGGAACCCCAATACCCTGGGTACCTAGGTACCATATACTAGGGAATTTAAAGGGTATTCCAGTGTGCCAATCAGAATTGGTAAAAATGGTCACTAGCCTGCAGTGACAATTTTAAAAGCAGAGAGAGCATAAACACTGAGGTTCTGGTTAGCAGAGCCTCAGTGATACAGTTAGGCACCACACAGGGAACACATATAGGCCACAAACTATGAGCACTGGGGTCCTGGCTAGCAGGATCCCAGTGATACAGGCAAAAACAAACTGACACACAAGTAAAAATAGTGGGAACATGCAAGGCAAGATGGTACTTTCCTACAAGTACTCACTGTGGTCATCTTCGCCGGCGTTCATGCTCCTGGTGTCTGAGAAGATACACCAACATGGGGAACTCCTGCAGTTCAGGCCCCATGGCGTCCTTGTTCTTCCTTGTGTGTCGAGAGGTAAGCCGTTCCCTTCTGTTTTCTGTTTCTGTCATGCTTTTGATGACGTTGGTACCGCGTCGGAACAGCTGGCAGATGGGCGTGTTGTAATGCGGTGGGCGGTACATTGTCTTCTGCCTGACCCTTATATTTTTACAGAGGGTGTTAGCCAAGACCTTCTGATTTTACTAAAATTATATGTATGATACTCTAATTGACTTATCTGGTCTTTTAGCTAGGCATTTTCATCTACTGGTCTGACATTATGTCATTCACAATTTTCTTCTGCCCTCTAAATCATGGAATAAAGGACAATTATACAGCCCACTTCAGCTACAGGCTAACTTAATTGTGAGTGACAGCATTCTGCACTTTCACACAGAGCACATCTCCATTCTAGACACAGAGTATGCAATGTGTGCTTTTTGAAGCCCAAAAAAAAGTTTGGTTTTACCTAATGCTTATTTTGTCAGATGATGACCCTTCAGCATCCCCAAAAAAATTACAAAAACTGTGACAAAACAAACACTTATGAAGCCAAAAGGCTGGTAGACAATGCTAAACCGATATGCTTTACCAGTACTTGGTAATATTGTGGTAGGGAAACAGTAGGGGGACAGTTTAACAAAGGAGGGAGCATAAATTGTGACTTACGTAACGTAACCTTAAGCATAACTAGGAGACTGTAGAACGAGTGAAGAGCAGTACTCTTGGATATTTCTCAGTTCTAGATATGGAAACCAGTGATAATCATAACATGCTGGGTAGTTCAGGGATCATTTTCCGATATAACCACAATAATTTATGGCTTGTTTCTTCCAGGACTGTTATGCGTCTAGTATGATTATGTCATGCTAATTTTTTTTAACACATCTCACTCCCTGTTTAGTCTGTTAGCAACCTTTTGTAACTTTCCTAAGTGCGTGAGAGGGAGAATTGTGTTTAGTTTTTCTGCTACTGCTGTCAGGCTTTTACTTATTATCTGTATTAGGCGCTATAAATAAAAAAGTGAACTCTTAAAAAATATGTGAGCAGTTTACTTTTGGTTTTATATGTAAAACAAGCAGTTTTTTAAAGAAAGGACTAAACAATTTTGTCAAATATTCTTATATAGCTGACAAATAGTTTCATGTCAAATCTATTAAGTTTGGCCAATATTGTCACTTTAGTGAACAGCACTTTGCCTGCTGGGTTTTAAGCTCATCATAACAGTGATAGAACTGTTAACGCGTCCCTTTATGTTAATTTATTACACATTAGGACTCATTTTAGGCCAATGAATCTTTTGACCCAGTTGAGAGACACCATAGGACGAGATAGCTGATCAGTATATTAATCAATATATCAATAATGTCATCAATATTTATCACAACAATACATTTCACTTTTGTCAAAGTTATTAATCAATTCAACAATGCTACTATGACCTTTGAGCCATGAATAACCACACCAGTTTAACAGAATTGTATGAATTTTATTCCCTATTGGTTACAATCTACGAGCAAAAGAGTTAATCTCAATACCAAGAAGCATAATAGCATAGTCACGATGTGGCAACTGTGATAAGATTTCATTAACGCGAGAATCACAAACATCAGAACATAGCACGGCGTGGACATAGATCAAGAATAGCAGAGTGTCCAATACACGTCAGTTCAACACAGCATAATGTCAGTCGTTCTGTCTGTTTGCGTCAATTTTGGTAAACCCCTATCCTAACCACTAATTAGCATTCGCATGTTGGGCTTCATGCAAAACAATTTAGAACACCAATTTGGAAAACATCTAACTATGGTCTCTGTCAAAACAAGCAGTTAGTACCTAGAAAGGAAAAGCAAACAGACAAATTACAAATGCATTGTCATAATTACCCTCCAAAGATTTGGTCAGCACACAGGTTCAGTCTTCGTCTTCAGGACATCAGTCAAATCGCCATCAGTCAGGACCTAACTAAGGGGCATAAGGGGCACTTCCCTCATAAGGAGGAAAAGTGTAAATAGGCAGTCTACGGGTGAGGATGGTTTGATAAGTCTCAAGTCACCAATCAGAGTGACAAAGTTTCTGGATGAAATCAATAGCTCTCCCGACCTTCCTGTGACATGGGTTTTTATCCCTTTTTCGTAGTACATTCCCCCAAAATTCTATTGGACATTTGTTATACCCCACTATCTTTAACCTATTAAATTTGACATTAGGTAATCCTAATCTTCACCCCATATTGATTTACAAGTTTTTGATTGGTCTTCGTAATTGACGTCTTCAGAGGTGGCACATCCGGTGTTACTTCATCTCTTGGTAATTCTTTGTACATATTTTGGTCAGCAGTTTCCTTGTCGTCCCCAGTTTGAATGACCTTGTACATTACATTATTCTACACTTGTTTCAATATTTTATAACATTTATTCCAGAGCACAGAAGATGCTCCTGGGAAAGGATTGAACATGGTTACATTCCTCTTCCAAGCTTGAAGGAAAAGAACATTGCGGGGTCATGGCCCCTTGTGAGTTAGCACACTGAAAAACAGAAAAATGCATTTAATATGAGAGCCGAGCAGCCAAGCTGCAGCTCACGCTAACTTAAGGCCTATGAGGATTTTCAATACAAATTCAATAACACAAATGTTAATATAAGCTTAATTGAACATAACATAAACATTTTATTCATCATTATTAGTTTGCGTATACTAGGTGGCCACTCATCGTGGTCACAATTCAAGTGCACGTTTAAGCAAAATCGCTATTATGATAGTTTATATGCGGCATCATCGCACATTAATATATAAACGTTTCATGTTAATATAGATTATATAAGATACGCTCTCTCAGTCCCTCCTCTGATGACGCTAGTCATCACACAAACCTTTCCCTTTTTGAGCTTTCACTTTAATTTTTCACCTTACGCATAATGCGCATTTCAACAACTTGTCCCTTGTGTGAACTTTCCCAAATTTCGTTGAACATTTTCTCCCTTTCACTTCCTTCATTCTTCCTGGTTCTTTTTGTCCAATTTCTTTTAATTTTATCATTAATTTTGCATGCTCCCCATAATCCTAATAGACAGGCCAGAATGATTAATAGACCCATTAGTATTTTTGCAAGTACCCCATTCCAAATGTTGCTAAACCAGCTCCCTACTCTGGCAATTCCTTTTCCAAATTCCTCCCACACTCCAGGTTCCTTCAAATCTTTCAAATCTGCAGTATCTTTAGTTAGGATAGTAAGCATACCTCTAATCTTTTTACTATTATCTGGAATGAATGAGCAACAATGACGCTCGTTGAGCATCTTGCAGACCCCTTCACTCTTTGCCAAAAGAATGTCTAAAGCAAGCCGATTTTGAAGAGTCATAGCTCTTTCTGCAGCAAGTTCAGTATCCATCAGGAGTATTGCCCCTGTAAAATTTGTCAGCATGTTATCCACAATAGTAGACAACCTTTGAATCTTCATAGAGTTCAAGATAACCCCTACTGAAGGGATTATGGCTCCAAATATATCATCAATGACAGCAGCCACTGATTCTCGTTTTTGTCTAGCATGTTGTAATTCAGAAGTTTTAGGTATTTGCTTTAAGTCATCAATCTGGTAAATCTTTGGGAAAACTATTCCCAAATAACATGTCCCATACCATCCCTTAGGGAGACGGTAATAAGCATTAAGCCCGCAGATGTAATAGATCCCAGGGATCGCTGGATCCTGTCCATTCAACATAAATGTCCATTTACTCTGAAACAAAAACACATGTCTGCATTCACTCGTTCCCACAAATAAATTGTCCTGCTCAGATTTTGGCCTATATATACAAAGCCTCCCTACATGTAATGCATCTATAGCTAATTTGCCTTGTGTCTTGATTGTGGTGTAAGCATAATCATTTGCATATGTGCGTTTTTCTAGCCCTTTTCTAATCTTTCCTTCAATGCTTTGCGTCTATCATCAGTGTGATCTAATAAGCTTTTCTCTACAGGTGACAATAAGCAGGTCAGATTGTTGCGGTGTGCATAAGCTGTTCCAAATGTAAGGGTTGGTTCAAAGAAACCTCTAACTATTTTCATATTTTGTTCTTTAGCTAGCTTGTTCAGAAACTCAATCACAGGCACAAAAGAAAACACAACATCAAGATTTGAATAAAAATATTGCACATGCTCTTGATTATAGAATCGTGTTAGTAGCAAGCTACAGATTATCCCGTATTTCAACGGGAGGCTGTGATAGGTGACCCCTTCTTGCACTGATGAAGTAATCTTTGTACACACATAACAGTTTTTCGCATCCATGGTCTCAACATACTGATTCAGCAAGCGATAGAAGACATTAGTAGAAAGCTCCCCCTTTGAATTAATTCCCTCATGCAAGTGTCTTTCATCCTGCTCATATCTTTCCCACAGTGTTAATGTTGTAGTCTCAGGTTTCGAAACAGCGTTAGTTGTTTTCCTATCTAACCACGGCATTCCCACAATCATTCCCACAATTATTACGGCACACACAATACCTATTATAAGGCTTAACCAACCACACACCTTACCCTTCTTGTTACTACCTCTATTATAAGCCATGTCTGAATAGAATCAGATAGCAGAATAACAATCAACTTGAAGATGATATAAAACTTTTTCTTCTTTCTCTCTCTATCTGCGTGTATTACAGCGTTTTCATTTACTCCAGGACCCTTTTGTCAAATCAGGTTAGCAGCTTGTCATTATCAGGTTTCTCAAAGTCAAATCAGGTAATCAATGTTGCATCCGGTAATTTATAAGTCTCTTTTCTTTAATTTTCCAAGTTTTTCAATGTTAACAAAGTCTTTTCTTTGAGTTATTTCAGGTACCGTAGTATTGGCCTGGTACTTCTCAATCAAAACAGAACGCTAGGAATTCTTGTTGCCATTCAGATGTAGTTGCATACGTCCATTCAGGACCTGTGTACTTTCTATTTGCTATTCTCTTTCTTTTCAATCTGCGTTCACCTTGCAATTCTCCTTCACTTAGATCTTCTATTCAGGATGTGTCAGTCTCTTCTGTTATTGTTTCACTTGGTATGCTTCTTACTCTTGCGACCGGTTTCTCTGGCCGGTTATCACCCTTATGCTTCTTCTTCCGATTTGTCTTTTCAGGACGTTGAACAGCACCCTCCTCTTGTAATATGGTGTTTTCGCTTGATGGACCTGCAACTGGTTCAGGAGATGCCGGTACACTTTGGTCTCTTTCTATTATTTCCCCTTCTTCTTCTTCTTCTTCTTGATCTGTAACGGGTTCAAGTTCTAACCCGTATCCGTCTACTTCTGGGAGAACTTCTCCTTGATTTAGTTCTCCTGCTGCCTCTACTGAGATAGGCACACTGTCACCTCTCTCGAACTCATTCACTGTTTGAGGGACTAGGCTGTTCTCAGTGGGCTCTCCTGCAGTCTCAGTTCCTTCTTGGTTGTTTTCTGACCCTGAGACTTCCCTCACTGGAACTGTTGTGCCAGAAGCTTCAAGTTCCTCATCAGTTGGACACGTTACCTTTTTCGTGTGACTGGCATGTATCCAATTTGGAACGCCTGCTCATTTCACAGCAGTAGTTGTTGTCAAGATTACTTGATATGGTCCCTTCCAGCGTGGCTCCAAACACAACTTTCTCACGTGCTTCTTAACAACCACCCAGTCACCGGCTTGCAGGGTGTGACCTGGATCCCCGATCGGTGGCAATGTGTTAGCTTCTACCTGGTGAGAAAAAGAGCGAATCACATCAGCCAAACCTTTGCAGTGGTCCAACACCATATCATCCGTGATATTCACTAGAGCATTTGCAGGTACTGCGGGTAACCTCATAGCTCTGCCCATGAGTATCTCCTGAGTGTCCTGTCTTCTTATCAGGGGTGTTCCTCATTGTCATCAGCACTAAGGGTAATGCATCTGGCCATTTCATGTTGGTAGCTGCGCACATCTTTGCCATTCTCGATTTCAAGGTACCATTCATTTGCTCTACTAGTCCTGATGCTTCAGGGCGGTAGCTACAATGCAGCTTTTGTTCGATGTCTAATGCGGCACACAGGAGTTTAATCACCTCATTGTTAAAGTGTCTGCCCCTATCTGATTCTATAGAGACCGGAAACCGGAACCTGGGTATTAGTTCCCTAAGCAGCAGCTTTGCAACTGTGAGACTGTCATTTCTACGTGTGGGGTACGCTATAATCCAGTGACTGAAATCACCAACACATACTTCAATCCCCCGCAAACAGGCATCTCAATGAAATCCATTTGCATCTTGCTAAATGGACCACCAGCTCTCCCAATGTGGCTCAAAGTTACCACAGTCCCTTTCCCCGCATTCCTCTGTTGACAGATGATGCACCTATGACAGGTAACTTCTGCGGCATGTCTGAACTTCGGGTTGAACCAATCGATTTTGAATGATCTGATCATTGCATCCCTTCCAAGATGAGCCTGTCCATGATACAACCTAGCGAACTGTGACTGAAGACTGGTTGGCAAAACTAACTTCCCCTCCTCTGAGACCCACAAATCGTCAGCTCTCTGTACACACTGAATTCTTTGCCAGGAGCATTTTTCCTCTGTGCTACCACAACCCTGTATCGTTTTTAACTCATCTAGGGTATCAACCACCCATAATGCAAGGTTCAAACATGTGTCATTTTCAGTTTGTGGTAACAATTCCCACTGGTCCTTGAACGATATACAGTTCAATGCACAAAACCGTGCGACTTGATCTGCATAGCCGTTTCCCATGCACACAAAGTCTTGTGTTTTAACGTGAGCATTGCATTTCACCACAGCAATTTCAAGAGGTAACTGAATTGCATGTAACAAATCCTTCATTTGTTCACCATTTTTCACAGGAAAACCAGACGAGGTCATGAAACCTCTCTGCGACCACAGTTGGCCAAAATCATGTACAATTCCAAATCCGAATCTGCTGTCAGTATAGATAGTGACTCTCAGATTTACAGCTGCGTGGCATGCCTTGGTAAGGGCAATCAACTCTGCCACTTGTGCGGAATACACTCTCTCGAGCCAGGAAGCTTCGATGATACCAGCTATGGTACATACAGTGTAACCAGCTCTCAGTGTTCCGATGGAATCCCTCAAACAAGACCCAATAACAAACATAATGCAATCATTTTCTTTCAACTGTGTATCTTGAATATCAGGTCGTGGTTTGGTACATAGTTCTGTTACCTCAAGACAGTCATGCTCAACTTCTTCCTGATTATTAACTTCAACATTCTCAGCAGGAAGTAAAGTTGCCGGGTTCAACACACTACATCATTTCAGCTAAACATTAGGTGACCCCAGTATAATTGTCTCATATTTGGTAAGACGAGCATTTGTCATGTGTTGAGTTTTGGTTAGAGTCAACAAAATTTCAACTGAATGCGGAACCATTACTGTTAGGGGGTATCCCATGACTATGCCTTCACACTGCGTAAAGCTCTCACCAACTGCAGCAACTGCGCGCAAACAATCCGGTAAGGCTGCTGCGACGGGGTCCAAGGTAGCTGAAAAATATGCTACAGGGCGATTTGCACGTCCATGGACCTGTGTCAAGACAGACAAAGAACAAGCAACACGTTCATGACAAAACAGTAGAAAAGGCTTCGTGTAGTCAGGCATACCTAAAGCTGGTGCCCTGCACATGCACTCTCTCAACTCCATGAATGACTCAAGCTCTTCTTTGGACAAAGCTATGGTATACGGCTCATCCTTGATCTGTTTACCTGTCAGCTTTATCAATGGTTTTGATATAATCGAGAAGTTGGATATCCACTGGCATCATAGCCCACCATTCCTAAAAACATCCTGACATCTCTCTTTGTTGTTGGGGGGTTTATTTGCAAAATGGCTGTTATTCTTTCTTTCGATATTCTTCTGGACCCTCTATCAATCAAAAGTCCTAGATACTTCACCTCTTTCTGGCAGTACTGCAGCTTCTTGGGTGACACCTTATGTCCGTTCTTTCCCAAATGATTCAGTAAGGCAATTGTGTCATATTTACAGTTATCCCTTGTCTTGGATGCGATCAGCAAATCGTCAATGTACTGTACCAGAGTTGAATTAAAAGGTAGTACTAAGGATTCTAAATCCTTTTTCAATATCTGATTGAAGATGGATGGTGACTCAGAAAACCCTTGAGGAATTCTGCACCAACTGTACACCTTATCCAGGAATTTGAAACTGAACAAAAAATGGCTTTCCTCGTGAAGAGGTATTGAAAAGAAGGCCTTTGACAGGTCTACAACGGTGAACCACTCAGCATCACATGGAACCTGAAACATGATTACCACTGGATTTGGCACTATGGGGCAACATTTTACCACAATCTCATTTATTTTCCTCAAATCCTGCACAATTCGTACCTTCTCACAAGGCTTTTTCAGACCCATTATCGGTGAATTACATGGGCTGCTCAACACTTCCTTCAGGACACTTCAATAAGAACATCTTGTGCCATATGATATTGTGGCACCTGGGGAAACGCTGCATTTGGCTTCACTTGTACTTTGACTGGCTCTGCACCTTTTATCAATCCCACTTCCTTTCCTGTCAAATCCCACACTTTCTCTGTCACTGTTCCTTGTAATTCGGCAGGTAGATCAATCACTGTAAGCATCGGGAACAATGTAATCAAGGGGTAATCTTCATTTGTAGTTCCTGTCTCTAATTCTGAGAACTGACCTTCATCTCCTTCATCATCACTGTTTGTTTGCACTTTGATTCCATCATTGGTACATGTAATCGAACATTTTGTCTTGCACAGTAAGTCCCTTCCCAGTAGGGATACCGGACTCGAATCACAGACTACAAACTTATTCAGCCCCTGGAATTTGCCGATCTCAACCTGTACTGGATCTGTAATTGGGTTTGTCAGATACTGGTTTGCTACTCCGACCACCCTTATGGTACGCCCCGAAAGTGGTAATTTCGGAACCTCTGCACTTCTGACTGTAGAGCGTGTAGCTCCGGTATCAACCAGGAATGCAACCTTGTGACCCATTACCTTTCCCTCTACATAGGGTCCCCTCTAATCTACTTCTAGGGACGCTGCAAGCCTGCATTCTTCGCTATCTGAACTGTCATCCGACCACTCCTCATTCATTCCATCTTCACCTTGGAATGGGATTTCTTGTACTGTATTATTTTGACCCATTATCTGACCTGTGACCTGCTGAGGAAGCATCACCTGTTGCTGTCCCATTGGAGCCATTGGTAATTGCATTTTCTGTCCAGGTACCCTGGGAACCTGCTGTTGTACCTGTTGCATTTGCGCTGGCTGGACACGCAGCATTTGCATTTGCTGCACGGGCTGTACCCCTTGCATGTGTACCATGTTGTTTTGAAAATTCGGGTTTTGGTTTCTCATTTTTGGTCCTCTCAAATTTTGCAATGTACCGACATTAGTGCTTTGTTGAACGACACCATCCTGCACCACATTTGGGCACTCCCATTTCCAAATCCCCACGCCCCCACACGCGTGACATGGTGACATCTTTTTCAACCCTTGCACATCATTTTGGACCCCAACAGTATTTAAATCTGGACCGCGATTCACAAAACCTCGACCTCTCGGTTGCGCCTGAAACACACCATTCATTTGCGGTTGCTGTTGTATCATCTGTTGAATTCCATTTCCTTGTATTCCTGCCTGTGCAGCCCTTATCTGCATCACCATCACCTTTTCTTTCAACTTTTTCTGCTTCAGCTCAATTTCGTCGCTACAGTATTTCACATACTGCAACACCTCATCAATTGGCTTCGCTTGCCAACAAATCAAATGATTCTTAATCATATGGCTAACCTCCGGTCTCAACCCTTCAACAAATCTGAATACAAGATGGTTCATATCTTTCGGCTCAATGGTCTCAGTACCACTGTAATGTTTGAATGCCTTTAACAACCTTTCATAGTAAGCATGTATTGATTCCTTAACCTCCTGTGAGGTCCGGTCGATTTTCTGCCAATCGGTCACCTTCAGCGACACTTTCTGCTTCAAAAACTCAATCACTTTATGATAATACTTCATCACCTCCTCAGAGGGAGCTCCGGTCACCTTATCCCTTGCCGGCTCTTTAGTCGGCCAATCTACCCCTCTCTTGCAATCGAGCCACAAATCAGGCGGAACAATAATCTCAAACAAAGTATTCAAGTCTTCCCTGAGACACTTCGCAAGTTTTACAAACCTATCTGTTTGGTGGTACCACTCGATCGGATTCTCTCTCAACCTGGGATAATCATTTGTAAAAGATAGGATGTCTCCTCTGGACCACGACACATGAATTAAAACACCACCAGCTGTTTCTCTCATGGCTAGTATTTTTACTGATTCCGTATCGGGTGAAGCTTTAGTCTGACTCGACCCTGGGCTGTCTACTTTCTCCTTATCTCTTTTCTTTGCCCATCTGCCTTCCCATTTTTCTAACGTGCCCCAGATTTGCGCACTTTGCAGTATTTCTTTTAAATGTGCTTTCATTCCAGCAGACCTCATGTGCTCAAAGTCTTTTGAATCAAAGTCTAACCTGTAGCTTCTTTTCAAATGTTTGGTGTTCTCAATATCAATGTTGTACTTGTCTGCTAGATTTGCTAATCTCTGATGCACCTTGCCCACCTCTTTGGTAATCTTAGGACTCAGATATCTCAGTTCTGCTTCCGTGTAGGACTCTAATCTGTTTACCCCCATTGTTCCGTCCACTAGTTCAGCAGCTTCCACTCCCAATCTCACGAAATTCAGGTACTCATCTTGCCCTATCTTTTCCGGTTCTACGGCAGTCACTGTAGTCTTTTGAGAAGCATAGGTCTTTTCTAACCACTCATTCAACTGTTGTACTGTAAAACCTTTCAGTGAAATGTTCCCTGCATGCATCATTGGTGTCTGTGAAGCATTCGTACTTATTGTCTGTGGGGTTAATACCCCTAGCCCTGCCTGACGCATTGCCTCTAATGGTGCTTCTACTGGGCTAAGATCTATTAAAGACCTCGGCTTTTCAACTGCTTGCTCTCCTGGAGCCATTAGCTGGGGAGTTCCTATGGACCCTCCTCTTATTGCATCTTGGGTCATTACTCCCTGATCACATACGCCCGATTTACCTTGTGCATACAATGGCACCGGTGGACCAACAGTAATTGCTAATGATATTGCAGCAGGTGTCTGACCTGGTCCCAAACTTCGTGGAGCAGTAACTCCATAGGTCTGTTCTAAAGTACCCGGGACAGGTACTAATGGATGACCGGCTACCGGGTTATATCCTGGTATCAGTTGTGGCTGTGGCTGGGACAGTAATTTCGGAGTTGACTCAATCTGCACTAACCTCAATTTTGTATATATCAGGTCTGGCAGCACTATCAGATTTGTAGTAGTCTCAAGTACTGGGACGTCTGGATAGATTCTCTGTATGTGCGGTGGAGGTTGCAACTGTATCTGCATTTCTGGTGCAGTGGGTACACTGACACCATTCTGTATCGAAGCCGTATCACTAGTCTGAACCGTATCAATAACTCCCTTCTCCTGCGTCTGGTTCCCAGGACCCATGCTAGTGCTCGGGATATTGCCGCTCACCGCATAAGGTGGTGGGCGATCATGTAATATTAGGTCCATGAATTCCTCTTCGTCATAATCGTCTTCCTCTTCCCAAGGTCTCTTAATTTACTTAGGCTTAATAGAGTCTTTGTCTGTTTTACAGGAGGCTTTCTTTCCCTGCGTCTGTTCTCCCTGTGTTATTGCTGGGAACAATTTTAATCCATCAACTATTTCCCGTCTCCACATTTTGCTCTCATTATCCCACCTAGCTTCTGCATAAGACCTTTCTGCCCTTTTTAATCTCCTTTGGAATCTTTCTTGTCTATGTTTAAGGGCCATTAAATCCCAAATCGCTAAAGACTCATATTGAGCTGGCCTCGGAGGTGGTTTTTGTGTACTTAATATCCAACTTAAATTCCCTAGCACCTTCGGATTGAACATCCCATGTTCTGGGAACGCTAAACATCCCTCTTTCTCTGTTAATTTGCGCCACTGTTTCATCCATAAACTAGGCACAACACCTTTTTCCTCCATAACCATGTAAACTGGAGAACCCTCAGGTGGTGTAGGCTCCCCTTCAGTCGCCATAATGTATACATCTCCTTTTAGAGCACTCTTAAAAGCCTTGACAAAATTCATCTTTGCGTTTTCTCTTATTTGTAATTTAATCAGAAAGTGACTTTAATTCTTAGGACACTCTTCACCCACCTTTCTCAAACTATTGTCTCTCACGGACGACAGCCAATCCCTGCTCGACCCCTCTCGACAACTGACCTATCTCAGCGCGGCACCACTGACGTCACACTCACAAACTGCAGCTGACAAAGTCTTGCGGCTCGTCCGCCCCTCACTGAATTCACACAAACGAATGCAAAATTACTGCGAGCACCTTTAACAACAACACAAATCTGCCAGTTTACTACAGAAAGGATAATACATTCGCTTCAGAACTTTACAGAGATTTCACTTGAAGCCTCAGCCGGTACTCTCTCCTTCTTAGTTCCCGCATACGCAAGCAGAATTCGACCCGCAAATCCTACTCTCGACTTGTCAATGGTTCGTCCTAGTGCACTTTAGAACTTGCCAAATCTCCATCGAAGGTTTCACTCTTACATTTTGACTCAAACTCGACTTGTCAACCTCGTCCGATTGACCTATTAAACCGCACAAATTACAACATTAACCCAAGTGTCTCCTACACTTGTCAATATACTCCGGAGTCTTAGACCACGACGGGTCCATACAAAACAACCAACCACGTCGATAATTTTGAGCACAAATCGCCACACTCATATGAAGTACGCCGACTTCCCTGCTCTCATACTGCAGAGTGTGCCCACTCCTTCTAAAGCAACATTTATCTTGCCTAAGTACATGCAAACTTCACAATCACCTGCAAAAAGGCATAAGCTGAGCAAGCGCAAAACCCTATACCACACACATTATGACGCCGAGAACATTCCCAACTCACTTAGGCAGGCTCCGAGATCCCGGGAAAGTCATGGTGAATTTAGAAACACATCATACCTCCAATTTGCATTAGCTCAGAAAAACAAATTTAAACAATGATTCTTCGTCCTAGGACCCCAAAGGGCCAAACCGTCGCTCTGCTACCAGAACTGTTAACGCGTCCCTTTATGTTAATTTATTACACATTAGGACTCGTTTTAGGCCAATGAATCTTTTGACCCAGTTGAGAGACACCGTAGGACGAGGTAGCTGATCAGTATATCAAAAATTATATCAATAATGTCATCAATATTTATCACAACAATACATTTCACTTTTGTCAAAGTCATTAATCAATTCAACGACGCTACCATGACCTTTCAGCCATGAATAACCACACCAGTTTAATAGAATTTTATGAATTTTATTCCCTATTGGTTACAACCTATGAGCAAAAGAGTTAATCTCAATACCAAGAAGTATAATAGCATAGTCACGATGTGGCAACTGTGATAAGATTTCATTAACGCGAGAATCACAAACATCAGAACATAGCACAGCGTGGACATAGATCTAGAATATCAGAGTGTCCAATACACGTCAGTTCCACACAGCATAATTTCAGTCGTTCTGTCTATTTGCGTCAATTTTGGTAAACCCCTATCCTAACCACTAATTAGCATTCACATGTTGGGCTTCATGCAAAACAATTTAGAACACCAATTTGGAAAACATCTAACTATGGTCTCTGTCAAAACAAGCAGTTGGTACCTAGAAAGGAAAAGCAAACAGACAAATTACAAATGCATTGTCATAATTACCCTCCAAAGATTTGGTCAGCGCACAGGTTCAGTCTTCGTCTTCAGGACATCAGTCAAATCGCCATCAGTCAGGACCTAACTAAGGGGCATAAGGGGCACTTCCCTCATAAGGAGGAAAAATGTAAATAGGCAGTCTACGGGTGAGGATGGTTTTAATAAGTCTCAAGTCACCAATCAGAGTGACAAAGTTTCTGGATGAAATCAATAGCATTCACTAACTCGCTCTCCCGACCTTCCTGTGACATGGGTTTTTATCCCTTTTTCGTAGTACATTCCCCCAAAATTCTATTGGACATTTGTTATACCCCACTATCTTTAACCTATTACATTTGACATTAGGTAATCCTTATCTTCATCCCATATTGATTTACAAGTTTTTGATTGGTCTTCGTAATTGACGTCTTCAGAGGTGGCACATCCGGTGTTACTTCATCTCTTGGTAATTCTTTGTACATCTTTTGGTCAGCAGTTTCCTTGTCGTCCCCGGTTTGAATGACCTTGTACATTACATTAATCTACACTTGTTTCAATATTTTATAACATTTATTCCAGAGCACAGAAGATGCGCCTGGGAACGGATTTAATATGCTTACATTCATCTTCCAAGCTTGAAGGAAAAGAACATTGCGGGGTCATGGCCCCTTGTGAGTCAGAACACTGAAAAACAGAAAAATGCATTTAATATGAGAATCGAGCAGCCAAGCTGCAGCTCACGCTAACTTAAGGCCTATGAGGATTTTCAATAAAAATTCAATAACGCAAATGTTAATATAAGCTTAATTGAACATAACATAAACATTTTATTCATCATTATTAGTTTGCGGATATATTGGTGGCCACTCATCGTGGTCACAATTCAAGTGCACGTTTAAGGAAAATCGCTAATATTATAGTTTCTATGCGGCATCATCGCACATAAATATATAAACGTTTCATGTTAATATAGATTATATAAGCTACGCTCTCTCAGAAGCAAATGTACAAGCCCCACAATGCAATGTGATGTTGGCTGGAAAGCATAGTAACAATTAGTAGACTCACAAAAAGCAATGTAAAGTGTAGTTTCAGACTTCTACTTTTTTTGTAGGCAATCAGGGCTTAAATGGCTCATTGTACAAAATGTCAGAGGCAACCTTATTGACCAGAATAATGTGAGCAACAGCAGCAGTCTGAAGACCGAGGTATACAAAAAGTGATGGATGTAATGCTTAAGTTAATCTCAGTCACTGGTAATTACTTGGGCTGCATTCCAGTACATTGTTATTTTGCACCCCATTCTACCTCAGTTAGGACACAGTCATATGCAAATAAGTCTTGCCTCCAATGGGAACAGTTTAGTCTGAACTGTCAAGGCAGGTCCTCTCTGAACCAGAATACAAGCAACCCAAGACCTTCCCTGGCAGCTTTGGTGGAAATGTTTTTGTTGGGGGAAGATCAGAACTGATTTGCACATGGCTGGGTCCAAACTCAGATGACATGGTTGGCAAATTAACAATGGGTTGTAATGCCACCCCAAGTGATTTCTAGTGGTTAGACTTATTGCAAGCATTCTCCTTATGTATTTAAAAGATACCAGTAAAGACAAACAATTCTTTCCCAGTCCGTCCACATCCTAGAGGTTGATGTGATTAAGGTGGAGAGCCTGAAAGCCCCTGCCTTCAACAGGTGCACCATGTCACACACTCACTTGGTTCCAACCGCAGAGACCATGAAGAACCTCCAATCCCACCTGAGGCAGGGAATGAAATCAGGAAACTGCAACCCTAATCCACCCACTACCGCCGGGGGAAGGAGGGATGGAATAAAACAAGAAAAGATTAACTAGTGTCACTGAGCCTGCTCTGCTGCCCTGCAACACTGTCTAGTAAGATCTGAACTCCCTGGACTGGATTAGTGTTGATACAGGTGCAGAGCACCAGAAACATCAAGAAGCATAGTTTACCAACAATTCTTAGCTCATAATGTAGATCTTGACTGGACTCCTGTTGTCTCTTTGTGGTGGAGTTTACAAATACTCCGGCAAGCTGACAAATTTCCACCCGCCCTATTTAGATGTCTGCCAGATGAACCTCTGTCCATGTTGACATAGGCCCTCATTATGACATTGGTGGTAAATCCCACTTACTGCGGCGGTGTCAGCCGCCAACATACCGCCGCAGAGGTGAACATTTGCTCGCCAAATTATGACACATTCACACACCAATCCAGCAGAATACTGCCACATACACAAATCCGCCAGCCCAGAGGTCAGTGCTAAAGTGGAGGCACCAACACCCATACCGTTACGCCAACAAAACAACACCCATCACATTATGACCCACAAATACCCATGGCAGACATTCAATGGTGGTAAACGATGGGTGGTCCATACCGGCATGCTCAATATGGACACCCATATACTAAACTACACAACATTGAGCAATACCAAAAACACACACCTGACACTAATACACACACCACACCCACCCACAGCACTGTAAAACACACAGCCACATTACCCACAACCCTTTACGAATACAAATGATTGCCACCAGACTGACACCAGGACCACTGCAACAACTAGACACACACACCACATACATCCATACATCCCTCACACACCCCACTTCACACACCCAACCACAGTATCCAACACCCACATACTTCCACACACCACACAAGACCCATGTCCCCACAAAGGCACCCCCGTTTCACAGATGAGGAGATGCGGGTCATGGGGGAGGAAACAGTCAGGGTAGAGCCACAGCTGTTTGGAGCACAGGTACAGCAAATATCCATTGCCATGAAGATGGAGCTATGGTGGAGAATCCTGGACAGGGTGAATGCCGTGGGACAGCTTCCAAGAACAAGGGACGACATCAGGAAGAGGTGGAATGACCAGTGGGGAAAGGTACGTTCCGTGGCAGCAAGGCACCAGCGCGCCATACAGAGGAATGGCGGCGGACCCCCACCTCCTCCCTCAGAGCTCACAGCATGGGATGAGCAAGTCTTGGCATTACTGCATCCTGAGGGACTCATTGGAGTTGCCGGAGGATTGGACACTGGTGAGTCAGCCTTTACTACGTATCACCCCCATACCTGCATGCCATCTCACACTCTCACTCCCATCACTCCACTCCATCCCACACACTGCACCTACACATATGACTAACCACAAGGCCAAGCCCTGCATGATATACCAATGCATGGACAGCCCTCCCAGCCCTGCATGGACACCCATCACAAAAGCATGCACAGCATGGAAAACTGACAAGCACAACATACATCACCATACACAAACAAATGTTAGCAGGGCAACAGCAACAATAGAGGGGAATCTAGGGATGTACAATAGGTCACAGACATGAAGCATAATATACCACTTCCATCCCCACTGGTGCCCCAGCCAAAGTCAGCAGAGAGGAGGTGCCATGACAAACCAATCCCCCATCAGAAGATGCCCCCAGTGATGACAGTAACTCTGGAGCTCTGGATCTGGATGAACTACCTGGCCCATCATGGACCACTGGTCAGTCAGTCACCCCAGCCCACTCCCAGTTGAGATGCTGCTTTTCCTCAGAAGGAGGGTGTCCCACGATACTTGCCAGTAACATGAGAGACACACTGGTCCGCCAGGCACACCATTTGCACATTGAGTGAGTGGAAACAACTCTTCCGATTCCTGAACACCTGTTCATTCTGGCGGGGGGACAAACACAATATGTGTACCATAAATCGCCCCAATAATATTGGGAATATGTCCCATTGCATAGAATCCCGCTTTCACAGTGGCCAAATCTTCCACCTTGGTGAAAATGTAGCTGCACATGTGTTTCACCAGGGCAGAAAATACCTTGGAAAGAATCCGTTGCCAGGAAATGGAGCACTGATAGAACCTGCACAGGAGGGGGGATCCCAGTGGGATGACGGATAGCTGATATCAGGTCAGGCTGTAATTGGGCACACAGCTCTGTAATTGTGGCCCTGTCTAGTCTATAGGTGAGTATAATGTGCCTGTCCTCCAGTGTAGTCTGGGGTCTGCACTCGGGGGTTTGTCTCCTCCTCCTATTCATCCGCAGTGGTAGATATCTAAGACACATAAGAGTGAGTAGGCTGTGACAATTTGTACAATGGAACCACCACCTCAGTGTGCATACAACATTAATGTGATGGGACAGTGGGAATGGCAATGTATGTGCAATTTCCATAAATGACACAGATATGGAAGCGACTGGCGACTGCCTGTCCTGTATCTAGGGACAGGTGGAGGTGAGGTAACTCTGCTGACGTTGGGCGTCGTGGTGGAAGGCGGTCTTGCACCGCTGTGCAATTCCTCATTGGCTAATGTGGGTCTCTATAGAGTACAATGCCAAATGGGGATCAGCGTTGGTGGTGACGGTATATACCGCCATGGACGTGACCCCCATTTTCTGTCTACAAACTCACTTGATTCCTGACTTTCCACAGGACAACACCTACAATGCATGTGCTGCTGTGACCTGTCTGGAACCTACCATGGCCCGTGTGACCGGGGAAAGGGCCCCTGCCTTCACTTCGATGGAATTGGAGTGCTTGGTGGATGGGGTGCTGCCCAGCTATTGACAGCTGTATAGCCTCCAGACCAACAGGTAAGTACACCTTGACCACGATGCATATGGGAGGGTTGCATGGCGATGTGTATGCAGGCATTGTGTCATATATGGGGTGGTATGTCTGGTGGTAAGGTGCAAGGGGTGCGCCAGGCGATGTGTGTGCCAATGGAGTTGGAAACGGGGTTTGGGGGCCATATGTGTAGCAGGCTGGATTGTATTTGTAATGGTGTCCTCCTGTCTGAATTCTCTTTGCAGGTCAGCGCCCATCCAAAGAAGGGATTGTGGCGTGCCATTGCCAAGGATGTGGGGACCCTGGGGGTCTATAGCAGGTGAAGCACCCACTGCAGGAAACAGTGGGAGGTCCTGAGACGCTGAGTACAGAAGACTGCAGAGGCCCAGCTGGGGATGGCCTCCCAACGAGGAAGGGGTGCCCGTTGGAACCTGGCCCGCATACTGGCGGTGACTTGCGAGAGCTGGATGGGCACTTGAGGGCATCACAGCACCACAAGTGGGTGAGTACAGTGGGCCTTACTACAATAATTGTTAGGTGGCATGGGATCCAAGTGGTGATTGTGAGTTAGTGGGTGCCCTTTAATGCCAGGCCAGATATTGCAACGTGATCCAACTCAAGAGTAATGGGTGTATGGCAACTGCAGGCAACCTAGCTTGCTAGTATTCCATGTCAGTCAGGGCTTTGTGGGTTCCATGAGGTGTGCAGTTGGCAGTGTCTGGCACTCATCTTGTTGTGGCATCTATGTCAGTGCAATGCTTAGTGCTCAATCCTGATCCCTGTGTGTGATGGTGATGTGTATGTCAACTATGGTGTTGGTACTGTAATTGACCAAGTGCTTCCTTTCTCCCCCCTTTTCCTTCTGCCATCCTGTCCATGTGTGCATGAGCATCATTTCGTGGAGGAGCGGGGCACGGGTGACAGAGGGAGCTGCATGCCACAGGACCCAGTAGGCAGAGTCCACTGACGCTGAGGGAACCAGTGTGACAGAGGTGAGGGGAGCACCACAGCGGAGACAGGAGGTGACAACACTGATTCAGATACCTCCTCCGATGGAAGCTCCCTGGTGGCGGTGAACACCTCTGTGACCACCCCAGCTGCAGGTACAGCCTACACCCCCGTACCAGCACCGACCTCCTGGTAGCCCCTCAGTGAGTTGGCCGTGCCCACTCACCCAGGAGGGTGGGCATGTCCTTCGCCCCAGTGAGCCCTGCTGCCCTGAGTGAGGAGGCTATTGACCTCCTGAGATCCATCTCTGTAGGGCAGTCAACCATTGTGAATGCCGTCCAGGGGCTGGCATCCCAGATGCATCAATGCAATGCATTCCTGGAGGGCATCCATGATGGATTGGCGGCCCAACAGGAATCGATTCAGGCTCTGGCATCTTCTCTGATGGCAGCCATTGTCCCTGTTCCTACCGTCTCCCCTCCAACTGCCACCTCCCAGTCCCAGTCTCCTCAACCCCAACCATCCCATGCACACATACAGATGAGCATGCACAAGACATCACACAAGAGTGGCACAGTCAAACCAGGCACCACACTTCAGTCCACAGCACTCACACAAACAACAGACCATTGCGCACACATCCACATCCACCGCCTCCACTGACTCTCCCTCCTCCTCCACTTCCCTCACAGTCACATCCACACTCACACCTGCATGCACTGCTTCAAAAGCCACCACCAGCATAACCAAACCAAGCAGCACACACACCTCACTAGCAAACACCTCCACAACATCCATTCACACGTCCCCTGTACCCTCTCCCACCCTGTCTTCCCCCTCCTAAAGGACACAAGCGTAGGCACTCAGACACCCAACAGCCATCGACCTCACATCACCACACTGCCTATGCACCTGCACCCAAGTCCCACAGACGTACTCCTCCAACAACCACTCCCTCAACCTCCACTCCCATCCCCCCTCCCTCACCCTGCTCCACCGTCCCTAAGAAGCTTTTCCTTGCCCAAATTGACCTTTTCCCTCCCCTTCCCCCTGTCCTGCCCGTAAGAGCAGGGTCCCAACAACCCAGCCCAGCACCTCAGCCAAACAGTCCACGGAGACAGTGGAGGCACTCCCTGGTCGTGGAGGCAAGACAGTGAAAGTTCCCACTCCACCAGCCAGGAAAGGAAAGGATCTCACTCCACAGCCAGGAAAGGGAAGGATCCCACTCAACCACCAATGTCAGAAGACGTTCCCACTAAACCACCAATGTCAGAAAAGGTTCCCACTCAACCACCAATGTCAGAAGAGGTTCCCACTCAACTACCAATGTCAGAAAAGGTTCCCACTCAACGGCCAATGTCAGAAGAGGTTCCCACTCAACCACCAATGTCAGAAAAGATTCCCACTCAACCACCAATGACAGGCAAGAAGCCCTCACCCCCAGCAGAGGCTGCCCAGGAGACACCTCCCCCAGCAGAGACAATGCAGCCCTCACCTCCAGCAGAGGGCATGTAGGCCACCCTCAAGGGACTGTTGTACGTGGATCCCCCTTCAGGAGCAGTGGGCAAGTTCCCCACTTCAGAGACTGTGACCTTGCACTCCCCAGCATTGGGAAATGGGCATGGAGCACCCTCCATAAGCAGTGGGCAAGTTCCCAGCTTCAGCTGAGGTGCCCCTCACCCCCCATTCCCCTTGAGGTGCCTGTCCACTTACGAGATGTTGCCCCTGCACAGTGTTGTGCTGAATTCATCAGGATCAAGTTGGGGCTTGGACTTTGACTCTGGGCAATTGGGCCTTATGTACTTTGGACTGGGCATTGGCCCTTTCTGGACAATTGTTCATGTATCTTTGTTCTAAAATTGGTTCATATGGTGGGTGTTACCTTACTGTTACAATTTCAGTGCAGCCAAACTGTAGTCCTTGTATCATTATGCTGTGCGTTGTGTGCCATTGGTTTACATCTGCAACTGTTTGTGTGTATGGCGTGTGTGTGTCTGGTGTGTGTCTTGCGTGTGTGTGTGTGTATCACTCTGCTTTTCCTCCCTACCTCACCTTTTGTGATAGGCAGCTGTATTCACTGTTCTTGTCTTCGTCGGCGTTGGTGTTCCAGGTGGAGCATGGCGTAGAAGAGCATCAGGAAGACTTGCAGTTCCGGTACCATAGCGGCGTTGGTCTTCTGTGATGTGTTTCCGCCAGGCTTTTGATGGCATTGGTACCACCCCAGAAATCCTGGCTGTTTGCAGTGTCATAATATGGTGGGCAGTACCTTGTCTCCCACCTGGCTGTTGATGGCTACGCCCGTGGTCAGTGGTGTTAACGCCCTGGCAGATGGTGTGGTACAGTGGCTGTCTATCACCACCATGGTCATAATTTGGCAGTAATTACCACCAGCCTGATGGTGGTATTACCGCCACTTTAACAGTCACCGCCAATGTCATAATGAGGGCCTTAGTGTAAGCAGTGCACCTTGAATGACATGGCAGACTGCTCTTCTGGCTAACATTGCTTGGTCGCCATCAGGGTGATAGGATTGTGCAGAGCATATTTAGATTTCACAGCTGTGCAGATGTTGTCCTAGCAGCAGATTCTTGATGGTGGGGTTCCATATCTGGACGTGTTCAACTTTGTACTTGATGTGTTTTGGCTAATTGTTTTCACTTGCGTACCACACTATAAAACACACCCCATTTAAAGACCATAATCATTTGCCATCCCACTGCAGCAGACCATTTTCAAGCAGAATTTCGATAGAGAAATCAGTTTTTTTTGCTCCCTTAATTTCTGGTGTTTTTTTTGTCTTATTTGTTTTCTTTAACTTGTGGTTTTCCCAAATTCATTTAATTACATTTCTTTATAATGGCAGGGAAGGGAAAAACACATTTCACAGAGGGAGAATTGTCGTTCAGGGTGCATGAAATTATTACAGTAGAGCCACAATTGTGTGGAGCACAAGCACAAAATTCAACTATATCTCAGAAAAAACAAATGTGGTCCATAATAGTTGACATAGTGAATGCTGTAGCCAACAACCTGTACACACGGGATGAAGTAAGGAAGAAGTGGAACGACCTGTGGGGGAGAGTGCGTTCCCTGGCCTTCAAGCATCATCTGGAGGTCCAGAGGACTAGTGGTGGTTCTCCCAGCCACCTCCTTACAGCCTTATCCCTGGAAGAGAAGGTCTTGCAGATCCTACATTCTGAAAGCTTATCCAGAATCCCTGGTTGAGTGGAGACTGGTAGGTTATACTTTCTAATGTGTCACTAAACCTAAATGTAATTTTCTTAATTTAGCTGTTGCTAATGTTGTTTGCATCTTTTCTAACATATAAATCCATATATAAATGTATTTATTATTTTTGTAAAGGACATTTGTAGCATCTATGTTATAGCTCTCGTTTTACTAATGGTAAATATGTTTTGTTAATATGTGTGTTTTTCTTCATGTATTATTTGTTGCATTTACCTTGTTTGTTGTTTGAATGTTATTTTGTTGTATTTAAGATTACAGGTTTCAATGTTCATTTAATGCCGCATGAAATTATGGTGCTTGAAAGTATTGTTTCACTTATAACATATTACATGTATGTGTTTTATATTGTAAATGTTGGTTCATTTCCACTGCATTTATTTTACTAAATATGTTCAACTTACCATTTTGCAAGTGTTGTTAATGTCAAATTGAATTTACTACAACTACCATGCCTGCCTAGTTTTTGTTTCGGGTAAAGAATATTTCAATTTGATGTTGGTCATTCTCTTATAGTCCAGAGTGAATGGTAGTCATACACTGGAGGAAATTAAGTTCTGCATCTCTTGTTGGTGGTGGTGGAGGTCTTGCCATTCTCTCCTGGTGGTCCGGATGAACGTCCCATCCTGAGAGGGGCTGGTGGATCCACAGTTGCAGGTACTGAGGTGGGTGCAGGTGTTTCCTCTTGTGGCAGGGCCTCCCTTTCTGTAGCTGAGGCAGATGTAGTTGGCCCAGATCTTGTTGGACCGCAGAATGGGGAAGGTGTTGCTAGAAAAATCCTACACATATTGGTAAATCTATCATGCAGCACCTCAGTCAGGGAGTCCAAATTGGAGTATAGAGTCTCCATCTGTACTTTTTGCTCCCTCTGCAACTACTTCACCTCCTGGAGCTCTGTAAGGACCTGGTCTATCATGTCTTGGGACTGATGGAGGGATCTCAAGACTTGTCGATGGTGGCCTGGTTGACAATGAACCCAGTGGCCTCAGTTTGCTGTCCCACAGATTCCCTCCAGTGTACCCTACCCCACTGCCCTGTGCCCTTGACCCAGTGTGGTCCATCTCACTAGGTTCTGTCTGAACTGGAGGTGGTGGTGGTTTTAGATCAGCTGCACCCAAGATTTAGGGGGCACAATATCAAGTTGATGTTGCTTTGGTTACAGTAAGTGGAGGTATCCTGAGGCTGATGTGTGGTAACAACTGGGGTGGGAGGTGTAGGTGTGAGTTGAGTGAGATTCACTCGAGCTGTCTGCCCAGGCAGACCAGATGGACCAGGCAGACCCTCATCATCCAGACTTGCAGGAGTGGAGTCCTCACTGAAGGCTTGTTCCTGGTCTGGAGCGGAAGCATCCCCAGAAGTAGTGGCAGATGGTTGTCCATGTACTCTGGGTGTTGGACCTATTATAAATTGCAAAAAATAAAAATGGTAAAAGTCTAGATTATACATGTAATGAGTTTGAAACAACAAATGAAGCAATATAAAAGGAAAGAGAAAATTAATCTGATGAATATACCTTTCAGTAGTATTATTATAAATTACACAAACAGTTGAAATTTCACACAAAACTACTTCAAAAAGCAGTTTGAAATATGTCCTGGAATGAAAAACATAATTAGAAGGTGTGCCTTAATCATGCCAAACATTCAATACAGCACAGTAGAGAGGAAAATGTGATATCAACCATTCCAAGGCCTAGCAGGATAAAAGTCTGACAACTGAACAACATAGAATGATAAATAGCATTAGTCATCATATCCACATTGAGTACATTTATTATCAATGCAACTTACATTTAAAATACAACATGATAAACATTAACATTTTTGAGTCAACATACTTTGTTTAATGAAGCAAATTGCATTCATTCTGTGCAATAGCAAGAAAGTGACAACTTACACAATTAAAATAAAAAATGACATTCTTAAACTTAGCATGAAATAGAGATTGATAAATTGCTAACTGTTACCTGGTCATACTCATTGAAGCCTGAACCATGTGGTGCTAGCCTTTCTGCCATGGCATCCACACTGCCCATTAAACCTTTTATTGTGGCGGGTCCCCTTCGTTGCAGGATTCTCAGTGGAGGACATGCGTTAAATGACTGGAGGTGGACTTTTCGGTACTCGGGGTATAAAATGTCAGGACCTATCAGCTGCTGCTGCTTCTGGCAGGAGAAGCCACGTACAAACTGTCCAAAAATGTAACAGAAGTAGGATCCCTGTAAGCTCAAGGCATTATTGACTGCATATTCTGTACCCCTTGCCAACCTGTATTATGAGTAATTCTTACTGTGCTAAGCCTGTCAACACCCTAAGTGTTAGATCTGTCAGACTTAGGGTGGTCTTTTCCAAACTTTTTGCCTGCTTACCTTATATTTTTGCTGATTCTTATTGTTGGCCTCAGGACTCTGAGCACTTTATCACTGCTGACCAGTGCTAAAGTGCATGTCCCCTAAATATGGTGACATTGGTGTATACATAATTGGCACATTTAATTTACTTTTAAGTCCATGGTAAAGTGGTATACCATATACCTAGGGCCTATAAATTAAATGTTTCTAGTGGGTCTGCAGCATTGATTGTGCCACCCACTTAACCGACTAAAGTAGCCTTTTAAACGTGTCTCGTGCCTGCCACTGCAAAGCCTGTGTATGCAGTTTCACTGCCACTTCGACCTGGAATTCAAAACCCCTTACTAAGCCTTAAACTCCCCTCTTAGTATGTAGAAGTTACCCCTAAGGTAGGCCCAAAGTAGCCCATAGGACAGGGTGCTATGTAAGTAAAAGATAGGTCATGTACTTTTTAGTTTTCATGACCTGGTAGTGAAAAGCTCCCAAAGTCGTTTTTAACTACTGAGAGGCCTACTCCTCTTGTAGGCTAACAATGCGAATTCCTTAATACACTTTTGTGCTCTAAATCCTTATTAGAAAGGAGTAGCTGACCATGGTTCATATCATTGGAACGGTAATGATACATCTTCTTTACTGGTAAAGTCAGATTTAACATTAATGTTAGACCTGGCATCCTTGGTGTGGTTTCCCATAACTTTTTGCCTTCTGTCCTCCTGTTTTTCTGACTTCATCTTTGCTGCCGTTAAGTTTCTGTGCACTTTACCACTGCTGAACAGTGGTAAAGTGCAGGCGGTCTGTACTCTAAACATGGTGATATTGGCTTTTCCACAATTAGCATAGTTAATTTACTTATATGTCCATGTAAAGCGCACCATATGTGCCCAGGGTCTGTTAATTAAATGCTACCAATGGGCCTGCAGAATGGATTGTGCCACTCACTATGGTAGCCCTTGTCTCAGGCTTGTCACTGCAGAGCATGTGTGTGCGGTTTTAAACCGCCATTTTCACCTAGCAATTGCACACATTTGCCAGACCCAAACCTTCCTTTTTATTACATATAAGTTGCCCCTAAGGAAGGCCCTAATTAGCCACAAGGGCAAGATGCAGTGTATTTAAAAAGTTGGACATGTAGTTTTAAGTGTAACATGTCCTGCTAGTGAAAAAACGCTAAATTTGTTTTTCACTATTGCAAGGCCTATCTCTCCCATAGGTTAACATTGGTGTTACCTTTAAGCATCCTTGAAGTGCAACTTCTAATTGGGGAAAGATAGAAATTTGGAGTTGGTGTCTCTGGACTCACAGTTTAAAATCACAACTTATGGTGATGTTGGATTTCAAATTTTAAGTCTGAAAATGTCACCTTTAGAAAGTTGGCATTTTTTTACTTTAACCGTTCAATGCCTCTGACTGTCTCTGAATACACGTCTGAGGTAGATGACTGCTGGGCTTTGTGCATTCCCTCCAGACAGTCAGACACAAAAGGTGCGTGGGTCTGACATTTGCATCCTGATGGTCCATCACCAAGCTGATGGGTCTTCCTGGAATAGATTAGAGGGAGGAGCTGACACTTTTATCGGAATAGGGCTATGCCTCTCCCAACATAAAGGGCTGCACAACCACCTGTAGAGTGTCTGGAGTCAAGGAAGGAAGGGCACTTCAGAATGCTCTCTTTGAAGCCCCCCCACATCAAAGGCTAACTGGAAACTGGGTACAAGTACTGGACCCCAAACCCCACCAAATCAGAACTTCGCTGGAACCAAGGACATTCTGCCTGGAAGAAGACCGCTGTGCTGCAGGAGGGACTTCCACTTTGCTATCTGCTGTACTGTGTTGGCCTGCTGACTGCTGATTGATGTGCTGTAGGAGAGGCTACCACTTTGCTATGTGCATTGCTGTGTTGGCCTGCTGCTTGCTGCTTCTCGCCTGGAACTGAGAGGGACTACTCCTGATCTCTACATTCTTGGGCCCAAGTTTCTCCAAAGGCTTGTTGGCTTGCCCCCTGTTCTCCTGCAGTCTAAGGGACATCAAAGACTGCCTGTAACTCTCCTGGTGCTGCTGGACTCTGCCATCTGTGAGTGTTACCCTTGCCTAAGGTGCCACTTCCAGTCCTGGGCCTGAGGTGCTTTCGGATACAACTGACGCATCAACACCACTGCGTCAGTTGGAAGCATTGCATTGCCCTTCAACACCAACACAGAGGCTGTTTGATGACAGCATATTCACAACCTGTGTGACCCATAAACAACACTCTGCATGGCTCGACAAAGACGCATTGCGTTCATCCCATCGGAGCTCAACGATGAGCAGTGACCTGAATGCGTGGAACTCCACAGGCCTTTTGGTTGGCCCCCTGTTATTCTGCAGGATCAGGGACATCAAAGGCTACCTGTAACCTGCAACCAGCACGTACTGTAAGTCCTGCTCTGCCAAGTGGTGCCAGTTCAGTCCTGGGCCCTTGGAATTGAGTACCTGTTCTCAACTTTAAAAAAAAAACACATCAATGACAATGCGCTGATCGGACCGGGTGCATTTCCATACAACATGGACACATCACCACTGCTGCATGAATTGGCGGCTGCGTAATACATTGTCCCCGGACTCCGACCCACCTCTGACTCTGTGTGGCTCGACACCAATGCATAGCTTTGTGTGGAGAGAACTGTCTCCGCCACAACGGTTTGACGACGATGCATCACCTCGATGCCCAGCACTGCTTGATCTTTGATCTTTGATGCATCCTCGATACTGCTCAGCTTGGAACTGATGCATAGCCTATATTTCTTAGATTGACAGACAGGCACCTCCTCCCCTGCTCCATGCATCGAGTCCTTAACGTTGATGCTTCTTGCATCCATGGTACTTTTTCAGCAGGCACCTATGTGGGTCCTGTAGCCAGCCTGCCCTTCATTGCGGGGAGCCTGAACTTCAATTTTACCCCGGTCTAGCACAATCTCTAGTAACTATTCAGCACTAGTGACTTCTAAGGACTACTTTTTGGTTTCTTCTTTAAAAAATAATTACTCCTGTTCCATTTATTGGATTTTTTTTGTTTTGGTCTTGTTTTACTCATAAAAATGTAATCTATTTGTAACCCTGTGTGTAGTTCTATTATGGTGTTTCCATTTTGTTACTGTGTGTGTGTGTTCTGCACAAATAATTTACGTAATGCCTCTTAAGTTAAGCCTGACTGCTGTGTGCCAAACTGCCAGAGGGTTAGCTTTTAGTGTCTATCTGACTTACGCTCTCTAGAGTGGTTGTTCCTGCTTGTAGAGGGTGCATACTCTGACAAAAAGAAACCCCAGGTCTAACACCAAGGAATTAGTCAACACATTTATGCACCTTCCAAGGAACTGGCTACTCTTGCATTGACCTGTATGAACAAGATGAAATCAGGGTGCAGTTTATACAGGACTGTTCCTCTGCTGCAAACTTGAAAGATCAAATACTTCAGGACCCAGACAAGTCTATGCAGGGCATTATTACTCATTCCGAACAGCTCTCCAAAGCACAGGCCTCCCCTACGGAATCAGCTATCCAACGGCCCACAACGACTGAGAAAGTCAATCAGGTTGCACATAGGCCACCAGGCAAATCAACAGTAACCCCCACTGGCGAACAGACCCTGCCGGTGGTGCAGATGCTCATCTCCCCACCCAGGTGAGTGCCTAGAGATGGGACAGAAGTGCTTGGCATGCATGAAGCTAAACCACTATGCCAGGGTGTGTAGCTCCAGCCTGTCACTATGTGACTAACCGAACACAACCATAAATGCCACGAAGGCCCCAGTACTACCACCATAAGATGGAGACATGAACAATGGTGACACTGAGGAAATTGTCTACGGGATCCACACATGGAGCCACCCTCCCACCAGGCCTGGGCTATGGCCTGGCACTGCATAATGGTAGAAGGGAAGCCTCTGACCATGCTCATTGGCATGGAGGTATTGATTAACATAATGACACACAAACTTGTCATGACCCTGCCAACACAACAATCCCTAAATGGGAATGTGTCCATACAGGTGTGTTTAATCCTTTTACGCAAACTACCATATCACATACATAAACAGTACACATCATTGTAAAAACATAAAGCCAGTATAATGCAATATTTGCACTACACAATGCTACAAGTCGGTTTAGACAGACTGTACAACAAATGTCCCCTCTAAACTTCAAACATGTCAGAGTTGTATGAATGTCACATGTACCCTTGGTTTGTGCAATTTCAGTTACACATTCGATGTCATTTATCTTCAAAGTGCCATATTCCCTATGTAATTCATATGTGTATATCATCAACACATTATGTTGCAATAAACACACATGCATTCTCAAGCTGTAAAAGTAACAATATTCTTAATTTGGTGTAACTGTCCACTAACATGATGAATGTGTGCACCAAATTTTACATGTCCATCACAAATGTACAACTTCAATGTATGCACAATATAAATATGTCAAACATATTACATGTGCCTGTCACTGCCAGAAATGAGAATGAGTGCATGTCACACGAATTAGCATAGATAACATTAACAGCATGCAGTTACCAATACCATGAAATAAATGCAGGACAAAGGTATTCAAAGTAAAAAAAAAAATCAAGATTATGAGATACTTCTCTAATTCTAAAAATTACATTGTCAATGTCCAAAACATCCATAGTCTGAGGAGTGGGCTTCTGAACGTGCCTCCTAATTGCACTGCCAAATACAACCTGTTCAGAAAGGGGCATCCAAAGAAAGCAGAGCAGGCACTAAAATTATCTTACGGGGAGGTGGTGGTTTGGGTCTGGGAGGGATGGGCTTGGTTTTTGGCAGGGTGGGTTTGGCTTGAGAGGGGTGGTTTTGAATTTGGGAGGAGTGAGTTTGGGTTTAGGAGGGGTGGGTTGGGATATGGGAGAGGGGTAGTGGTGTGGGGGGTGGGTTGGGGTTCAGGAGGGGAGCAATACATTTGGGAGGGGTAACCTTTTGTTTGGGAGGGGTGTTTTGGAATGTGGGAGGGTTCAGGGCCTGGGCAAATTAAAGGTCTTGACAGGGTAAATTGGTAGGATGGTTGGCAGGGAGTTGTGGATTGGAAGGTATAGGGAGTGTCAATGGGTTACATGATTGTGTGTCTGTTGATGGTGCAGTTGCCTGTGGGTCTGGTGTATGTAGTGTATGTTTTGCTGTGTGTTTCTTTCTGGGTGTCTGTTGGTCAGGTGAGTATAGGAATTTTTGTCCAGTGTGTGTTATATCTAATGTCTGTGTTTGTGTGGATGGGTGTGCTGTGAAGGTGCTGTGTGGTTATGGTGCCTGCAGATGTGCTGGTGCATTTGTGCATGGTGGTGGTTGTGCATGTTTGTTTGGTAGTGGATCTGGTGTCTGTGGGTGTGCTGGTGGTTGTGCATGTTTGTGTGGTGGTGGGTATGATGGCCGCAGGTGTGGTGGTTGCGCATTTTTGTGTGGTGGTGGGTGTGGTGTCTGTGGATATGCTGGTGATGTGGTTTTGTATGTTTATCTGGTGGGGGGTATTGTCTCTGCAAGTGTGATAGTGGTTGCTGTGCATGTCTGTGTGGTGGTGGGTGTGGTGTCTGTGGGTGTGTGGTTGGTGACTCAGTATGTGGGTGTAGTGCCTGTGAGTATGCTTGTGGTGGTGGTTATGAAGGTCGTGGTGTCTGCATGTTTGTGTGTGTGTCTGTGTTTCCTGCTGTGGAGGTGCTGTGTGGTTGTGGTGCCTGCAGATGTGCTAGGGCATTTGTGCATGGAGGCAGTTGTGCATGTTTGTGTGGTGTTGGATTTGGTGTCTGTGGGTGTGGTAGTGGTGGTTGTGCATGTTTGTGTGGTGGTGTCTATGGGTGTGGTGGTGGTGACTGAGCATGTTTATGTGATGGTGGGTATGGTGTCTGCGGGTGTGGTGCTTATTCATGTTTACGAGGTGGTGGGAATGGTGTCTGCAGGTGTGGTGGTAGCGGTGGGTATGGTGCCTGTGATTGTGGTGGTGGTGGCTGTGCATGTGGGTGTGGCGGTGGGTATAGTGTCTGTGGGTATATTTGTGGTGGTGGTGAATCATGTAGTGTCTGTATGTTTGTGTGTGTGTGTGTCTGTTTCTTGTTGTGTCTGTGTGTATGCTTGGATGTGCTGCTTGTGTGTGTTGGAGTGGGTACATGCAATGGAGTGAGTGTGCTTTGGATAGCGCTGAGAATAGGGATTTGGGTTGGGGAAAGGGTGGGATTTGGGGCATGAGGTTTTGATGGGTGGGAGGCTGCGGTCAGTGAGGAAACCAGACCTTGTAATTACTTCTGAAGGCTAGGCATGGCAGCATGAATGCCATCCAGGTAATCTAGCATTTGTGTCAGCTGGCCAATAAGGCCCTGGATAGCATTCAGGAGTGCAGTCTGGTCTACAGAGATAGCCTGCAAGAGGTCAATAGCCTCCTCACTGAGTGCAGCTTGGGAGACAGGGATGGGAGTGGTGCCTACAGCGAAGAGCACACCAGCCCTTTTAGGGGGCAGGTCAGCCAACTGGAAGGGAACAAGAGGGAGGGTGGAGATGGGAACGTGGGTGGTGGACAAGAATGCAGGTGGTAATGTTGCAGTAGGGTCTGTTACCTCTATGGAGTGGTCTTCAGTGAAGGCCTCCGGATGATGCTATATCACTGTAGGCCTCTATGCCAGTCCGCTCACCCTCTGTGCCACTGGGTCCCTTAGTGCCAGTGGTATCTGACACACTGGCCAGCTTTTTCCCTGCCGACGTGGCCAATGTCACCTTCACCTTGCCCAGATGATGCTGAAAACACAGATGCAGCAGTTTGAGTGTATCTGTGTAAATAGAACTGAACATGAAATTTGCTCACAAAACATTTACCAAGTCTACATATTTAACCAGCTTGAAGGCTCCTGCAATTGACTTATTTATCATCAGTATCTCATGCATGTAGGGAGGAATTCCACTAACCATTTGCTCACAGTCTAGGAGTTCCCTATGCTAGCTCCTATGTCATGTAGGCCCTTGACTCTTATACACTTTTATTTCTCTGCATGAACTGTTTCACACCTCTGATTGTTAGGTCTTTGTTCTTTAGAATACTGAACTCAAGTCCCAAAAACTCACAGTAACCAGACATACATCAGTACAGTGTGTTTACAAGCTCAAATAATCTGCATCATATGCATTCACCAAAAGTTGCATAGGTATCAACATGTGCCCACAAACCCTGCATTGTTGCACCAAAATGTCTATGAACTGAAAGCCTGTTTCCTTTCTCTGGCCATTTCACAATGATAATACTTACTTCATATAACTAAAGTGTATTTCAATTGTACCACATATCATGTGGATTCTGTACTGAACTAGCTAAGCAATGTATTGTGCACTATGGACATATCTATGTTGTTGAAGACAATTACTAAAATATTTTTATGGTCGATTGACAAATGGCTGCGACAACATGAGTAAATACATAGGCCTTGATACATTTCTAACCCACTTCAGTACGTACAGAGCAAAAACATATTCACATTTCCAAGAGTCATGTTTTGGGCCTGATATTGGCTTTTCAAAATGGATTCTCCAAATCTGTGTGATGTAACCTTCCATCTACAAATGTCCCTTTAGATATCACATTTCTCACCATCATTGATTTCTCATCTGGACATAACTAAGGACACTAATATGTTCTTTAGGGTATGTGTAACTCTGTTACCAATGTGGACACATTGCTGTCTGCTACAATCAATACAGTTTGGCTCAGTAAGTCAAGCTGGTTGACACAGACTGGCATACATGCACATTTGTGAAGGACTAAGACTTAATGCCAATCTGCTACTGTCTACATAAACTGACTTAAATCTTGCTGTGAAAACATATTTCTAACATGTTTCAGATAAGGAATGATGCCATTGTACACGTTTTCAGTCCTTTTGGACCAGCTGCTCATTATCATTTGTCATTGTACCAACTAACCAGTGTAAAGTCTAAAATATCAACTGAATCATAAGTGCTTGGTATGCCATGTCATCAGTAATAGAGCCTACATTACCTTCTCTCATTTGTGATGGGGCATCACACCTGACCCAATCGGAAAAATGCAGGTACCTCTTATTTCGCAGGCAGCCATGGGTCTGCTCAAAACAATACTTGGCTTGTGATGAGAAATCTAGTGGCAACCTTTAGCACAAATCAATACATCAAAAACAGCATCAGACACCGTCTGAAAAACGTACACCTCTAGAAATCCTTGTGTGCATTGGGCATGTTTCAACCATCATGTTGATGTCATAAAACAATGCTGTAAATAAAAAGGTAAAATAAGAATAACTACAAACAATAACTCACCCCCTTGATGCTGCTTTTGGGCCTTCAACTGCCCATCAAGGTCTGAGTAGGCTACTGTAGTGATACGGTTTATTAGGGGGGCCAGGGTGCAGCACACACGCTTGCTTAGTTGGGAGAAGTGGCCGAGCTGGGCTTTGGCTGACATTCTGGTACAGAGTTGTAGGTCTTCTCAACTCTTCCTGCAATGCAGGCTGTACTGCTTATTGACAACCTGGGTCTGCACCTTCTTGGCAAGGGTCTTCCAGATGTTGCACTTTTAAAGGGCATTGACCTGTATGGACAAGAAAAAATAACAACAAAAGATGCTTTGAGTGATTTCCAAAACAGTCAGTACAGATTATTTTCAAACATTTCAAATTTCCTGGGAAATATTAATTTGCAGTGATCTACTGAGTACCCTCAACACTTTCTATCTCCTCATGTTACCAATCCAGGCCACATATATGATCTAAGCCAGGGTTTAGGAACATTTCCTGTAGTGATACTCACTCCTGATTAGTCCAAATCAATGTGACCTACTAGAGGCCAAACAACCTTTACATTATTTGTACATAATTCCATGCACAGCTACATTGGTGTAATGCTTAGCCTTCTAAGAACCAGATACTATGGTTTGCACCAAATACAATGACTAAGGGCAGTATGGAAGGGCTGCCATGTGTCAGTGTACATGGTTTTAGGTGATGAATGAACAAGCGTGTGTAGTAATAGGGAATACTTGTAGAGATGATTGAGGGCGTGCGTCTTTTAGACTTACAGCACACCAAATACCTTTCTCTATAAGTGGCACCATGACATGTTTAAAACAAACAAATACTCTTATTTCAAAATATGGGCTGTAATTTCTCTTGACAGAGTCTTCTTTCACTTTACATTTCACTAATTTCAACATCGGCTACATTTTTTCACTTATACTAGTGGTACAGTGCCTTCAGGCTGCTGGAATTAAGGAAGCTTCAGTTTGTCTAGTGAAATCTGGAATTGTGAGTAACATTAACTAAAAAATTAGCTTATTCTTTCAGGTGACTTTTCATTTCAATGTACAGACATTTCTAACATTGTCAAACAACATTCTGTACTCAGATAAATTCAGGGGCATATTTATACTCAGTTTGCGCCGAATTTGCGTCGTTTTTTTCGACGCAAAACTAACTCCATATTTATACTTTGGCGTTAGACGCGTCTAGCGCCAAAGTTCATGGAGTTAGCGTCATTTTTTTGCGTGAACACCTTCCTTGCGTTAATGATATGCAAGGTAGGCGTTCCCGTCTTAAAAAATGACTCCGATGCATATGCGGCGGATTTATACTCCCGGGCAAAAATGACTCCCGGGAGTGGACGGGGCAAAAAAACCCTCATTTGCGCCTCTTTTTAACGCCTGGGTCAGGGCAGGCGTTAAGGGACCTGTGGGCTCAGAATGAGCCCAGAGGTGCCCTCCCCTGCCCCCAGGGACACCCCCTGCCACCCTTGCCCACCCCAGGAGGACACCCAAGGATGGAGGGACCCACCCCAGGGACATTAAGGTAAGTTCAGGTAAGTATTTTTTTAAAAAAATGTTGTGGCATAGGGGGGCCTGATTTGTGCCCCCCACATGCCACTATGCCCAATGACCATGCCCAGGGGACATAAGTCCCCTGGGCATGGCCATTGGGCAAGGGGGCATGACTCCTGTCTTTGCTAAGACAGGAGTCATTTCAATGGGGGTTGGGCATTGTAAAAAAATGGCGCAAATCGGGTTAAGGCGATTTTTTTGCCTCAGCCTGACTTGCACCATTTTTGGACGCCCATACTCCATTTTCCCCCTACGCTGGCGCTGCCTGGTGTACGTCGTGTTTTTTCGCGCACACCAGGCAGCGCCGGCGGCTAACGCCGGCTAACGTCATTGAATAATTACAGCGCCCGCATGGTGCTTCAGAATGGCGTTAGCAGGCGCTAATTTTTTTGACGCACAAGTATAAATATGGCCCTCAGTTCACTACACTCCAATAACAACACTTCAGTCATGAACAAAAAGGGACAAATTATTCTGTGTACTAAGGAGGAACAAGTTACTTTGACAAACATTTCCCACTCAAACATGTACTGTTGCATGGGCTCTCATTATCCCAATGAAGCTGCTGGACTTGGGCAGCATCAGCTGAACTGTTTGGAACTGAGTCCAAGCCCACACCATGTGACAACTGTCGGCCTAATCCATTTCTGGCCAACTAGCAGCTCATCATCTCTGCCCAAAAACAAGGATGATTTGTGGCAACCGGATGCATTGACTTGATGACTTCTCAAGGATATCATGGTGGATCAGATCTCATCCTTTTCACTCAGTTACATTGGTCACATGCATACAAAGACAAACAGAGGCAGAGAATGGTTCAATAGGATTTATCGAATCAGCTGCATTTTTGATAAAATGACACGAAATGTAATAATTAGAATGATGAAACATACCAGAAGCAAATTGGTGACAAGGAAAGTGAAACACAGGAAAAGTCCCACCATACTGTCACTATGCACAATATATGTCATTCCTACATAAGCTATGTTGGAGCACAGCAAGATAAGCCATTATCCGCCCTTCAGGATTCTCCCCTGGGAAAACATCATCCCCCATACCTAAGTATGACAGTAGCAAGGAAGCCTGTTGTTTATAAAGACACCATCCTCATGTAGGCCTGGAACCAGTAGTCTCAGCAAGCAGCTGTAACAAAGTCAATCAGCATGCAGTCGTGGTCATCTGGCTGGAACCTCCCTCTAACTTGCATGGGACAGGGAAATGTTTTTATTATAATACAGCTGATGTTCTGAGAAATTATCCTAACTAAGCATATGTGTGTTCCTATGAATGTTAGAGATACGGAATTACACTTATACCGCCACTCCTCTCTCGCTGCAGCTTTGAGAAAAGCACAAAATGTGAAGAATATCTTGCTAAGAAATGTAATGTTTTCCTAGGTGAAATAACAACTAGATAAAGAAAGTAAAACACCACCATGAATGTGTCAGATTCTAAAACAATCAAATGAAGCAGAATAAATTGTTACTGTTCTAAAGGGCACAAGCAGCAGGCCTAATTGCTAAAATAACATGCCCAGAGACATCATTAATTTGGCTGTACAACTGTATCTGTTCCTCTGGTTTCCTATAGAGCTGGCCGTACAAGGACAGGACCTCCCTGATGAGAGGTTACAATTCCTAATCCAGTTCCTCAGGGGAGAAGGCAGGAGCCTAGTTACCTGCTTTGCCCGGCATCCTGGCTCCCAGAGGTTGGTAACATCAACCAAATTCGAGGAGGCTTTGTTGGCTGCAGTGTTAGGAGGCAAGTGAGAATTTTCCAGATGCCACATACAAGTAGATTGTGTATGTATCCTTAGACGGTGACAGACACAGCTATTGGCTTTTGTGTGTAGCTGGTACATATATTCTTCTATGTCAGTGTCTGTTGTGGGTTGGTCAACTTCTACCGACGTCCATTGGATAGCCAATGTACTGATGGCAAGATCAGGCACCACCATTTTAGGACATAAAGCTGTGAATTTTTTAATTGTTTCGGCATCACCAGCATTCAACATGGTGGCTAATTCGTATACCAATGTCAGATATGTACGACACAGTTTTTGCCAAAAATGGCTCATTAACCCATACTGTGTTTGACATTGTTATGCTGCAGTATATATTATACTTACATTGATGGCTCATTGTAAAAACAAGAAAACAATAAAAGAATAATATGCAAATAATATATTTCAAATGTATTATTTACACAGTATTTGTAGATATGTCAGGCACATAAAAAATTGAGATTTGAAGTTGCAAAAATGTGCACGTATGACACAATAGGATCACTAATCTACACAAGACATAAGATGTGTGTTGATTGTGAAAGTATTGTATGACCATTTTAGGTGATAGTTTGTTTTCCTTACATGCAGACATGTGAACCCAGGTATGGGTAGAAGAAGATATCCTGAAGCCCTCAGACCAATTCCAGACCTTGCCACCATGAAGGAAATGTACATCACAAAGAAATTCAGATTAAATAGGCATACTATACTGGATTCATGAACCCAGCTGGAGAATGATCTCCTGCCTCACAATAGGAATACAACATCAATAACACCAATGGAGAAACTCATGGCATTACTTCATTTTCTTGCCAATACACTGTGGCAGTATATGGAGGCATGTCACAGTCAACATTCAGTGGTGTGTTACAAGCAGCCCTTGTTTCAATGATGAGACAACTTCATCCAGTTTACAGATTTCAGAATGTGGCCAATGTGAAGGGAGATTTTTATGCTTTGGGTCGCCTCCAACATGTGGTTGGAGCCAATGATGGCACACATATTGCCCTGTTGCCACCACATGGCAGGAGACAGGTTTACCACAATCAAAAGACCTTCCATTCCATCAATGTGTAAGTTGTCTGTTTATCAAAGTTGTACAGCTCAAGTTTGTGCCCACTTTAATCCTTGGTTAGGAATGTAAAATCACTTCATATGATTTTACTATATCAATTTATAGCTTCCATGTAAGAGACTCAGGATATCCTAACAGACCATGGTTGTTGGCACCACTTAGGAATCTTACAATGCCAGGGGAAGTCCACTTCAATGAGGCCCATGAAAGAACATAGAGATCAGTGGAGCGGGCTTTGGGTTCCTGAAGGTCAAATTTCGTTGTCTAGAAGCCCAGTGGAGACCTCCTCTACTCATCCAATAAGGTGTGCCAAATCCTTATGGCCTGCTGCATGCCTCACAACATCGCCCCAACAGCGGATCATTACAATCATCACAGAGGATGGAGACCGTGAAGACCAACTGGGTGAATTGCCAGATTTATAGTGATATGTTGCTGGTGGAATGTACAAGTGTAACATGGGTTTATCTTGGGACAGACACCCACTTTGGATGTATAGATCTTGTACAGAAACAACTTCAACTGTGATTCAATGGAAGTCCTTGAGATTGTATCAGATCTGTTTTCTGTTGGCTGTTACTACCAAGGCAATACGTGCTGCTTAACTTGCTTTAATCAAATGTGTATGTCAAGTCAGAGCATTCTGATCTCCCTTCACATTGGCTAAATCTTCAATTTGTGCTAGGTGTATGAAGAAGGTGATGTGTCTCCTCATAGTTAAAAAATTGACATTCCACCAGATACTGCCAGAGTGTGCTGAATTGTTCATGCGGTCTCACATTTAGTTACTGCTATGATGTAGACTATTGGAATTAGTAATATAGGATATGTATTGTGAGGGCACGATGTTTGGCTCCAGTTAAGGTCACAAATCAATAATAGTTTGCCTATATAACTTGGTTTTATGAAATATTCACTTTCCTCCATGGTGTCAAGGTTGTGTCAAGGTTGTGGCGTGTCAACATCTACATGGCACAGAGGGCTTGGGTTATGCATGGTTTGAGAAAATCATCTTTGATTTTGTCAAATACTTGTTATCTACAAATGTATGATACCAATACATGGTGATTTCAATGTTTCTTTCTCTATCTTTTTTTAAAATGTAGAACACATAACCAAGTTGGTATGTATTGTATGTTTTTGAATTATATTGGTTGACAGGCTTAAAAATTATGGTGTACGGAAGATATTGAAAAAGAATCACCACAGTAAATACGACACCAGTCTTTAACTTTGTTTAATGTGCATTTATGTTGAAAATAAATAAATGAGTGCAATATCTTTGAAACTAAAATGAAAAAGAACAAGAAAAAAACTAAAGTCCATCATGGTGGATGAAACTATATTTGTTGAGCGCAAATTGTTTGGAGTCCAATGTACAAAATACAACTGTCCTCAAAAAAGGTAAATGTGTCCATTAAATAGTCCACAGAGTGAAAGGTAGACACACACTTGAGGAAATTAGGTTTGGCATCCCTTGGAGTTGGCGATAGAGGTCTTGCCATCCTCTCAGGTGGTCTGGCTGAATTTTTCCTTTCTGGGGGGCACAGGTCCAGGGACTGGGGTGGGTGTAGCAGTCTCCTGTTGTGGCAGGTTCTCCCTGTTTGTGGCAGATATAGGTATATTTTGTCCTGATGTTGAATGACCACAAACGGGCTGATGGTACAGGACAAGACTGTACATAAAGCGATGGAGGTCAAACATCACCCCAGTCAAGGAACACAAATTAGAGTTGTAATTCTGCATCTCAACAATGTGCTGCCTCTGCTCCTGCTTAATGTCTCAGATCTCTGTTAGGACCTGGCCCATCACGTCTTGGGACTGTTGCAGTGCTCCCAAGACTCGGTCAATGGTGGTCTGGGTGACAATGATGCCAGTGACATCACTTTGCTAGCCCACAGATTCCCTCTCATGACCCCTACCCCTACTACTCTGTGTCCTAGAGGCAGTGTGGCCCATTCCACTGGGTCCTGGCACAACTGGAGGTGGTGGTAGCCAGAACTGGGGTGGCACAAGATGGGTGTTCTATTCCTTTGGACACAGGAAGTGGCAGTACCAAGAGGCTGGGGTGGGAGGTATCGGTGTGGGCTGAGTGTGACTCACCAAAGCACTGTGCCTAGGCATATCAGATAGACGAGGCATGTCCACATTCTCTGGATTTGCAGGAGCGATGTCCTCACTGAAGGTTTGATCCTGGTCTGGAGTGGAGATATCTTCTGTTGCAGGTGCTAGACCACTGTCTCTGGGTGTTGGACCTAAGAGGAATTACAAACAAAATGAAATTAAAGGTCTGTATTGTACCCCAAATGTGTCTTCAGCTACACGGGAAGTATTAGAAATGGTGTCTCTGGTGGTTGGCAGAGGTGTAGACCCTTGTCCAAGTAGGGACCAGAATCCTAGTCAGGGTAAGTCACACACAATCCAAATTATTCTGTGCCCACCTTCTGGTAACTTGGCACTGAGCAGTCAGGCTTAAATTAGAAGGCAATATGTAAAGTATTTGTGCAATACATTATACAGTAACACAGTGAAAACACCACAATAATACACCTCACAGGTTTAGAAAATTAGATAATATTTATATGAATAAAATCAGGTCACAACGATGAAAATCAGAGGCACATAAGCAGAGTTATGAATTTGTAAAGATTAAATCCAACTAAGGCACCTAGAAAACACAATAGGTCCAACTGAGGCTATCACTGCTTCATTGACTGAGTCATTCCCAACAATATGACACCACCGGTGACAGTCACGGAGTCATACGGACCCTCAGGTACAGTATCTTTGGAAAACGAAGAACAACGGCGTTGCATGGAGTCGGAGACGGGCATCGCTGGAGTCGGTGTGGCGTCAGTCCCTTATGGCATCTAAGGAGATGAGTCTTTGGTTCCACTCTGCGAAGCCGGTGGAGGTGAGGGGTTGGTTACAGTCAGAGGTCGGGGGAGGTGAAGCGCCGTTGTCCGCAATGTGTCGGTTTTGGTGACCTGGTGGGGTCATGGGTTCGAGTCCATCAGGACGTGATGTGTTGACTTCCCAGTGTCCTGAGGGCCCTCAGTGACATCAGCGGAATCGTGGCAACATCGGACTTGCAGAGCACTTTACTAGGAACTTATAAGTAAATCAAATATGCCAATTGGGAATGAACCAATATTACCATGTTTAAGGGAGCAAGCATATGCATTTTTGCACTGGTTAGCAGTGGTAAAGTGTGCAGTCTTAAAACCAGCAAAAGCAGTGTCAGAAAAGTGGAGGGAGGTAGGCAAAAAATGGGGGGGATGACCACCAGAAGGCTGTTAGGTCTAACATGAAGCAACCTAAAAGAAAATAAAAATTTAATTAATGGGATGTTTTGGCCTTTGTGTGATTTTTAACATTTTACACATGCAGGCTAACTTGCACAAATGCAAACTTCAGTAATGATGGAGAGATGTCCTGAAATGTAAAATGTTATTTAGAAAGTGTACATTACATGTAACAGACATGCAACTCAACACAGTAGAGAGGATATTTGAGAGCTGAGCCATTTCAAGACCTAGCAGCATCAATAACAAACTATGACTTAGCATTAATGGCATTGATCATCATATGAACACTGCAAAGTAATCTGTGCATCAATACTACTTATATTCAGCATGCCACAGAACATGATTAGAAATCTTTGAATCAACAAAGTATGATTTATGCAAGCAAGTAGATCAATTAAATGGAGTAAGAAGAAGGTGACAACATACTCGATCAACACAGCAGATTACATTTTCATACATACCATGAAATAGTTAATGGCAAATAAAAAGAATTCTAGCTATCGCGCTTAGAACTTTCAATTTATTAAGGACACGGAGGCGAGGATTATGCTTTTCTTTCTATGCTTTAGCTTTTTCAGTAGCCAATAGAAAGATATTTCTCAGTATCAGAACAACCAAAGAGTCCAGTATCTGCTGTATTATATTTTATATATAAGATACTGTTCATGGCTTGTTATTTTCTCTTTCCTAGGTCAAGAGGTGATTTGGATTCCATCGCCTGGATTTCCTCTGGGATTCTTCTCCTCCTACCTCGTTGTTGATGGGATGTTCGTCATTCTTCTTTTCTGGACTCCAGGTTTAATTGTGACTCTTCGACATTAGTGCAGTAACTATGTCTATGTGCAAAGAAAGAGGAAGAGACTTTGCGTCAGGAAGGTTTTATAGGGCTGGACTATGTGGTTGTTCTGGTACTATGGTGGGTTCATGGGATTTGTAGTTTTTTTTAGAAATATCATTCTATTGGCTGCTGAGTTATATTAAAGCAGAGAAAGAGAAGCATAATCTGAGCCTCCTGTCCTGACATAGAATAGATAAAACCTTGACATTTGTGCACATATGGAAGAAAAGGGAGGTTTAGTAACATCACATTGCACTATTTCTTTCCAGAGACAAGAACAGGGTATCATGGTGGTTGGAGCCATTTATAACACCATTGCAAATTGTTGTTGGAAAGTGGGTTACACATACCTATTTAAATTACTACAGTGAAAATGAACACACATTTACAATATGTACACACATATGTTTATAATGTGAATAGGTGAAAATACCACATACAAGCACTATAACTGTTTTTGGAATAAAACCTACATTGAGATAAAGCAAGGGACTAGGCACATTCAAAGGGATAATCCATGGAGAACAACACACAATCTGACAAAACATTGTGCACATTGTTAAAAAGAGAGATACAACCATGATGCTAGGAATTTGTATGAAACAAGGTATTTTGGAGGCTAAAGTTTAGATAAGTATGTTTTGATAAGGGTATTGAACATTCTGAAAGGCTAACTTAATTGCAAAAAAAGTCCATTTGTGATTATTGAGACATGCAAAGATCAATTTACCAGTCTCCACTCCACCAGGGATTCCTGTCAAGCCTTCAGGATGTAGGATCTGCAAGGCCTTCTCCTCCTGAGGAGAGAGTTGTAAGGGGGGCTGGGAGGACCACCACCAGTCCTCTGGGCCTCCAGTGAGCGCACTCTCCCCCGCAGGTCATTCATCTCTGTAGGAAGCTGGCCTGGTGTGTGGTGGGTCGCTAAGGTACTTACACCTTATACCAGGTCCAGGTGTCCCCTATTAGGGTCCTATAAGTGTAGTGTAGGCAGTGTCTAGCAAGCCAGGCTCTCTAGAGGTAGCTGTGGATGAGCAGCCAAGGCTTATGTATGAGACATGCAACACTCATGCAATACCACTGTAGTCACAAAGCACGTACACACATGAAAGAATACACTCAGTGTTACAAAAATAAAGGTACTTTATTATGGTAACAAAGCACCAAAAATACTATAGAGGTAATACTTCCTTAGGAGGTAAGTAGTACACACGATATATACACTTGTTTTCAGAAATAGGCATGAGAATAGTTAGAAAACAGTGTAAACTGTGTTAAACACAACACAGAATAGTGGCCCTAGGGGGAGCACAAACTATATACAAAACAAAACGAATGCAAGAGTTGGACCCCCACCTAGGTAAGTGGAGTGTGTAGAGGGGTGCTGGGGGTATCAGGAAAGCACAAAGGTAAGTACCACAACACCCCCCAGCGGCCAGGAAAGCAGGAGTAAATCACTAAGATTTCACCAGAACATCCACTTACAAGAAAAGACAAGAATTTCAAAACCCAGAGATGACTTCAAGAAACCAACGGTGGATTCCTGAAGAGGAAGACCTGTGGAAAGAGGGGACCAATGGCCAGATGTACCAACCTTTTTGCACGTCGCAAACAGCGAATTTCTCTGTTTGAGATGTGCAAAAAGCACATTGCGATGCCCAATCCCCGTTTTGCGAGTCGTAATCTGGTTAACGACTCGCAAAACAGGACTGCATGTCACAATTATGAAGGGGTGTTCCCCTTCCTAACTGCGAGTTGCAGCGCAATGCTATATTGTTATGTGACTGCGAACACGGTCGCAAAGCAATCGCAGTTACCACCAGTGTCACACTGTTGGTAACCCATTCGCAAAAGGGAAGGGGTTCCCATGGGACCCCTTCCGCCTTTGTGAATGGCATGAAAAACATTTTTTTCAGAGCAGGCAGTATGGACCACTGCCTGCTCTGAAAAAATGAAACAAAAACGTTTCATTTTTTTGTTTTGTAATGTATCTCGTTCTCCTTTAAGGAAAACAGGCTGCATTACAAAAAAAAAAAAAACTGCTTTATTGAAAAGCAGTCACAGACATGGTGGTCTGCTGTCTCCAGCAGGCCACCATCCCTGTGAGTGCCACCACTCACAAGGGGGTCGCAAATTACGACCCACCTCATTAATATTAATGAGGTGGGCCTTTGCGACCCCCTTGCGAGTCGCAGATGGTGTCAGGGACACCATCCTACATTCTGGATTGCGACTCGCAAATTGCGAGTCAGTCTGACTCGCAATTTGTGAGTCGCAATCCAGATTTTTGCTACATCTGGCCCCAAGTCTAGAAGACACAGCAGAGTCCAGTGGGGGTGCCCACCAAGCTGAGGATGCAGGATTTGGTTGCCGGTGAGGAAGAAGAGTCCGCACTGCAGTCTTGGAGTCAGAGTTGAGTTCCTGGGGGACTCCGGAAGGTAGATTGCAGTTGGATTTCGGTGCCTGGATTCCACCACCAAGCCTTGGCACAGGCCAAATACGAGGCTGGCGGAAAGTGGTGCGGACGGGGACCAGCAGGGCCCATGAGGATTCAACCCAGGAGGGGGAGCCAGAGGGAGCCCTCAGCATTGCTGATAGCCCACAGAAGCACAGGTGGCACTCATAGGAGTACCACAGGACAGGGACACAGAAGTTGCAAAAGGAGTCCACGCAGCACTACGAAAAGGAGTCCCACGTCACAGGAGAGCCACTCAGGGAGCTGTGCATTGCAGGTAGGAGAGCTGGGGGCTGGAGCTACAAGAAGTTTATAGCCCCCTTGGAAGAAGTGCCAACAAGCCTTGGCAGCTGCAAAAGATGCAGTGCACGGGGGTATTGTCCTGCGTGGGAAGGCAAGGGCTTACCTCCACTCAAGTTGGAAAGCTGGTAGAGAGGACCGATGGGACCACTTCCGACCACCACTTATGATGCAGGATCCACGCAGCTCAGCAATAGAGAGGTTCCATGCAGCCAGTCATTGTTGCTGTTGGTGCCTGCAGATGCAGGGGAGTGACTCCTTCACTCCAAGGGAGATTCCTTCTTCATTCCTGTGCAGACTGAAGACGGGCTGTCCTCATAGGATGCACGACAGGGGAAATGTTGCAGAAGTAGGAATGAACTTTGGAAACAATGTTGCAGATGAAGTCTTCGTCTTTGTTGCAGACTGTCTGGTCCTGGGGAGTCCAGATAGAGTTTTTTTGGTCTGAAGTCAAAGTAAGGGATGCAGAGGAATTCTGCTGGAATCTTGCAAGCCAATTCTGAGGAACCAACCAAAAGAGAGACCCTAAATAGCCCTGAAAGGGGGATTGGTCACCTAGCTGGGTGACCACCTATCAGGAGGAGGTCACCTGCCTGACCTGGCCACTTGGATGTTCCCAGAGTTCCCTGCCAACCTTGGATTCAAGATGGCAAAACTCAGGGACCCTCTGGAGGATCTCTGAGCACCACCTTTGGGGTGGTGATGGACAGGGCAGTGGTCACTCCCCTTTCCATTGTCCAGTTTCATGCCAGAGCAGGGACTGGAGGTCCCTTTACTGGTTTAGACTGGTTTATGAATGGAGGGCACCCAATGTTCCCTTCAAAGAATACCAGTGGTTTGGGGAGGCTACCCCTCCCAAGCCATGTAACACCTATCTCCAAAGGGAGGGGGTGTACCACCCCTCTCCCAAAGCAAATCCTTTGTTCTGCCTTCCTGGGCTTGAGCTGCTCAAGTAACAGAAGGGCAGAAACCTGTCTGTGAAGTGGCAGAAGCTGGGGGTTCCTGGAAAATCTCAGAAGGCTGTAGGAGCAATGCTGGGGGTCCTCTAAGGAGCCCCCAGAGTGCATGGAATCATTCAACCAATGCTTGCAAAAGTATTGGGGTATGATTCTAACATGTTTGATACCAAACATGCCTAGGTTCGGAGTTACCATTATGTAGCTGGACATAGGTAGTGATATGCGTAAAATGGAATTCCTGCACTGACAAAGTCCAGAATAATGGATAAGGAGTTTGTTGGGGCACCTCTGCTAGTGCAGGGGTGCCCTCACACACAGGTCCCTCACCCAGCCTTCTGGCTGAGAAGGCCTACCATAGAGGTGACTTATAGTGACCTGGTGCAGTGACCTATAGTGAAAATGGGTGCAATGGCAGGCCTGTAGAACCCTTTGCATGGGCTCTCTATGGGTAGCAGAATAACTGCTGCAGCCCATAGGTATCCCCTGCAACCCCAATGCCCTAGGTACCTGGGTATCATACACTAGGGGCTTACTTGGGGGGCACCAGTATGCCAATTGTGGGATGAAATAGGTTCCAGCAACCAAGTTTAAAGGATAGAGCATAATCACTGGGGTCCTGGGGTTAGTAGGATCCCAGTGAACACAGTCAAACACACTGACAAACAGGCCAAAAGTGGGGTAACCAATCTAGAAAGAGGCTACAACCTCTTCCTAATTTCCTCTTGTGTGCACAGATTTTTAGCTATACTGGGGTGAATGTTTGACATTGTTCAGCATTCCGTCCATTACTTGTTCTTTTTGCAGATTTTTAGCTACAGTATTCACTGTTCGCTATTCTGGTCCATATTTCCCTTTTCTGAGAAATGGTTGTATTTTGTACTTGTGCTACAAACAATTGTGTCTCTACTCAACTAATTTCATGCACCATGACTGACAATTCTCTCTCTGAAAAATGTGGATTCCCCCTCCATGCCATGGTGAATGTCCCAAAAAGAAAAATGGTGCCTCCAAAGTTGATGTAGTATAAAACAATTGTGTGACAAGTAAAATAAATACAGGGAGAGAAAAAGAAATTAACAAAACCTGTGTCCTTTGTGGCGAAATCTGCATCCAAATGCTCAGCTGCAGTGGAATGGCAAAGGATCATGGTCTGGAGTGGAATGTGTTTTATAGTGTGTTTGCAGGTGCTCACAATTGTCCAATATGCAGAAGTTGTAGACTGCTAATATCCATCCAATAGTCACAGCCATATTGCAATGCTGAACACGTCCCACTATGGACTCCCGCCGTCATGGGACCACTGCTGATACATCGCCAGCATGACTGTTTTATGTAACTATGGTTGACACAATGCAACTGTCCCGACAGCGACAGAGTAATAGTCGCCAGCATTGGAGTCCGCCATTAACGTGGATGGTGGTTGAACAGCCATAGATCTAAATTTGGCGGTCGGAACACTGTCAGCTTGATGGAGTACTGGGGACTTCCGTGGGGGGATGGCGCTATGTTCAGGCTCTATGTTTTTTGTTGTACGGTTGCAAAGGAGATGGAATTATAAATTGTTATTAATAAAAATTAAAAATAAAAAGCTCACAAGCACCAGACTTAGGACCTGATTTAGAACTTGGCAGAGGGAGATACTCAGTCACAAACGTAATGGATATCCAGCCTGATGTATTATGATCCCAATATATCCTATAGGTATTGTAATACGGCAGATGGGATATCTAAGTATTTTATCCACCCAGTTCTAAATCAGACTCTAAATCACCTGGAATAGGCAATTTTACCCACAAGGTCACCAGGCTGCAAATATATACAAACTACTATCATCAAAAAACCTAAAAGAAAATACAAGTATACAAAAAAATAGGAACTTGCCTGTAAGTATCAAGGAATGCAAATACTTTCTAAAAATTCATGGCTGAACATAAAGAAACACATCACCAAGTCAAAAATCTTACCAATCATTCCCAATTACAAATACTGGGTAATAAACAGATGCTTCTGGATGTCAGATAAACGTTTTAAAACAGCACTTAGTAAATCTGCCAAATGCTGGAATTGATTTTGAACACGTTCTTCTGATGTAAATTACTTAGCCCATTCTAGGATGCATTAAACAAATGGAATCAATGAAATGTTTCAATAAAATATTTCAATCAACCCCATAAACATCGACTTAGGTCCCTGGGATGATACTCCACTCCTAATCCTTAACACTACTGATCTATGGCTATTTGACATCATGCTCACATGAGGGGTCAAGACTGTAGTGCCTTCCACAGCCTGGGCATGCAAAGAACCACACCACACATGGAGCTCTGTAGCAGACATCTTTATTCCTCAGCATACAATGACACACAGCACTATGATAACCATTTTACCCACACCTTAACACCTCTCAGCAAATTAGGTAATTCCTCTAATGAGTCTAATTAGAACCACAGGGGTACTAGTTCAAGTAGTACCATGACACTACATCTCCCCTCCTTGTTAAATAAAAAGTTTAAAGAACAGTTACATTATGTTTGTTTAAAAAGTTGTTGAGGTGCTCCCATTAGTCAGTCAGATCGAGTAGTATGAGGTAGTTGAGATGCACTCTGGTTAGGCACTGAGGACACCCGTTCTGATGCTTGATCTGGACTGGTAAGCAGTGTCGCCCCATTCATAATCGCATGAGCTGACGAACATCGGGGTAGGTGCTTAAAATGTGATGAGTCTCTTCTGATGGACTGTCAGGGACAATGGACCATCATCATGTGTCTTTTGCATGTCACCACCCTCAGAGGGTCGACAGCAAATGGAGAATCACCTTTATCAAGATTGTTTCCTGAGCTCATCCCTGCTGTTCGGTATATGTTTTCATTTTGCACTTTAAAGAACTGTTGGTGATGTGAACCTTATGGACATTCAAAAGCCGTTCTACTGTTCACTGTGGCAGTTTGGTTCAGATGGGTCCCCAAATATCAAGGTGGCAGGACTTTCAGTAGTTGTGGAATGAGGAGTTGAACAGTAAGAATGGAAGGCTTGACACAAGGCCTGGTTTAGCTATATCCTTATTCAATGCCTGTTCAATTATTCTTCTGAGGGTACCCATGAATTGTTTCACAACACCAATTGCATGGGGCCACAGAGGTGTACTCTTTTGATGCTTGACATTTAGGACATTTAGGCCCTCATTACAGCTCTGACGGAAAATCCCGCTTACTGCTGTGCCAACGGCCACCAACATACTGTGATCGCTGCAGTATTCGGCTACGGGTATTATGACCCACACTGAGAAATCCGCCACTATACAGACACCCACACAAGTCCACCACACTAAAGGTCAGTGATAAACTGGTAGTACCAAAACCCACACCGTTACGCCAACAGGAATACGCCCACACTATCATGACCCACGAATCACCACGGCGGATATTCAAGCACGATAAACCATTGGCGGTACACACTGCTGCACTCAAAATACACACACACTTACAAAACTACACCACATGTAGTTACATGTGACTACACTACATGTGACTACACTACATACACCTGACACACATACACACACCACACCCACACACTCACACCACTATAAAACACACACCCACATTACCCACAACCCTTTCAACAAAAAAATTTGAACAAGTAGAGAAAGAGAAAAGCAAAGACCACACCATCATCCAGAGGCACAGAATACCATCGCACATACACTATCCACACACATTACATAATACATCACAACACAGCACCCCACACATCACCTCAAACATCACTCACACCACATCATGGCACCTCAAAGACACCCCAGGTTTTCTGAGGAGGAGCTCAGGGTCATTATGGAGGAAATCATCCTGGTAGAGCCACAGCTATTCGAATCACAGGTGCAGCAGACCTCCATTGCAAGGAAGATGGAGCTATGGTGGAGAATCGTCGACAAGGTCAACGCCATGGGACAGCATCCCAGAACCAGAGATGACATCAGGAAGAGGTGAAACGACCTACGGGGGAAGGTACGTTCCGTGGTTTCAAGACACCAGATTGCTGTACAGAGGACTGGCGGTGGACCCCAACCTCCTCCCCCACAACTAACAACATGGGAGGAGCAAGTCTTGGCAATCATGCAATCGGAGGGCCTTGCAGGAGTAGCAGGAGGACTAGGCTCTGGTAAGTTAAATCTTTACTACTTTACCCCCCCCACCCTACCTGCATGTCATCACAAACTCCTACCCCTACCCTACCCTCATCACTCCAACACCTCACATATACCCCACTATCACCACCCACCCATCCCAATACCAAACCCTGCACGCAACACCAAAGCATGGACCACCATTACAGACCTGCATGGACACTCATCACCACAGCATGCCCAGTAGAGAGACTCACCCAACCCACATAATCACCAATCACACAAGGCCCAGGCGACAGTGCAAGCACATTAATACAGGGGAACACACCCATTGCACAAGATGGCACACACAGATACAATAACATTGCATTTACATCCCAATAGGACTCCTACCCAACATCACCGGACAAGAGGTGCCAGCCATATCCAGTCCCCCCCCGCCCCCAGAAGAGGCCCACCGTGACGGCACGCCTGGATCAGGATGACCAGCCTAGCCCATCTGGGACCTCTGGACAGTCGGTTCCCCTGCTACAGTCCCGAACCACCACAGAACCTCCCCTCTCAGGAAACACCAGCACAGCACCCACCCAGCAGGCCCATGCCACTGTCCCCAGGACACATCAATCAGCAGTGTGTCCACCACTACCCCAGGCAAACCCACTAACCCAGGACAATTAGGGACCTGGGGTCAGTGGCAGTGGGCACACAGTTCAGGGTACAGAGGCACAGGACAACAGGGAAGCTGCGAGGACTGCTGTGCGACAGGGGGAGGACAGGACCAGGGAATCCACTCTCTACGAGGCACTCTGCAACATCATGGGAGTATACCACCATTCCCAGGAGACCTTGGGCACGGTACTGGCAAAGTTTCAGGAGACTCAGCGGTTGCAAGAGGGACACTACATGGGGATCAGGGATAACCTCACCAAAATCTACACCATCCTGGTCACCATTGCAGGGGTGCTGGCTGATATGGACAAGACCATGAGGGAGGCAGTGGCACAACAAAGGGCCCCTGACACCAGCCAAACCGAGGAACAGCCTTCCACCTCCGCCGGCGTTAGTGGACAGGAGGCCCCGCCACAGGACCAACAGGCCACCAGCACCCCACCCCCTGCAGAAGGAGAACCACCCAGCAAACGGTCCCTGCGATCCAGGCAGAAGACAGAGAACATTGCCAAGACCCCCACCAGGAAATAGGACTCTCCTGATTGTCACCCTTTTGTCCCACTATGTCACCCTGTCCAACTTGGACAAATAGACTGGACTCCACTATGGACCTTACTCCACCATCACCCCAGCCTCTTGCACATACCCCCATACTCATTAGCCCCTAAATAAACACCCTTTAATCACAAACCAATCTGGAGTCAGTCTGATCTTTCACAAATGTATTATTATAACATTAGCAACAAATAGCAGTGCAAATGTCCATTTACTCATACCAATGCATGACAGTTGTTGGGCAGCAGCACATATAGCAGAAGGTAGAATGTGGTACCAAGATCTGCAAAAAGTAAATCCAAACGGAACAGTCAGTGTCCATTAACAGAGGTTAAGAGGCTGACATGTACAATGTCCTACAGTATTCTGATATGTGAGGAGGAGTTACAGTCTCTTCCCTGTGTGTCACTGGAAGTACTGCATGATGATGTTCGTTCTGTTGTCAATATCTTCTTCCTCTGCCTCCTCTTCCTCACTGTCCACAGGCTCCACCGCTGCCACAAGACCATCACCAAGCTCATCCTCCAGCAGAAAAGGCATCTGGTGTCTCAATGTCAGGTTGTGCAACATACAGCATGCTACGATGATCTGGCACACCTTCTTCGGTGAGTAGTATAGGGAGCCACCTGTTAGATGGAGGCACTGGAATCTGGTCTTCAGTAGGCCGAATGTCCTCTCAATAATACACCTAGTTCGGCCATGTGCCTCATTGCAGCGGTCCTCTGCCCTTGTCCTGGCATTCCTCTCTGGGGTCAGTAGCCATGAGAGGTTGGGGTAACCAGAGTCACCTGCAAATTTCGACGGATACCTGTTAGACACACACTATCCCTTAGGGACTACCCCATACCCAGACACCTACTCATACTGTGTGGGTACCTTGGGCTCACCTATTAGCCAGACCAGGTGCCTCTGGAGTTGGCCCTTCACATAAGGGATACTGCTATTCTGCAAGATATAGGTGTCATGCACAGAGCCAAGATACTTGGCATTCACATTGGAGATGTACTGGTCCGCCAAACACACCATTTGCACATTCATCGAAAGGTAGCTTTTTCTATTTCTGTACACCTGTTCTTTTATGCGGCGTGACAAATGCCACATGTGTACCATCAATAGCACCAATGATGTTGGGATATGTCCCAGGGCATAGAAGTCAGCTTTCACTGTGGGCAAATCCTCCACCTGGGGGAACATGATGTAACTGCACATGTATTTCATCAGGGCAGACAAAACTCTGGGCAACACGTTAGAAAACATTGTCTGAGACATCCCAGATGCCATGGCCACTTTTGTTTGAAAGGAGCCACTTACCAGGAATTGGAGCACTGACAGGAGCTGCACTAGATGGGGGATAGATGACATCAGGTCTGGTTCCAAAAAGGGACCCAGGTCTTGGATTCTGGCACGATCAAGTCTGTATGTGATTAGGATGTGTCTGTCTTCCATTGTCAACAGGTCCACCAGGGGTCTGTACACCGAAGGGTGCCACCATCTCATCATCTGCCACAGCGGTTGTAGCCTATGGAGAAGAACGGTGAGCAGAGGGTCATTTACCACATAGGTAGCACAACTGTGTCTGCAGTAACGTAGTAAATCCATGTGTGAAACAGTTAGTCCGTATATGTGCCAATATGTGCTGTGACGCAGTTAGGTGCCATGCCATGTGCACCCGTGAAATGGCAGCTGCATGACTTGTGAGGAGGGACAAGGGGAAATGAGGTAACTGTGCTGGCACTGTGCATCATCGCAGTAGGTGGTCGAAGTCCGCTGCGCAACTCAGCGTTGGTTATCATTGGGCCCTATGGGTTCCAGGAGGCAATGGCCATGTACCCCAGCGGTGACGGTACTCACCGCCGTAGACGTGACTGCCATTTTCTATCAGTTCACTCACTTGATACCTGACCATCAACAGGAGAGGACCTACACTGCAAGTGCTGCTGTGACCTGAGTCTGGCAGCGACAATGGCTACAGTGTCTGGGGAAAGGGCCCCTGTCTTCACTGCGGAGGAGTTGGACAAACTGGTGGATGTGTTCGTCCCCCAGTACACTCTACTCTACGGTCCTCCAGACAAACAAGTGAGTACACTGTGAGCATGATGCGTGGGCGAAGCCTGTTTGGAGTGGTGTGGATGGAAGCCACATGTTGGGGGGCTGGGGGCTGCATGTGCGGATGGTCAGTGTATGTGCGTCAGGGCATGGGTGGTAACTGGTGGGCAATGAGCATGACGGTCCGGACAGGTGAGTAATTTCCTTTCCTCCTGTACTTTCCCTCTAGGTCAGCGCCCACCAGAAGAAGGGTATTTGGTGTGCCATCGCCAAGGAAGTGCAGACCTTGGCAGTCTATCACAGACGGAGCACCCACTGTCGCAAGAGATGGGTGGACCTGCGCTGCTGGAGGGAGAAGACGGCGGAGGCCCAGCTGGGGCTGGCCTCCTAACGTGGAAGGGGTGCCCGTCGCACCATGACCCTCCTGATGTTCCGCATCCTGGTTGTGGCCTATCCGGAGTTGGATGGGTGATTGAGGGTATCACAGCAGCCACAAGGGGGTGAGTACAGTGTCATAAAGCTGACTGCGCGGTTTAGGAGGGATCTGGGTTGGGGGTGTGGGCTGTGGGTGCCGTTGGGCCAAGGCGGTCATGCCAGGGAAGGACCCTTGTTTGCAGGCTCAGAAGCACCCCTACCCCAATGGTACAATTGGGCAGCTACTAGTGTGCAGGGTCCTGTGTGTGTCAGGTGTGCAGTTTGTTGGTGTTAGGCATTGTACCCCATGGGGTGGTGACTACCATAGTGACTGGTTGGGCAAGGCCTAGTGCACAGGGCAGCTCTGTGTGTGTTGTGTCCACCAATGGTAGTGGTGTTGCTGGCATTGACCATGTATGTCCCCCCTTCTTGTTTTGTCACCCTGTCCTTGTGTGCATTAGCATCATCTGGCGGAGGAGCAGAGGCACCGGCGACGGAGGGAGCTGCATCCCACATGGCCCAGAAGGGTGACTCCACGGAGGGTGAAGGCACCAGTGGGACAGAGGGCGAGGGGAGCTCCACGACGGGAACAGGAGGGGATACCAACGACAGCAACCCCTCCTCTGATGGAAGCTCCCTAGCGGTGGTGGACACCTCTGTGCCAACCCCAACTACAGGTACAGCCGCCACCCCCCACCAGCGTGTCTGTGAGCCCCCCACCCAAAGTACACAAACGCAGGCACACACCCACTCAACAGCTATCCATCGCACAACACCCTCCAGCCCATGCACCTTCACCCAAACTCAGCAGACGTACAGTTCCTACAACCATTACCTCTTCCTCCACTCCCACACCCCCTCCATCGTCCCATCCCATGTCTAAAAAGCTTTTCCTAGCTAACTTGAACCTCTTCCCTACACCTCCCCCCTGTCTGTCCCCTAGGGCCAGGATGTCTAGATCCCAGCCTAGCACTTCAGCCACCACATCTGCATCTGCTGTGATCTGTGCAAGTCGGGGTGGATCGAAGGGGGCACCCGTCAGAGCTGCCAGTGTGCCTCCTACAGATGTGAAGGACCACCCAATTCCGCCACCTGCCAAGGTCAAAAAGGGTCCGGCTTCCAGTAGGGGAAAGTCGCACCACCCAAGCAGCAAGGCCGGCCCAAACACAGAGAGGACAGTGGCAAGGTCCCAGCAGCGACTGCCAAGGTGGGTAAGGGCCACAAGACAAAGGGCAAGTCACCTCAGGGCACGATGCCTCCCGGTGAGGGGCTGGTGACCACCATTTTGTCCGGGATGCCAGCAACCTGTACCACAGTCACCACTGCCGCAACGACCGCCACCTGCACCGCCGCTCCCACAATGTCAGTCTGCAGCATCCTCCACCAGGATCAGCCATCTGAGGCTGCCGGAGACGATATGGTGTCTCCCCCCACCACAACAGACACTTGCACCACGGCCAGCACCGGCAGCATCTCCACCGCAGCCACCGCGACCTGCACCACCATCTTCACCGCCACGTGCCCAGCCAGTACCACTCTATCGGATGTCAGCAGCCATCCGAGGCTGCAGGTGACGTCCTGGACCCTGGACACACCACTTGAGGCACCACCTCTGGCATGGCCAGCAGTTGGCAGCCTAAGTCGCCACAGGATGGAGTGTGGCTCTGCTTTTATGGAGTATCATGCTACCTGTTCCAGGTACATCGCATGGCTCAGACACCCAGGTGAGAGGATGTTAACTGCCACATCCCAGGTGCAGCATCACTGGGCACAATGCCCCCTCCAGAACCAGTGGAGAGATACATCCACTCACCCAATCCTTGGCAGGATGAAGCACACTGGACACAAAGCCCCCTCCAGAACCAGTGGAGAAAGGCATTCACTTACCCAATCCTTGGCAGGATGAAGCACACTGGGTGCAAAGCCCCCTCCAGAACCAGTGGAGAAAGGCATCCACTCACCCAATCCTATGCAGTATGAAGCACACTGGGCACAAAGCCCCCTCCAAAACTAGTGGAAAATGGCACCCACTTGAGAGACTGTGGCTGTGCACTCCCCAGGACCAAGCAGTGGGCAAAGCACCAACTTGAGAGACTTGAGAGACTGTGGCTTGGCACTCCCCAGGACCAAGCAGTGGGGAAACCACCCACTTGAGAGACTTGAGAGACTGGGGCTTTGCACTCCCCAGGACCAAGCAGTGGGCATGGAGCCCCCTCGAGGAGCAGTGGGGTTGTACCATCTTCCGGCTGAGGTGCACCCCCTCCCCTTCCCCCTGAGGTGCCTGTGTTTTTTCGACCTGATGACCCTGCAGTGTTTTCTCCGTTTTGAGGCAAGTGTCATGTGTGGGCTTCGCCCATGCTTTTTGGGACCACTGGTCCACGGACATTTACAAGGGACAATGTACGGCCTTGTGTACATAATGTAAATATTTGTATATCGCAATTATTTGATTTTCTCTGGATAGATCTGAATGTTCGAATACAACACTGGTTAGACTCATTTCCTTTTGTCCTTACATTCTTCCAGGGGATGACGGGGTGTATCTATATTGTTGTTGGATGTGTTTGTGTGTTTGGTGTTGTGGGTGAGGGGGTTGCGTGCCGCGTGTGTGTCACTCTCTTTTCCCTTCTTCCTCCCCTTTGTGCTAGGTGCAGTACTCACCGTCATAGCCGCCGCCTCCTTTCTACTTTGTGGTGTATTAATAGATACACCAACATAGGGAGGATCTGCATTTCAGGCTCCATGGTGTCCTGGTTCTTCATGGAGTGTCGAGAAGTGAGTGGTTCCCCTTCGTTGTTCAGTTTCCACTGTGCTTTTGATGGCGTTGGTACCGCCCCAGAAAAGCTGGCGGATTGGTGCCTTGTAATACGGTGGGTGGTACATTGTCTTCCGCCTGTCTGTTGGCGGTGAACGCCACGGTGTTTGTTGCTACCGCCGTGGCAGTTGGATTGTTAAAGTGGCTGTCTGTGTTGGCAGTTTCAGCCGTGGTTGTGATCCCATTTTTTTTACCGCCGGCCTGTTGGCAGTGTTACCTCCGCTTTAACACCGACCGCCCAAGTCGTAATGAAGGCCTTAGTCTGACAAGAATAACCTTGAATTCTATGCTATTGAACAGCAGCCCATTGTCAGATTTGAGAATGGGGACGATACCCCACGCTGCAAAGATGTTGTGCAGCTGCTTGATGACCTTGTTATGGGTTGTTTATGATAGTTCCTCTCCTAAAGTAAAGCGCTGAATGCATCAAAAAAGTACAAAAAATGATGCTTCATGAACAAAATGCCACACTTCACAGAAGGCAGCCATGGAGCAGGCAGCAGGCAAAAGCAGCAGAGACAACAACCCCAGAACCAGCCAGGATGTCCAGACAGGCTCACAGGGAAGGAGGAAGAGGAAGTGTAACTTCAGTGACAATGAGAATGACATCTTGATCATTGAGGTGACAGACCACCAACCCCAGCTATTTGCCAGTACAAAATTGCCACTAGGGAGGAAAGAGACCATTTGGCAGGCCACTCTGGATAAAGTCAACAGTGTGGGAGAAGTGAGAAGGGCCATCACAGATGGAAAGAAATGCTGGCATGATATTAAGCGCCTGACAAAGGAGAAACTGGTGAAGAACTAGAACAAGAACAAGAGGAGCTGAATGCCTTGCAGGTGTGAGTGGCAGCTGTCATCTCAGATGAGTTGTTGGCTGGAATCCCCAGACAAGACAATGCAGCATACGATGAACCACCACAGACACAGGGTCAGTAACAATAAGGGGCAATGAGTGCAACAAATGCACCGTATGTACTTCCGCTAGCTATGTCTCAAGTCTCTGCTGTGCTGTCTGCAGGGCATGGGCAGGAATCTGGATCACACCCTGTCAAATTTCACTAAAAGTTCACTCATACTGGCCAGTAATATATTGCACAGCTGTTGGGCTCGGTCACATGTATCCATAACAATCTGAATGTGCAGCACCAATCCATCCTAACCTATGAATTGTGGGACATGGAGTGCAATACACAAAATGAGTCTACAAAACTACGGGTCATATTTACAAGTGGCTAGTGCTGCCGGTGCATCTCTTTCATGGACGCACTGATGGCACAGGCTGGAGGCTCATATCTACCATGCCATGCAAAAATACAAGTTGCTGCATTGCCTCACTCTGCGTCAAAGAGGCATTCCATAGGTGTTGGGGTGGGTAACCCCAACCAACACACATGGATAGTGATGCATTATCAGATTTTCAAGGATTTCAAAACTTGGGAATTCGTCAAAAGCCGAAGCCTCCTCATCGGAGGTGTAAGAGAGGTGCAATGATGAGATTGACCTTAATTTATCCTTGTTTTTCCTTTTCCCAAGTGTGCTGCATTATGTAGCCCAAGTAGAAAGAAGAAAATGCCCCTTGGCATTGGTATTGTGCAGGAAGGTGTCTCTTTGTGCACAGAAAGAATCATCCCCAAAATGCAGACATGCTTGCACCATGTATCAAGGGTATCTGCATTGCAGGATGAATATATTTTTGTAAGAAGGGACACCTTCCTACACAAATGTAATCATGTCAGTTCTCTCCACTTCCAATGTGTGTGGCAGAATGCTGCACACATGTGATAAAGATTAAAACTAGGGAAGGTGTTACACGTATTGGCAATACCAGAGTCCCAAAATCTTGAAAGTGATGTCTGTGTAGATGGAACTGCCCCTATGTCTGAATGTGGAGGTAGTGCTTAGCAAGTATAACATAATGGATATGAGTCCTGAAAGGCAACATAAACAATACACATGCACTGCTGTGTCTGACAGTGTCACACTTGTGTTGCAGCTAGGAACGAATGCACAGAATAGACCATTGGGGTCCAACAGCCTACATGGTATGTGGTGAAGAAGAAGAATCAGGGATGGGGGAGTCTGCAGGGAGCTTGGGTCGCCTTGCTACATATTTCCCAGTTGGATCATGTGAAACATGGATTGTTCAGGGGACATGTAAAAAATAGCCAGCCAACACAAAGAGCAGGAGACAGTGATGTTTGGATACTGAGGTGGATGCTATTAGTCATGTTGCAAAAGCGGTTGGATACATGTCACCATTTCCAACATTACTACCATGTGGGGTACAGTTTGGACTATAGTTCATGACAAAAGACAGACGTCAGTATACTGCACATGATTACACATATTGTTGATGTTGTAGGTACAAGAGAGTCAATTTATGGCTCGGACACATCACTGTGTGGTAGTAAGTATTGTCCCAGCCCCAAAATTATGAGTTGTACTGTAAACATGCACATGCCCATGTGAATATATTCCAGTTGAAGGATGTGTACTCATAACTGCCAAGTGTCAACTCGGGTGACTGTCAGTGCTACCAGAATCCCTAGAGTGACATTCACCATAGTCTATGATTTTGTGCAGAGTGCCCATTGTCCACAAGGATGACCCCAAAAGTGTATGCACTTATTACACTTTTCTAATATGTGTAGAGTTGTGCAGGATAAATGTAACAATTCCAATCCTTGAACACATAAACAAGTGATGTGCATGGTAGACAGCACAACAAGGCAGAGTCTCATAGTTTACATTATGAAACTCAGATGGTTGGATCATAACATCACATGCATAGGAGCAGTGGGATAAATACCGGCACAGGGAATGCAGACACCCCTGGGAATAGGTGCAATTAGAACAGTAGTGGGCTCAACATGGCAACATTCAATATAGATGTTATGTCAAACAATGCAAATCAGCGTGACAGATGTGAACAAGATTTCTTCACATATGTCCAGGAATGGTAGGACAAATGACCTGGTTAACAATGTTGCAATATGTGACATGAGTCCAAACGTCGGTCTGGTCACATAGTGGTTGTAGCGATAATGTAGAGATACTGTCATTTGAATGGCAATTACAGTTCAACTTGTGCTCCAAGACTCAGTATAACATTTATCCTAGACAAAAATGTTGTTTACAAAGTCACACATTAACACGTCAGATCGTCGGACAGTTTAGCCATGTCAATATCTCACAAAGGACACCCAACCATTGCTCTCTGTCATTTCAGAGGACATAGCTAAACCTCCTGAGCAGCTGCCTGTCCGGGATGATGACCTGGCTGAGGATGACAGACTGCCCACCCTGGATCAAGACACCGTCCGTGAAACCCTGGGCTCCTTGACACACCATCTCTGGTTGTGGGAAGGGACAACAGTGTTGCAAGGTATCCAGAGGATCTACCCAGCAACCACAACTTGCACCACCACCCCTAACCATGGACTTTGATGACCCCCAAGGAGAATTTCAATGTCGAGTGAGAGGAGTCAAGCAGGAAATGCTAGATGTGGTGTGGGTGGGGATGGAGACCATGGCAGGCACCCTAAAGACAATCCATAGGAGCCTCAGTTCAAATAAGGGTACCTTCTCCATTATATGAAGCTCTTATATTCCATTCTGTGGACTCCAATGGCCCCTAGCTGATATCACTGGTGTCATGAGGCTGAGGTAGGAACAACTGCTCTGCCAAAGAGACACATACATCACCACTATGGTTGCCTACCACTGCAACCTTGGGACAGTGTTATCAAACCAGCGGGCCCTTCTCAATGCACTGCTGCCTCACCTCTTGGCACTGAGAAATGCTGCTGTGGAGTGGGGCACCATGTCTTCTGCCCTTGATGTGTGTGTGCCCCCTTTGCCGTCACCTCCAGCACCTACAACACCCCCCTCATGGAAAGTAACACACACATCAGAGGAGGAAGACGTGGACTTCACCTCTTTCCAAAATAAAAACTTCCCGTTAGCCGTTTTCTGTGCTTTGATGCTACTTCCTCCTTTGCTCAATGCTTAAGACTATACTAGAAAACTTCGCAACTGGTAATGATCTCAATTTGATGTCTAATTTGTTGACCTCACCCTAATGTGTATTCTCAATGTGGCCTTCCCTAATGGCAATTTGTACATTCTCCTCATCACTGAACCAATCCTCTACTCCCCATAGCACATGCAGGGGTTTACCTAGGAAGTCTGTCTGAACATCCGATGACTCACCAACCATGTTGGGGTTGCTATTGCAAGAGGTGCCATGTGCTCTCTGTTTTTTTTGTCTCAACTGTGAATAAAATCGCTTTACTCTACCAGTGTGTTCTATGTCATTTCATATCTGTACTCAGTACATCATGGTGTATGTGCTGACAGTAACGACCGAACATATCATTGTGAGGGAAGTGTGTTACACAGTTCCATGGTAACATCAGCACAGGCCATGCTCCACATCAAAATTTAGCTATACTGATCATAAAGTAGCAATTAGTGTCCACTGTTTGCATGCATGAAGTTCCCAACTTAGGTTTGCGCCAATGGTAAGAAAATTTGAATAAAACTGTCTAGGCGGTCAATACTTCAATGGAGGTTAACCAACAAACATAACAGATTTCACTATTAAAATGTGCTAGGTACAGAAGTGTGTTAGCCAACACATTCCATAGTTGTAACAATGGTGTGGCTCATAACTTTCCACAAAACATGTAGCTGCACTTATACATACAGTAAGACCGTAGGGGATATCTGCATTGGGAGGTGTGTGCATTCACACAAAGATTAACATCTACAGCGACAAACAAATCAGAAGATTACTTAGATGACTCTGTAGCCAACTGCCCTGGCACCAGTCCTTATGTCATGCAGCTAGCAACCCATTGAGCCAAACACTCACAGCAAATACCACAGTATGGTTTGACCACAGTATGGTTTGACACAAGCATAAGTGAGAACTGTCATGCTGGCCAAAAAGAAACAATCATGGGAGAGAAATACCTAAATGTATTCAAAGAACAATAAATAATATATACCTAGTACACTACAATTAACTAAACTTATGATGAACTATCACAACTTAATACATAATACTTAAACTACCCTATCCTAGCTTAACACTTATCTACCCTACCTATCCGTAACTTACACTACTCTATACATATAACACTGCAGACAGGTTAAACATCAGCCCCCACACCCCTTAACACATATAAGCACATAAAAAAAAAACATGTACTAGACCCATACATCAACTTTCTAAACATTAAACCATAAACAATAATATATATGTTTTGGTATTTTTTAATTGTTGTATATTTTTCCGATAAAATTTAAGAAACACCAACTCCCCCACTTAACTAGCCACCCATAAAACCTTCAACTCTAAAACACATATATAGTAAACAATGTAAACTTATTCTACCTACTATGAAACTAACCCTATCTAAAACTATCCTTACCTCTACTAAAGTATGTAAACAGTAATAAGAAACTAGGGAGGGCCAGATTGATTGGGGGGTGGGACTACAAATGGTCCAGGATGCGGTCCACATCACCGTGCCCACCTGAGTCACAAGTCCATCCAGCTTTAACATAATATAATCACTGTCATTCTGAGAAATGTTTCCCTTGCAGTCAATGTATCCACTGCTGCCTTGTGGAGGCTGGGAGGACGCCTGTAGGTGTGGATGATGGTATAACAACAGAGTTGGGCGCTCCTGTCTGTCCCATATCTTGGGCCGCCATGGTATCTGGTGTGATCTGATCCAGTTTCCTACGAGGAGGAGAGAGCCAGGACCTAAATGCCTTCTCCCTATCAAATATCTTGCCCATCCTGCGGAAGCCCTGGGCTATGTGCCTTAGGTGGTGGTAACTTTCCAGTTATATTGGGTACTGGTGTTCGTGCTCCGGAGTCATGTTGTCTGTTGGTGAAGAAGGACATATGTATCAGACATCGTGGTCATAGATAAAACTTTCACCAGCCACATTAATGATTGCATTTTAGCTGCACAAGTGTGATTTACTGCTACAAAATCAACATTCAGGGGACAACCAATCAACAATTTACACATGTAGCTTGTTCATCACATTTAGTCAGAACAAATAAGTAGCCTGGACCTCGCCTTTTGGGTACAGGAAATGGCTGTGTCTGTTATGAGAACATAGAGCCCTGTTGATCTTGAATCCAAATTCAGGGACTGATGTGGTGTACAAATAAATCTGGACACAACGGCCGTCTTGATAGTCTGTGGGGATTGTCATGCAGCATACAAGAAAGTAACAGCAATGGGCACCTAGCTAAGTGACAAGAGTGAAGTGTCACATGTACCTTCTTAGTCATCTTGCAAACCTTCAATGTGAGGGCACTGACACAATACCAAATGTCTGGCACCCAGTGTTGGAAATGTATGTGGCTAGCTACCTCGCGTACAACATAGTGTTGGACACCTTTCCAAGACTGACACATGTACAGACCTGGGACACAATAACCTTGTGAACAGAATGGCTATCTCACCATTCCATCCATCTGAAATGTTCAGCTGTCAGGCCAACTGCAGTCCATCCCCCATCCCATATTCCCAGCTGTTTGTTTTGCAACTTCCCAATAGGCCTCATGCATATTTCACATATGCTCCACTGTCACCCAATATCACATGTTACCCATATGCAATTCTCAGAGGGATGAGAATGCACCTGTGATGCAGGCTGACATGAGCCAAGTTACATGTTGATTGCGGGCAAGTAAGTTCCCCCAATGAGGTTATTGGATAAAACAATGGAGGTATACCCTGCCTGCATTATATGGGTTAAGAGATGTTGTACACTTGTCTAGCGATCATGACAGATCCATGTGCTCTATGGTACCTCACTCTGACATACAACACTCCTAGACTGGGCAGGACTTATGATTTTGGACGGTGACCCTGCTCACATGTTCTGGCAAGTACATCTAATTCACATCTTGGCCAATACGCTGCCCTACTGGGCCATGTTTGCTTCATGTAACACATTCAACTAGAAGTGGCATGATTCATTGAGTTGACTTCTATCACTTAAACAGTTATCGATGAGGGTGAGTAATGTACATTACAGGCAAGTGCATGATAGTATGTCCACACACACTGGAAGGCTATTGCATGATGATGAGTTGTGTACAGTGCACATATCAACATTATTTATGCTGTAGGCAAAGCAAAGTATGTGTAGGGCTATTTGTCACATAGCTAACACACCTGTACAGTCCTACAATCTGGACTTGGCCAAACACACTTTGTCCATGAAGCCCCAGGCCATTCCATGCCACATTTTTCTTAATATATGGCTGTGAAAATGGTGTGAGGATTGGTACTTTGTCTTTGCAACATACATCAGACCACCAGTTGTAAGTGGGGCATGTGATGTTACATCTACCATGAGCATCCACAACATTCAAGTCACTACAGATTCACTGCATATTAAGAGACATGTATTAAGTGTGCCTGCATGGAATGCATTCTGATTGGATGAACACTATTTCCTTGCTAAATTTAGATGTTGATTTTTCTCAGGTAGCATGGCAAACCACATGTATGGAATAGCTTGTCTGCACATACTGGTGTTAGTCCTTCCACATGTTACAGCTAACAGTTCCTGAAAAAATTACTACTACCCTAACAGAGCACCGAAGATAAGTTGATACTCATTTGTTAGCATTACAATACCTAAAGCATTTCCCTTCTCTTCGAGGGTAGGGCTTGGGTCCACCTATGAGACAAAAACAAAGAAACATTGGCCTGTGAATGCAGAACATGTATACAGTCTATGCATGAAGCACCTTACGTTCCCTTCGCACAAGCCAACTATTGTCATACTATGGTGTTTGTAGCATGAAGCACATGTCCAAAATCTAAGTGATGCCAATTGGCATGTCATGTTGCTTTCAAATAATTATAGATCAGCCATACAACCTATGAGGAGCACTAAGTGCAGACCAGGTACGGCTAGGAAGGTGGGGCACTTGTATACTTCACATGTATACCTCTAAAAAGTCTACCTATATCAAAGGCACAACTGGGTATAAATACTATACCTAAGACACCAACTCTTCAGTAATCTTCTTGACCTGTGGATACAATGCCAGGGAAAATGACTTCTGTGCAGCTGAAAGCATTGCCACTCTGATGGACTGCTGCTCTGAAGGACTGCTGAGGTGCTGATGTGCTGCCCTTTTGCCTGGGTGAGAAGGACTGGACCTACATCTCTTGAACCCTGGAACCCCAGAGTGACTCCAAGGGCTAATTGACTGGCCTCCTAATCTGAAGCATCAGGGAAACATCAGGCTTCCAACCACCTTGCACCCGTACATCGACTCTGCCATCTGGAAGTCTACCCTGCCATATGCAACCATCCCAGTCCTGGACCCTTGGAAGTGGGCTGGAAGTGGTCTTACCAGCCTCTGTGGATCCAGTGGAACCAACACATCTCCTCTGCTGTGTGGTGCTTTCCTGAGCAGAATCATATATTGGACCCATCATAAAGACCTGGATTGCTGCCGCAACCCACAGCCACTTCAGAGCCGCCACTGCGTGACGTATCCTTGGAGCAGGTCCTCACATCCATCATCAACATCAGCTTCGCCGACGATGGCAGACTCTGCATTGCAGGCTTCCAGCTCATCAGAACTGAAGCATCTCCATGACTGTGCGAAGCATTCTCGATGTCGGACTTTGCATTTTAACCCCTCACTGACGGGATCCACCTCACTGCACCTCCGCAACAACCCATCACCTCGGCTGTGTTTCGCACTTCAGAATTTAAGGTTCTTTGTTTAGTGGGCCTAACTGGCTCCCTGAGCTAGCCCGCCCTCAATTGCAGTCGCCTTGAACTTGCGACTTTGTCCTGGTCCTGCACAACCAGATATATACATTTGGCACTTTGTGCTTTTGCTGCTATTTGCACTAACATCTTCAAAACTGAAGCTCTCCGGTTTTACTGATTCATGTCTTTTTATCCTGTTTTATTTACCAAAAATCACTCTATTGTTTAAACTGGTGTGGGGTTCTTTCTGTGTGGTGTTTTCACATTATTACTGTTTGAAGTGTTGCAGAAAATATTTTACACATTGCCTCTAAGTTAAGCCTGACTGCTCTGTGCCAAGCTACCAGAGGGTTGAGCACAGGTTAAATTAGGGTTATTGTGCCATTACTGCTACACAAGACCAGATGCGATGTAGAAGGGTGTACTAAATTACCACTTACTATTATGGGAGGTGGACCCATTTGAAAATGTTTGCCTTGCCTCATATGCTACATATAATTAGTGATTCTGATTTTACAGTATTTATTTTTTGACATTTCTGTCGTTATAGATTTGTTTTGCTATTTGTATTTGTATCTATCCATATTGTTTATGCACTTGGAGTTAAAAATGAAGATGCAATGGGTAATACTTCCTTGCTTATTAAACTGACAAATATGTACTCATGTTTGAATATTCAGTGGGTTTTAGGTATCTATTGTACAATACAGTCATCTCAGCTTCATTAGAGAAATCCTTTTTCTTCCTTTAACTCCCCTGTCACTCTGCACATCTATTGACCTATCATGGCTGTCAGTATTTTTTCATATTGAAAAATAAATACAGACAGGAAAATAGTAATAAAAATGAAAAACTTGGAGCATTATATATAATACATTACCTGTTTATGCTTTCCCAGCACTTATTTCAATCACTGCATTCCTCACTGGTCCATTTCGCCTGGGGTGGTGAGACCTCAAGAGTGTTATTTGCTAAAGTATACAAGTGATCTTTTATGGTGGATTAGGAATTTCTAAACTTCAGTTTATTATTGGGCATCCCACCTAATCCCACTGAATGAATGGATTTTTTTTTTTGACTAAGGAGATAGAGCGGTGCAGTTGGAATTAACTATTCCAGAACCCTTTGACATGTTTTACCTATTGTGCGGAGTTCTGGTACCACACACACTCCTGCAAGTTACCAAAATCAGACTAGAATGCTGGGAAGTAGCAGTTAAGCACACATGCTGGGCATGGGCATGTGACAGTGCAAACCCCCCGTGGCACAGAACATTGCTGCAGCAGGTGGTGGGACTCCAGGGCTTCATTGCTTGGGACCTGATTGGCATCTCCATGCTTGGTGTTGTCTGGGAACCAGGTCACATAAAAATCTTTGAGAAATTGATGAATGAGTGTACCTCCACAAGAGTCAATACCTCAGGTATCTCCATCTACGACATGTGGATGACCTTGAAAGAGTTCCAGAGTTACACTCTCTAGAGGCAAAAATATTGATGGAGCTACAGGGTAAAAAAGGGTATATCCCGTGTATACAGAGCCTTCATTTTTAACTCACCAGACCCATTCGTAAGTCTCAGGGAGAAATTATTTCTGGAGGAGGAGGAATGGGTCGAAACTAAAATGGCACCCAGAATGCTGGCCATCTCCTTTGACTCATTCAAATTTAAGTATCCACACAGGGTGTATTAGCATGCTTACGATGCAATAATGGGAGGCTCTTTCATGCACATAGTTTGGGGTGCTCTATTATTGCTCAATGCTGGTCGAGAATACACACCATTCTGAAAAGAGGAGTGGGGTTTTTCTTCCCCCAGGACCCAAAACTGCCATACTGGGAATTATGGTTGGTTGGGATGGCAACTGTAGTATTCGTCTCTTTGTGGGCCTGGGGTATTTGATAGCAAAATGTGACTGCCCAAAAATGGAAGAATACCAGAGTTCCCTCTGTTACTGATTGGTGTGGGTGCATGGATAAATATGCCCCAGCGGAAGAGGAAGTGTGTATAGAAAGAAGGGTGTCCAGCCAAACACAGACAAATGTAATCACAGATGAGACAACACACGGCCTTTGTTTGATTTTGGAGATTGCCTTGACCTGTTATAACTGGTCATGATAACGTGGGGTACATGGAACATGTTCATTGTGCTGTTTTGTGGATCAGTCTGGATGTGGTGTGATTATGAACTATATCCAATATTACTGTTTGAAGCTGATGTCTTGTCTATTATATGTTCAAGTGCAAATACAATTTTGATTATAATAATGGACCACATAAGGTTTAGTATACACACTCCAAATGTATACATTGAAGGCATCCCATTTAACTAATGATCCCCCGACAAACCTTCATACTAATCAACAAAAACTGTGTGATGTAGGCATGTAATATCTCTCGCTATGTGCGATATCTTGAATAGCCTCTCTTTGCAGTCGCCACATGTTTATCTGCAGCCCAAGCTGAGGCCTCCATGATAACTCAATTTCCAGTGATCTATGGTCAGAAAATGTGCAAGGAAGGAACTTGCTACACATGATGTGTCTGTGCCTTAGTAGAATGTGAAACAATAGATCAATTCTGATCTACAAGTTCTGAATGTGGGAATAGTGACAGCACTTTGCATCAGTAGGGTAGCTGCAGTGCCAGGTACAATCAACTGCCATGATCATGCCCTTTTATTCAAAGCAGAGGTGGGCCATAATGACATCGCCCCTGGATTATGGGGTGGGGTGATCTATATAACTCCACATCAGGACAGGATTAAAATTACCACAAATCAGCTTGGGGTGCCAGCCTGTGTGAACGTATTGCAAAACAACTGGTCCATGAAATCCTATTGATTATTGTGATAGCATAAATGTTGGCAATAGTTAGTGTCTTACCGTCTAGAAGGCCATTCAGAATCACATATCGGCTGTTTGAGTCTCTGACAAGTGACTGTAGTTGGGACAGGAGTCCAGCCCTTACCAATATAAGCACTCCACATTCATAAGTGGAATAAGTAATAAAATTCAATCTGACTGTGAAGGCGGTCATTATGACTGACTGACTCCAGATGTATCATCATGAGTGGTTTTAAGCTCGGTCAGAGCGCTTTTTTATTAACTAGGAGCCAGGAACCCAGAGTCAACCAATATAAACTAAATAAACAACTGTTCTGGACAATGTACCAACCTAATTAACTAGTTTGTGTGGGTGAATGCCAACCAGACACTGCTCGTGAGTGCTCTGCTGTGGCATATGGTGGATGGCTCCCATTCAGACTGCTGAACCTTTCCAGAACATAATTTTGTGTGCAACAGGGGTGACAGTCACATAATAATCATTGATCTTCCAGGAACCTTGGGCCCTGCTCAGCTGAGCCCCACCCCAACCCCATCCCTAAATTCACAACTCCCCCTTCCCGGCTCATAGTGCTCAAACTACAGGCTTGTATTCCGATACCAGGAATCCCATACCCACAGCTGACATCTCTGTAATGACTGGCACTGTTTACGTGGTATCCGCTTCTTTTTATGCAACACAAATGACTCAAGGTAAGCCATCGGCAGTCATGGGTCTGATGTGGGGACCCCCCAAATGGTAGTCGGTTTCGCTCTGTTGCAATCTTACCTCAATGTTGTGACTCCGTAATCTGATGCCCTGTCTTAGATACGCCATTGCTTGCAAAAGTTTAAGGACATCCTGAGTTTGTTTCGCCTTATATTGGCTTTTAGTCGGTTTACCAACAGATCTCCCCATCCTTTTCTTGGATAGCTTTATTTTTCCGGCTTGCCAAGTGTCCCTATCATTCAGTGCCACTTTCATTTTGCTGGCTTTCTGTTCTACCAAGGAGAGGTGCCCCCGATCCAAGAAAAGGTGAGCTTTTCCGCTATCAAAGCTTTTAAGAATGGCTGGATGAAGGAGCACTTACTTCAGTGGAAGAGTTTGGAGATGCCTCCTTAACCCTCTGAAGGCCATCCGTTGTTACTGGAAAGTCAATGTGTAATCAAGGAAAAGCGACATGGTACTGCCTGTAGTGTTGGGGCCCCTAGGCCCTCATGCTACTAAAAGAAGTCACGCAGACACATTATCATGGTCGGTGGAACTGGCCCTGGGCACGTGCGCCAGGCCCTTTTTAGTGGCAGGGTCACCTGACCGGTGATGCCTATGTTCGGTGGGTGTGGGGTGTAGATGGAAGGCCAGCCCTCAGCCAAGTGGCTGGCAAAACACTAGAACGTGTCCAGCAGGACACTACATTGCTCCAAGACTTTATTGAGGAACAAAACAAAGTCCAACCTGTAAAATAAAACCCAGTAACAAAAATACCAGCATCAGTCTCTCGGCCTCGAGAAGGCAGGCCACATTATTCCAGGGGACAGGTGCAGCTGGGAGCACAGGGACACTTCAGCACGAGTCCATGATTAACCAGGTACAGCCGGACACGGACACTGTGCGGAAGAAGTCCGGACTCTGACAGTCAGATGGTTGTTAAGTGTCCACTGATGCACTGTGGTTCAGTCCTGTGGGCACTCGTGGCGAGGCTGGTGGTGTTTACAGTTCAATTTGTTTGAATTGGGCGTATCATTCGAATTGGGTGCGTCATTCGAATTGGATGCATCATTAGAATTGGGTGCATCAAGAGCGTTGGTGGAGTCCGCTGTGAATATGCTTGCTGAGACATCCTGGCTTCATGAAGGCCAATCCCTCGAAGACGGATGACATCTGTGATGGCGTGAAGTCCTCCTCTGAAGCCTTTGTACATCCTGACACTCTGTTGGCAGAGCTGCTTCCAGACCACCTCTCGTTTGTGGATTCTTCACTCTGGAACCTCCTTGAGGCCTTTTTAATGGGTTTGCCACAGGATTGATGTGGACTATGCTGGGCTGCATGTGGGCCATCTGCAGGCTGCTGCAGGCTCTCGGACTGGAACCACGGTCAAATCATTTGTGCAACCACAGGGGTGGATATTTCATAGTCAGGGCGCTTGCCAACCTTGACCAGGTATAGGTGGGCTCTCAGATGGTCTCAGGTAAATTGTCTCTCACGTTGCCAGGAGGATGTCTAGCTGGTGTCGTGTTAATTCACCGAAGACAGTCTTGGTGTGCTGTGACCTGTTGCAGTCTCCATTCAACAGCCTTGCTGTCTCCTTGACTTCATCGGTGGGGCAATGTCAAGTCCCTCTCTCACGTTTGGGAGGCCCCTTGTCTGGGTTGCCACGGGACTGCTTGTGGTCTGTGCAGGGGCTGCTTGTGTGCCACGTCAGGGCAGCTGCAAGACCTCCTAGGAGCCACTGCCTAGTCGCTCATGCCATCACAGGGGTAGATGGGTCTGGGTCACAACTTGCTCTTGCCACCGAGAGCAGGATACAGGCAGGGTGAGCAGGTGATCATTGGTTGACTGGTTTTTCAGAGCATCAAAGCAATGGTGTAGGACTCCAGTCTGGTTGTTTAACTGCTCCTTTGATACCGTGATACACATGGCAATGATGGTACTTGCCATTCGGAGACCTGGACGATGAGTGATGTTGCTGGAGTGAGGGTGACTGGAGAGGCTTCACCATAGTTAGTGCAGTCTTTCTTTTCCTCATGTGCAGATGCTGGCAGTGATGCCATCTGCCTTAAGCAGCCGGTGACAGGTGGCTTGGATGGTCACACTTTGAAGCGTGGGGAAAGTACGTGGTTCGCGCATGGCGTCTTACATTTAGTACTCCCGCTGAGCTGTCTCCAGTGATGTCACCGCACCCCGGTGGCTGTCTTGTTAGTGGGTGCACTCTTTCTTTGTTGTATGAGTCCTCCATCTCTCCACCCTGTTGATCTTCCGCTCTTATTCTTCTGTGGTCGTCAGGTGCTGCAGTGTGAGAGGCGATGTCACACAATCTCCTTTCTTCCTTCTTCACAGCGTGGTGCTGCGCCATGCTTTCTTCTCCTTTGTTGTGGCGTCTGGCCACTTGTCTTCCTTTTGTGTGAACCTTTCGAAGGTCCAGTCCTATCCAAGGACTAGGGACTCTTCCCCGTGTTGCTATGGTGGCGTCGTGCCACTCAGGGTGTGCAACTCTCCTCTTGCCTGTTGCGAGTTGCTGCTGACTCTGTCTTGAGGCAGTGTGAGGGAGGACACTCCTTGATTAGTCTCTGGCCCGTTGCAGGGCAGTGATGGTGGGTCACTTCCTTTTCCGCCTCCTCTTCACTTGAGGGCACAGTGCTTGCGCCTCAAGGCAGTGCCTCCTCGGCACTGGGTCCTGCTTGAACCTGTGCGTGCTTTGCAGGGTTGGTTGCTTCTGTCGACCTGCTGTGTGATGGGCCAACAGTGGCCATCTTGTGTTGAAGAAAGGCCTGCTGGCACGGCCTCGTGTCCCGTACATTACGTCACGCTCTCGGGTGCTCTCTCTATCTTCACGGGCGTTGCCCGTGTCGTCACGTTCTCTGGCGCAGCTCTCTGCGCATGTGACATAGACTCTTTTTTTTGTTACTTCTGGGCGTCCTTTGTTAATGCCTGGCATGTCCCTTTCCTGTCCCGCCGTGATGTCCATCACTGCTTCACTGCTGGGGCATGTGGCATTCTTTCTGCGATGGTGGTGGATGGCCACCAGGGGCTGCGCAGTCCATGCGCGCTCTCCTTGTGCCTCACGTGGCACTTATTTCCATTTCTCTCCGGTGCAGCTTGGTTGGGACAGCTGCAGTCTCCTCCTTCACTGTGCAGCATTGTACGCGTCGTTGCCATCTTCTGCGCCGTTTTTGTCTTCTGCGCCGTTTCCGTCCACGGGCACGCTGCTGGTCTGGATCAGTCACTTTCAGGGGGTGCTGCTGTAAACTTGCCTTCTTCCATGCTTGCTTTCCTTTTAAACAGAAACAGGGTGCAGTACCAACTTTGGCCACTGGATGCCACTAGTGCACTTCTTTCTAGGTTGAAGACAGTCTTTCTCCCTACCGGGCCTCGTTTGTTTGGTTTGAAGCAGATGCCGGTGAAGCCATGCTGCGGTCGGAGTTCACCAGGCCGGAGGAGGCATGCAGGTAAGTGCACTTTTCCTTCTTTTGCACTTTTATGTCTTCTTTTCTTCCTGTACTGTTGTAATATTATTTCCTTGCACAGCCTCGTGGTGTAGAGGCAGGCCGACGGCACGAAGTTCAGTGAGGGGGGTTGGGAGTTCTGGGCACTTGGATTTTTCTTCAGGTGCGTGTCAGCACCTCTCCACTGACTTCCACGCATTTCACTTTCTTTCTTGAGGGGGGGGCGCGGCTCTGGGCACTTTTCCATGTTTTCTCATGGTGCCCGGCAGCACCTAACCACCCGGCAGTGCTTTTATTTGGTGCGCAGCCGCAGCAACATTCCTCACGCTGTGGGCCGTGTTGCTGGCATTTCTGGGGTGAGGGTGGCCCTGGGCCTTTTCTGCATTCCGGTGCACGACAGCACCCTATGCACACATTATGCGCGCCCCGGCAGCCCAAACCCGTCTCCTTCATACCGGACACTCTCCAACCTGATGACACGGACAACTCACCTGCGCCTCCTTAAGAAAAACTGGACTGGGTACTTGCAGCCATCAAAAGCTCGTGGAAGTCAATAGAGACTACCCTGGGATCCCTGGTGATAGATTTAAGCTTCCTTCGAGATGACCATTGGAAGCTCTCTGACAGAGTGACTGGGGGGGGAAAGACCCTATCCACACTTCAACCACAAACCTTAGATAACCGAAAGGCCATCCAAGACCTTCAGGAGCAGGTCCAGATCTTGGAGAACACGGAAGATGATGCCGAAGTACGATCCTGCAGGATCAATATTCACATCTCAGTCATCCCGGGGGGTGTGCTGAAGGACAATAACTTTTTGAAATTCTTGAACACCTGGCTCAAACCTTTTCTGCCCTTTTTGGATCTTACACCCTTCTTCTCCCATCACATACCAGCTTTCCGTCCTCCACTGGGATCTCTGCCTCACCCTATGCTTGCCAAACTTCTGCGCTATTGATACTGGGACACCATCTTGAGAATGGCCTGGACCGCAGGCCCCTTATGTCTGGAAGACAAGCACATAATGAATTCCCCGGACTATACAATGGTGGTGCAGAGACAATGTGCCACTTTCTTGGAGGCCAAATTGCGGCACTGGCAACTGGGATTCCAATACTTTCTATTTCCAGCACGCCTCAAAATTCTAGATCAAGGCTCTTCCCTCTTCTTTTCCAACCCCAACGTGGTCTGGGAGTGGATACACCAGGCACCATCACACCTAAACCTGCAGAGGGCTCTCCTCTGCCTCCTAGACCCAGTCAAATGTGGCAGAAGCGAGCCCACAGGGTAATCCTTTCCAGACCCCCAACTCTTCAGGCCCCGGCGCTCGAACAAATAATAGCAGACCGCCACCAAGCCCTCAAAGCTGTGGCCAATCTGAACACTGAGACAGCCCCATCAGACATTGACAGCAGCCCCTCAATGTATTCCCATCTGAGAGAGACTCAGACTTATCTCCAGTGTCCACGCAAACTACGCCTCTACCCCCTCTGGTGATGCCTCAAATACCCAAAGATATTATCTGAAAACTCAACAAACTTTGATTCCTTATTTGTATCCTTCATTGATCTAAGTGTCACACCCCACACTTGCTTCTATTTGCCATGACTAACAGTCCTGACATCTCACAGCCCCCTCCATGCTCCATATTGCGTATAGCGGGTGCCTCTTTGTCTCCAAGCCAGATGCACGCCAGTTCCTCTGTAGCTAGACATACGCACAATGCTTGTAAACTGTGTCTGGTGAGTGGCTGATCCTGCTACACTCCCAATTCTCTTGGCTTCGGTACTCTTTCCGGGCTTGACACATACTTGTGCATTGTATTCATAGGGGACGGGCTGAGACTGGTCTTGTCTGCACCAGCACATGGCCACCATTCACAATGTATCTTTGGTTACTTCACCCACCCAGTTTGGGCATACCGCCAGTCACAGCAGACCCTGCACATTTTTGTTCCTGTGCCCACTCACCACTTTTCCCACCGACGTCAAGGAGGCAGATTACCACACATTTAAACATGTGAAGCGAGGACTCAGGCATGGCTCCTGAGTGGCATCTGCAGATCCTCTTTTTTTGCAAGGGACCTGCACACCTCCAATCCCCCTACACACAGTAACATGACTCTGCTATTCACCACTAGAGTTCTTACCCTAAATGTAAGGGGGATGCACACAGCACATAAATGATACTCTGTCCACGCATGCTTTAAGGGGAACCATGCACAGATTGCAGGTGGGTGGGAAGAGTGTTCCACGTGTGGCGACGAGGTGTGCGAATGATCTACCACCGGTTGTAGTTCTGAGGACGCGTGGTACGGTTGCGAGATCGGTGAAGCAGAGATGCTGGGTCGGGGTGTAGAAGGAGAGTCGTATGTTGAGGTATTCTGTTCCAGTGTTGTGCAGTGCTTTGTGAGTGTGGGTGAGGAGGTTGAAGGTGATTGTCTTGTTGACTGGGAGCCAGTGCAGGTTTTTCAGGTGGTTTGTGATGTGGCAGTGGGGGGGATGTCCAGGATGAGACGTGCAGAGGGGTTCTGGATACGTTGCAGCCTCTTCTGGAGTTTGGCCGTGGTTCCTGCGTAGAGGGCATTGCCGTAGTCCATCCTGCTGCTTTCGAGGGCTTGGGTGACTGTTCCTTCGGTTTCGGTGGGTATCCATTTGTAGATCTTTCAGAGCATTCGGAGGGTGTTGAAGCAGGAGGAGGAGATGGCGTGGACTTGCTGGGTCATGGATAGTGAGGGGTCCAAGATGAATCCTAGTTTGCATGTGTAGTCGGTGGGAGTCGGAGCAGTTCCGAGAGTGGCAGGCCACCAGGAGTCATCCCAGGAGGAGGGGGTGGAGCCGAAGAAGAGGACTTCCATCTTGTCGGAATTGAGTTTGAGGCAGCTGCTCTTCATCCATTCGGCGACGGCCTTCATTCCTTCGTGGAGTTTGGTCTTGGCGGAGGCCTTAGTGAGGGAGAGGATCAGCTGGGTGTTGTCCGCGTATGGGATGATGTTGAGGTTGTGGGATCGGGCGATGTTAGCGAGCGGGGCCATGTAGACGTTGAAGAGGGTAGGGCTTGCGGATTCCAGCATTGCTGAGGTGTGAGCGTAGGGTGTGGTGCCAGACGGTGTTGAACGTGGCCAAGAGGTCCAGGAGGATGAGGGCCGCGGTTTCGCCACTGTCCAGTATAGTTCTGATGTCATCAGAGGTGGCGATGAGGGCGGTTTCGGTGCTGTGGTTGCTGCAGAATTCAGATTGGGAAGGGTCCAGGGTGCGGTTCTCCTCGAGGAAGCGGGTTAGTTGTCTGTTGACAGCCTTCTCAATAACTTTTGCCAGGAAGGGGAACAGGGCGATAGGCAGGAAGTTTTTGAGGTCCTTTCGGTCTGCCTTGGGTATTTTGTGGAGGGCGTTGATCTCAGCATGTTTCCAGCTCTCCGGCAAGGAGGCGGACTTGAAGGAGCTGTTGACGATCTTCCGTAGTTGGGGTGTGATGACAGAGCTTGCTTTGTTGAGGATGTTGTGAGGGCAGGGGTCAGATGGAGATCCAGAGTGGATGGTATTCATGATTTTGATGGTCTTGTTGTCATTGATGGGGGTCCAGGAGAGCAGGAGGTTGGTCAGAGATGGATCTGTGGTGTTGGTGGTTGCGGGGGGCGTCTGGGTGCTGAAGCTGTTGTGGATGTCTACATTCTTGCAGTGGAATTAGGGGGCTAGGGAGTCGCAGAGGCCTTGGGATGGCAGGATGTCTTTGGCATTGGAGCTGGGTTGGAGAGTTCCTTCATGACATTGAAGAGCTCCTTGTGGCTGAGTGCGTTGTTGTTGATTCGGTCTTTGAAGGCGGTTCTCTTGGCGGCTCGGATGAGTTGGTGGTGTCTGCGAGATGGCGTTTCTGAAGGCTGTGAGGTTGTCCAGAGTCTGATCTTGGCGCCACTTTCTTTTGAGTCTTTGGCAGCTTTGCTTAGATTCGTAGAGATCGACAGTAAACCAGAAGGCCTTTCTGTTGGTGCGTCTGTTGGAGGGATTCTTGATTGGGGCGAGAGTATTGGCACAGTTGTTGATCCAATGCCTGAAGTTGCATGAGCATGATTCTTCTCTTAAGATTAAAGAAGAAACTGCAAGCAGAGCCTGCTCAGCTAATTCTGAATTATCAATCACATTGATGATTCAAGATATGATAATCAAGGCTGTTGCTGCTGCTTTACCATACACGGACCATGTTCCAAATCAGCAAAGGATTGATCAAGAAGCCACCCATGATGAGTCAGTAAAAGATGTCAGGTGTTGTAATATTCAAGGTTCCAATTTTGAAGAAGTGTTACAGCACATCCGAAAAGCTCTGACCTTTTCAGAGTCTGGTCTTGGTGATGAAAGAGAAGACTTCTTCCAGCTGTATCACCAGAAAGAAGCCAAGAAGCTTTCTTTACATAGCACAATTGAAAACTTTGAATGAATGAAACGAGGTGTTGAAGCATAACTTCCAGCCTTGCAAATATCCTCTGATGGGGTTAAATGAATTATTTCCACCAACTGTAAAGCTTCACTCTGTTATGGCATGTCTCCCGTTTCTAACAAAAATTATTGTGATAAACAGTATTGTCAAAAAATATTGAATACACAAACATCAATTTTACATACGTATTATGTCAAGTTAAAACATATTAATCACAAAACAAATTGATCCAAAATAACATTATTAAATTGGCAAGTATATTGAATTATAATGTTAATAATTAACATATTAATACCTTTAAAAATATATTTACTTTAAAAAAAATTACATTATTATATATATATATATATATATATATATATCATATAAAACATGTAGATACATTTTTGAATTACAGATTAAAATATCATATATATATATATATATATATATATACTTTAAAATAAATGTAAAAAATATAAAGATACTATGTAAATATGTGCACTTATTAAACATAAATAATAAAATAAAAATTACTAATGATAAAGAATAAAATAAAATCAAAACATAACACATTTAATGAACATGACACAGTTAAAACAATAAATTACCATTTGTTCAAAATGACTCATTTTCTAAGTATTATTTATATTGTATTGAATGGTGTTTATAAGAAATATGAAATATATTTCAAAACAAACTACCCACCCTACTCCCCTGCATGCCCAACAACTCACCAATAAATAAATTCAAATAAAATCAGAAAAATGTATTCAAATAAATAACTCAAGCAAAAGAAAATATACAATACTAAAACATATTTACATATAGTTAACCTTATAATATTAACTCCTAACACAAAAAAGTAATTAAATCATAACAAAATAATTAGAAAATGATATTACACATAACTATATTACAAAATGAATTTAAACACTTAAAAATGGTACCTGCAATGATATTCTTGACTTCATAATATTTTTGACACAGTATTTATGCCCAATGATATTTCTGCCATAGTATTAAATTATTCACCAAGGTCTGTCATCGAAAGGATCAATTATTTCTGAAGAAGGCAGATTTGACACTAAAATATTCAAATGCAGACTCTAACTTTGTGATGCACACCAACACCTATTTCTTCTACATCATCTAATCCCTTCTAAGATATTCTCAGGCCCTATGGAACACCTTGCAAAAGGGTAATGATAGCACAAGCGTATGTTCTTGATGGACCAAAAGGTGTCCTTCTTGGCTGACATTTTCTATGATACATTAAGTGCAGCCCTGCCAAGTACCACACATCAGGGGTTAGATTAAGGCATTTTAGTGAGGTGATGCACATCACTGCACCATAATGCAAAGTCACGCATTATAGTGCCTCCTTGACACCACTGAGGCACGCACAAGCAAGATGTGAGGGCTGCGAACAATGCCTTATAGAAGCACTAATTCAACAAGCAGCGTAGAATGTGAACTATTCTGTGGCAGAGTGTGTGTCTGCAGTAGTGCTCTACAGTGCTGCCCTTGTACACTTTGAAACGTTAATCAGGACATGTCAGGAGTGGGTCGCGCCGGCCCCGGGGCTCAGCTGCATTAGCTGCATTAGCTGCATTTATTATAACAGCTGCTGCTGACACTCAGCCCAGATAGGCTACGGATGCATTTAAGTGACATGGCATTGCTTGACTGCAACATTAGTCTTGTATTCAATTGCAGATTTCATTTTCTTCCATAGGTGAAAATAAGGCATTTTGAGGTACCCTGGCACTGACAAAATATTGTTAATCCTCAGCCCTCTGCTATAGCTCCACAAATTAGTCTAGATTACCTGCCTGTGAAGCCTTCAGAAGACTTTCCAGAATGTGGCTGTCTGAAGAACTTTGCCAGGTTTTGGGATGATCTGAATTCTTGTTTACTAGTATTGCAGATAGTCATTCAAGGACACAGTTTTCAATTATTCATCCAGCTCTTTACACAATGACTCCAACCCACAGGTATCCAGTTGATCATCAAGCTCTTCCATAGGGTATTTCAGCACTTAATTAATAAGAAAAGTAGCAATCGTCTAAGTACTGGGTGCAGAGACGTGTCTGGGATGCTATTAAATTTTCTTCTCAACTTCTTTCCCCACTGCATCTTCTCTCTGCAGTCTGTAATTCCATTATTCCTTCCAGGGGGACTATGTGGCATCACTGGATTTGACCAATGCTTATCTCCATTTAAATTACCCAGAGTCGCCAAAGATTTCCATGAATTCCTGTGCTCAATTAACAATAACAATTTGCAGTTCTACCTTTTGTCAGGTCATCTAAATTTAATCTTCATTTGTGGGGTCACTGCATTCCAGGGGAATCAGTTTCTTCCCCTATCTGGATAATTGGTTAATTTATGCATTTTCTTTTTACAAGGCTACCAAATATGTCCAGGAGATTTGTCAGATAATCCAAAGCTCTTGCTTTTTTGTGAACACCAGCAAATTGCATCTTGTTCATAGCATGAGACAACAGTTCATTGATGCACTGTTCTGAACAGACCAAGGTAGAGTGTTTTTATCTCAGGTAAAATAGAAAAGCTTATATATTATTTGTCAGCCCTACCTCAGAAGAACCAGTTGATAGCCATGGAGTGATCCTTTGGTTCAGGAGATGGTGTCAACACTTGTGGTAATCCAATGGTCTACATGCCACATTCAGCCTTTTTTCGAACATCTGCTGAGGTGGTGGAATCCAGTTTCTTAAAATTACGACTTGATGGTTCCAATCACTGCAGAAGTCTAGCAATCACTGCAATGGTGGCCTGTACTAAATAGTTTAGACAAGGGACTTCTCCTTCCCATTTCTTTGACAGTAATTTAGACCATGAACTCCAGCTCCAAAGTTTGAAGAGAGATATGAGGGGAATCTAGTATAAATGATTGCTGGTCCCAAGAGGACGGATTGAGATTCTCTGATTGGAGAGAACTGGCAGCAGTTCTTCGAGCTCTTTGCACTTCTCCCCTCAACTTCAGGATCAAATAGTCTTTTTGAGAACAGTTAATCAGAAAGCATATTCTTAACTCATCTGAGAGGGAAGTCCTCAAAATCTCCATCTGGCAGCTCTTGCTCTAAGGATTTGTTTGTGGGCACAGCAGAACATTCACTTCTGATGGTAGTATATTTGCTGGGGATGTAAGACTGGCCTGCAGACCTTCTGAGCAGAACCTTCCCACCTTCAGGAACAATGAGACTATGACGTTGCTAGCGCGCCTGGTCCTTAGTGAGTAAACTTACAAGGGGACGTGTATAAGCCGTTGAACCTTTTGGATCGCATGGAGTATCCTAGTCATGTAGTGACCAGTGCTACTAGAATGCACTGTAACCAATCAATAACCATTAAGCGAAACATTAATCATTGGACAATTATATCAACATTTCATGAATAACCACAACTCAATATATGTTTTAACAATTTTATTTCCCTATTAATTGTAATTGTAATGCTTTTGTTAATTCAAACTTTATTCAATCAGCTCGGAAGTAGTTAATTAGTGACCACCAATAACATAACCTAATCAGAACTTGATAAAATATATGTTCTATTGCTTCAGCATAAGCTAACAAAGATGAACATATTGACATTAATAGGAGAGTTCAGCAACCAGTTCGTCAATCGTATGCCACTGTCAACGTCACCCAAAACGACCCTACCTAACTCAAATTAGCATTTACCATGTGGGACTTCATGCGAAAACAATTTAGAAACATGAATTTGGAAGACATCTAGCTCGGAGAAAAAATTATTTAAACAGAGCAGTTGGTACTGAGAAAAAAAGGCACAAAAGTTAATCAGTCACATTGTCATAGCTACCTACCCACAATGGATCAGCAACAAAGTCAGTCTTCGTCTTCAGGTCATCAATTGATCAGCAACGCATCAGGCTCTCAAGTGCATAAGCGCAATGACAGAATCTCGAATCGCATCTCTTGACGTCACCAATTCTCTCCTCACACCTCCCTCAATTCTGAAGTTTTTGCCCTTTGTCATGACTTTTTATTAGAGTTTTTCAGTCCATCCCCCTTATTCCTAATTGGTCAATTAATCACCAGTTATGACTCTATCCAGTAATATTATTTTTGCAAATCTATGAATTCTAATATTTTACAGTTCTCAGTTCATTGACTGGTTCACTGAACGATGTCCTCATAATGCGGCTCATCAGGTATCGAAAATGTTGCATCTTTTTCTCCAGTCAGTGTCTCTATTGTTCGAGTCCTGGGAAAGTACATCTTGTCTGCTCTACACAACATATTTTGCAATTTGGTTTACTCATCTCTTGTCCGTCTGTACATTGCAGAAACTTCTAGGTAAGCAGACTTTAGCAGCAAATGGTTCATGGTCAGTTCAATATGTCAGCTTTCTCTAAAGCGCTAGTAATTCAGTCTCTGCATGAGGCTTGGCAAAACTAGGCCACAACTTTGGCTAAGTTCGCTCTACACTATAATGCAGAATATAGGTTATACATCTCAATATGACACATTACTACATTATTATTATATTCATTTTAATTATTTCACGCAGTTTTTATAATTTTATTACAAATTCGTATAAGTGGCTGCCACTCTCCGTGGGCACATTTTCAAACGTGCACATGAATTTTTCTACAATTAATTTCTCTATGAACTTTTTGTTATTCAAAACACATAAACATTCATTAATAATTTCTAATTAGCATATCTGCTTCTACAGTCCCTCCTCTGATGACGAACTATGTCATCACACCATTCTTCACCATCATTTCACAATTCGGTTTCTGCTGTATTTTGTCTCCTTCTCAAATCTTCCCTAGAGATTCTTACTCTGTTTTGTTCTTCCCTCCTCTGATTATTTTTAGATCTTTTCAATGTTATCTTTTGACATAATTTACATGAACCCCATATTCTCAATATGCAAGCAATCATAATTAATAATCATTGAATCATTTTTAATACTACCCCATTCCAAATTTGACTAAGCCAATTTCCAACTGAAGCAAATCCTTTTCCAACCTTTTCTCAAACACCTGGTTCTTTCAATTCCTTCAAATCCTTATTTGAGTTAGTCAGATTAGTGAGTAAGTCTCCTATCTCACTATCGTTGTCCGGAATATAGGAACAATAATGTCTAGCATTAATTATCTTACAGACTCTGCCGTCTTTCGCTAAAAGAATGTCTAAAGCAAGCCTATTTTGAAGTGTCATAGATCTATCCGCGGCTAATTAAGGATCTATCAGGAGTATTGCCCCAGAAACATTTGTCAGCATGTTATCCATAGTAGTAGACAACATTCGTATCTTGATCGAATTCAGGATGACTCCCACTGAAGGAATCTCTGCACCAAAGATATCGCCCACAATTGCAGAAGAGGTTTCCCTCCTCTGTCGCTTATGATGTAATTCAGTCAATTTCGGAAACTTCTTCAAATCATCTATCTGATAAATCTTTGGGAAAACTATCCCCAAATAACATGTCCCATACTGTCTTATCCAGGTGGCTGGTTGACACCTGTTCTGTATAAGTCAATAAGGACGCTCAATGAAGGACCACACGCCAATTATAAATACAATTTAGCTTTACTAGAATTGCAGGTAAATGTAGGCATTTAGCACATTAACAATAGTAGAATAAGAATAGCATTGAAAAGCATCTATTTATATATAAGTACACTACAAAGAGCATCTATGCATATATATATATATAAGCAAAGAGTTCATTGCCAGATATAAGTTTTGATTAACTGTATACCAAAATGCATCACACTACGATGTTTAGGAAGCAGAATATAAATGAGTTGAATACTTCAGATAAGCTTTGATTTACTGCACACCAAAATGCATGTTTCAGTTACTGTAGCAGGTTCATACTACGAGGTTTAGAAAGCAAAATATAAACGAGCTGAATACTTCAGGTTATAAACACAGTGCAAGCATAAATAATCAGTCATAATAATAGAGCAGAGAAACAAAGGCCTTTCTTCCCTGTGTGCTGTGTGGATCTTAACTTAGTCCACGAAATGCTGGGAAGTCCTATACCGCCTGCTTGGACCTCTCTCCTCCTCAAGCATCACGGTCAGTACAACAGGGAGGCAGTGCTGGGCCATACAGCTTTCACAACTCCATCTGCGAGCTTCAATTCCCTCACCCACCTTTCAGTGTTTAAGTAACCTGAAGCTTGGATTCTATCCCCTTCCAGTATTTTCTAGCTATGTTATCAGTACAAGTCTCTTGGCAGCCTTGCCATTCCCTGGCCATTGTTTTCATTCCATCTTTTACTGTGGTCTCGTTCTCAAGGTTGAGACTGAATCTCCTTCAAAGCCTGTTTCTCACACATGCAGCTGCGAATAAGGTTTATCTATGGGATGTCAAAAGAAAACAAGCTTGAAAGCGAACATCGTGAATTTTTTCCACGTTGCTCTGGCTTCGGCAGGCATCACACTCATCTACACTGTTCAAGCTAATTAACCCTTCGCGTCACAATGTCTTCCACACCTTTTCCTATACTGATCACATACCATCCTGCTGGAAGACAGTAATAAGCATTTATTCCACAAATATAATAAATCCCAGTAATCGCAGGGTCCTCACCATTCAGCATAAAAGTCCACTTACTCTGAAACAAAAACACATGCCTACATTCACTTGTTTCCACAAATAAGGTGTCAGTGTGTGATTTTGGCCTATATATACAAAGCTTCCCTACATGTAATGCATCTAATGCTAATTTTCCTTGTGCTTTAATTGCAATATAAGCATAATCATTCTTGTAAGTCCTTTTCTCTAAACCTTTTTCTAATTTTTCTTTTAATGCTTTCCTTCTGTTATCAGTATGCCCTATGAAGCTCTTTTCTTAAGGTGTAAGCATACAGGCAAGGTTATTCTTGTGTGCATATGCTGTTCCAAATGTTAGTGTAGGCTCAAAGAATCCTCTAACTAATACTGTATCATTCTCTCTAGCTGTTTTACTCAGATATCTAACAACAGGAACAAATGAGAACACAACGTCGTGATTTGAATAAAAATACTGTATGTACTCTGGGTTATAGAACCATGTTAGTAGCAAGCTACAGCTTATTCCATGGGTTAAAGGTAAGCTAGGTATGTAGCGCCTTCCTCTACTGACAAAGGAATTTGCATACACACAAGACAATTCCTCGCATCCATCGTCTCAACATACTCTCTCAATAAGTGATAAAAGACATTAGAAGAAAGCTCTCCTTGAGCATTAGTATAGTCATGCAAGCACTTCTCATCTAACTTAAACTTTTCTAAAGCTGTTACTGGAGTAGTCTCAGGAGCAGAAGTAAGAGTAGCTCTTGTCATATCATGGACAGACATTCCCACAATCACCACTATAAACAAGATCACATAATTGCCAATCCAACACTCATGTATCTACAGCGCCTACCATTTCTATCTTGATTATTTAACTCACCCATGATCTGTAAAGAATCAGAAAGCAAAAGTAACTCTTATATAAAGTGCAATAAAATCAAAAAAAGGGGAAAATGTTCTTCTCTCACAGTTCAGTCTTACACTCAGGAACCCTTTACCTTTATCAAAATCGATTAGCAGCTTGTCACATCCAGTTTTCAGTGTCAAATCAGATTATCAATGTCTCTTTCAGTTTTATTTTCAACAGTCTATTTAAGATTTCTCCAGATTAGCTCAACAAATCAGCTTCTTGCTCACCTTCAGGTTACATCGAAGTACTGACTCGGACCTTCACTATCGAAACAAAAAGGCATAAACTTGTGTTGCCATTCATTGGTAGTTCCATACGCCCATTCAGGACCTGTGTAACGTTGACTTGCTATTCTCTTTCTTTTCAACTTTTGATCACCACTTAGTTCTCCTTCACTCAAGTCTTCCTTTCTCGTAGTATCCACTTCTTCCTTTATTGTTTCATTTATGACCAATTCCTTTCTCTTCCCTATCTGCGATTCGGGCCAATTATCTCCTTTTCTTGATCCTTCTGTTAGTATTCTTCTCAAGATTGGACTCTTAACTTTCTCTTCCTCTATGGTGTTTTCTGTTGATGGACCTGCAACGGGCTCAGGAGGAGTTGGATCACTTTGACTTTGATCCGTCTAAACTCTTTCCCCCTCCGTCTGCTTCTGGAAAAACCTCTGTTGAACTAGGCTCTCCTGCTGTATCCGTTGAGATTGATTCTTCTGCACCCTCCTGTAATTCTTCATTCTCATCTCTTTCAGGGGTAATAGAACCATCTTCCACAAGCTCTGGTTCAACTTCAGGCTCTATTGGCTCCTTTTTTGGCTAAGGTGCGGCAACCTGTTTCACTGTTGTTGGTGCTTTCAACAACTCTTCTTCATAATCTGGTGGACATACCACTCTCTTAGTATGGCTTGCGTGTATCCAGTTCGGGATTTCTGCACACTTCACAGCTGTCATAGTTGTTAGCATCACCTGATAAGGACCCCTCCAACACGGTTCCAAACAGGTCTTGCGAACGTGTTTTCTGACAATGACCCAGTCACCGGCTCTCAGGTTGTGCCCTGGATAGTGGATGGGTGGCAGGGTGGTGGCCTGCACCTGCTGAGAGAAAGAGCGAACCACATCAGCCAGACCCTTGCAAGTAGTCCAACACCATATCATCTGTGATGTTTACAAATTCATTGGCTTGAACTGCTGGTAATCTCATTGCTCTGCCCATGAGGATCTTATGGGTCGACAGCCCTGTCTTCCTGTCAGGTGTGTTTCTCATCGACATCAACACCAAAGGCAATGCATCTGGCCACTTCAGAGTCGTAGCTGCACACATCTTTGCAATTCTTGATTTCAAGGTACCATTCATCTGTTCCACTAGTCCTGATGCTTCAGGGCGATAGCTACAATGCAACTTTTGCTCGATGTTTAGCGCTGCACATAAGAGTTTAATCACCTTGTTGTTGAAGTGAGTTCCCCTATCTGATTCTAAAGAGATCGGAAACCCGAAACATGGTATCAACTCCCTAAGCAACAACATTGCTAATGTGAGACTGTCATTCCTTCTTGTGGGGTATGCTTCAATCAAGTGACTAAAAACACACGGTATCACCAGCACGTACTTCAAACCTCCACACGCAGGCATTTCAATAAAATCCAACTGCATTCTTCTGAATGGACCTCCTGCTCTTCCAATGTGGCTCATGTTCACCACTGTCCCTTTTCCCATGTTTAGTTGCTGTTAGAAATGGGTTTTTTGGTTGGCAGTCAGGTTGCCCTCTGTCCAAGCAAGAACCCTCACTCTAGTCAGGGTAAGTCACACACAATCCAAAATCAGCCTGTGCTCACCCTCCGGTAGCTTGGCACGAGCAGTCAGGCTTAACTTAGAAGGCAATGTGTAAAGCATTTGTGCAATAAACCATACAATACCATAATATAATACCACAAAAATACACCACACAGTGTATAGAAAAATATATAATATTTATCTGGGTATTCGCAGGTCAAAACAATCAAAGTTGCAATATGAATTTGTAAAGATATCACTGAAAAGTGATATAAAGGCCCTCATTCTGACCCTGGCGGTCGGCGGAGAGACGGCGGTCGGACCGCGAACAGACCGGCGGTATTAAAAATGGCATTCTGACCGCGGCGGTCCCCGCCGCGACCGACCGCTACTTCTCCACTCCGACCGCCACGGCGGTCATGACCGCGGGGCTGGAGTTTGCGCACTCCGGCCCGGCGGTCGTCCCAAGACCGCCAAGGGTATTATGACCCTGCCTACCGCCGCGGTTTCTTGCGGGCGGGAACCGCCGTGTGAACCATGGCGGTAAGCACTATCGGGGCCAGGGAATTCCTTCCCTGGCACTGATAGGGGTCTCCCCCACCCCCCACTACCCACCCGAGTCCTCCCCCCACACCCTCCACCCCCCTGCCACCCCCCAGAGGTGGTACGAACCCCCTCCCCACCCCAACATGCACATACATGTACCCCGACATGCACACACCCCCAACATGCACATATACACACCCCCTACACACACATACACAACGGGGACACATACCCGCACACATACATGCCGACATGCGCACCTGCCGAACAGCACACATTACCCATAGACACAGCAGCACCCCCTGCCCGCATACACGCACTCACACACCCCCTCTACACACTCACACGCACACCCCCATGCACGCCCACATCACACAACACCCCCCCACCCCCTCCCCTCACGGACGATCAACTTACCTTGTGCGTTGGTCCTCCGGGAGGCGACGGGAGCCATAGGGACGTGACCGCCAACAGAAGACCGCCAACAGAAGACCGCCACACAGAAATGTGGGTCGTAATTCTGTGGGCGGTGTTCTGCTGGCGTGGCGGTGGAGGTTGACCAGTCTCCACTTTCCCGCCGACCGCCAGTGTGGCTGCTGGCGGTTTTCCGGCGGAACGCTCCCAGCGGTCAGAATGCGCACAGCGGCACACCGCCGCGGTCGGCGGTCTTCACCGCGGCGGTAACTCAGCGGTCTTGCGAAAAGACCGCCAAGGTCAGAATGAGGGCCAAAGTGTCTTAAGTCTTTAAAGAGCAAATAAAGAGGGTCATTCTGACCCTGGCGGCCGGTGGCCGCCAGGGCCACCGACCACGGGAGCACCGCCAACAGGCTGGCGGTGCTCCAATGAGCATTCTGACCCCGGCGGTTCAGCCGCGGTCAGAAGCGGAAAGTCAGCGGTCTCCCGCTGACTTTCCGCTGCTCTTTGGAATCCTCCATGGCTGCGGAGCGCGCTCCGCAGCCGTGAGGATTCTGACCCCCCCTACCGCCATCCAGTTCATGGCGGGAAAGCCGCCATGAACAGGATGGCGGTAGGGGGGGGGTCGCGGGGCCCCTGGGGGCCCCTGCCGTGCCCATGCCAATGGCATGGGCACGGCAGGGGCCCCCGTAAGAGGGCCCCGAAAAGTATTTCAGTGTCTGCCTTGCAGACACTGAAATACGCGACGGGTGCCACTGCACCCGTCGCACCTTCCCACTCCGCCGGCTCGATTACGAGCCGGCATCCTCGTGGGAAGGTCGTTTTCCCCTGGGCTGGCGGGCGGTTTTACTGGAACCGCCCGCCAGCCCAGGGGAAAACTCGTAATACCCGCCGCGGTCTTTTGACCGCGGCGCGGTAATTTGGAGGGCGGGATCCTGGTGGGCGGCCTCCGCCGCCCGCCAGGGTCATAATGAGGCCCAAAGTGTCTTTCAAGCACAAAGTACCTGGTTTCTGGTGGGAAATCTCCTCAGAGGGCCACAGGAGAAGAGATACGTGGAAAAATGGTGTGTGCGTCGATTTCTCCTCAGCACACACAGACTTGCGTCGTTATTTTTCACGTGGGGAAGTCGTGCGTCGTTTTCCGGCGCGCGGACAGTCTCTTTCTGTGGATCGCGCGGATTACCAGATGGCCTGGGTCTGTGCGTGGATTTTCCTGCTTGTTTTCCGGCTGCGCGTCGTTCTGCTGGGCTGCGCGTCGAAGTTTCGATCTCACGGCAGGCGCCGCGTCGATTTCTCCTTAGAAGTCGGGCGGCGTTGTCCTTGCGAGGCCGTGCGTCGAAGTTTTGGTCTCACGGCAGGCGTCGCGTCGTTTTCTCCTTGGAAGTCGGGCGGCGTTGTCCTTGCGAGGCCGTGCGTCAAAGTTTCGGTCGTCCCGAAGGCGTTGCGTCGATCAGCGTCTGTGTGCGGCGTTTTTCTTGCCGCGGAGCAAGCTGTGCGTCGAAAATTTTGACGCACGGAGCGTCCAAGTAAAAGCGAGAAGTCTTTTTGGTCCTGAGACTCCAGGGAACAGGAGGCAAGCTCTATCCAAGCCCTTGGAGAGCACTTTCACAGCCAGACAAGAGTTCAGCAAGGCAGCAGGCCAACAGCAAGGCAGCACTCCTTTGTAGAAAGCAGACAGGTGAGTCCTTTGAGCAGCCAGGCAGTTCTTCTTGGCAGGATGTAGTTTCTGGTTCAGGTTTCTTCTCCAGCAAGTGTCTCTTGAGGTAGGGCTGAGGCCCTGTTTTATACTAAGTTGTGCCTTTGAAGTGGGGGTGACTTCAAAGAGTGTCTAAGAAATGCACCAAGCCCCCTTTCAGTCCAATCCTGTCTGCCAGAGTCCCAGTAGGGGGTGTGGCAGTCCTTTGTGTGAGGGAAGGCCCTCCACCCTCCCAGCCCAGGAAGACCCATTCAAAATGCAGATGTATGCAAGTGAGGCTGAGTACCCTGTGTTTGGGGTGTGTCTGAGTGAATGCACAAGGAGCTGTCAACTAAACCTAGCCAGACGTGGATTGAAGGGCACAACAAGGTTTTAGTGCAAAGAAATGCTCACTTTCTAAAAGTGGCATTTCTAGAATAGTAATATCAAATCCGACTTCACCAGTCAGCAGGATTTTATATTACCATTCTGGCCATACTAAATATGACCTTCCTGCTCCTTTCAGATCAGCAGCTGCCACTTCAACAATGTATGAGGGCAGCCCCAATGTTAGCCTATGAAGGGAGCAGGCCTCACAGTAGTGTTAAAACTAATTTAGGAGTTTTACACTACCAGGACATATAACCACACAAGTACATGTCCTGCCTTTTACCCACACAGCACCCTGCTCTAGGGGTTACCTAGGGCACACATTAGGGGTGACTTATGTATAGAAAAAGGGGAGTTCTAGGCTTGGCAAGTACCTTTAAATGCCAAGTCGAAGTGGCAGTGAAACTGCACACACAGGCCTTGCAATGGCAGGCCTGAGACAAGGTTAAGGGGCTACTGAAGTGGGTGGCACAACCAATGCTGCAGGCCCACTAGTAACATTTAATCTACATGCCCTAGGCACATGTAGTGCACTCTACTAGGGACTTACAAGTAAATTAAATAGTCAATCATGGATAAACCAATCAATAGTACAATTTACACAGAGAGCATATGCACTTTAGCACTGGTTAGCAGTGGTAAAGTGCCCAGAGGTCAAAAGCCAACAACAACAGGTCAGAAAAAATAGGAGGAAGGAGGCAAAAAGTTTGGGGGTGTCCCTGTCAAAAAGCCAGGTCCAACATGACCCCCCACCAGCCTAAAGCCAGGGGAGAGCAATCACTATCCTGATGTACTTCCCTGTTTGAGGTGATAGAACAAGGACCCAGGCCCACAACAGCAGGGGCATGCTCCAGTTCTTCGCCTTCCTGACTCCAATTGGATCCCTCTGTCCATACTCTCAGGGCCCACTAAGCCCATCCATGGGGAACCTTTCTCCTTACCTGCGGATCCCAACTGTGCAGCACCTAACCTTACTTTGCTCACAGATGTATCCCAGGAGCAGGATAGTACCACCAGGACTAACACAGTGGTGTTGCCCACTCTACCCCCGGGGTGTGACACTGGTCCCCTCCCCAGGGATAACTCTGTCCACCCGGACAGCAAGCCACAGTGGCTACTGACAGCTGCCAGGGATGAGAGCCAGGCCCCAGGCCTCTCAAAGCTCTCCCACCACTGTGGCTGTGGAGAGTGTGGGGCGGTAGCCCCAGGTGCTGGGCACCCTTTAACCACTCTCCCTTTTACCAGGTCAGGGATGACAGCCTGAACCTGGTCCTCCCCTCTGAGGCTCTGTACCCTCCCTCCTGGAGCGGTACCCCCAGAGTCCAACATGGTCAGGGTGCTTATAGAAGTCGCCCTGTACCATTCCTCCACCAGTGCAGGGCTGTTAACCTGCAACTGGCCCTCCAACCTGGGGTCTGTACCTTCAGGTTGGACTAGGGCCCGGGGTGAGGCTTCCCTCCCCCTGCCCTCCCTTCTGGGGTCCAGCACCCTCCAACTAGTAGTTGCCTCCTCAGAAGACAACAGGGTAAGGGCACTGTTATCAGTAGCCCTCCCTCCAGGTCAGGGGGGACACCCTGAACCTGGTCTTCCAGCCCAGGGTCTGTACCCTCAGACTGGATCACTGCCTGGCAAACCAGGACTTTCTGGGGGGCACGTCTACCCCCCGCCAGGTCAGAGTTTAACCTCTGAACTTGGCCATCCAACTCAGAGTCACCACCCTGAAGTTAAACAATTGCCTGGCACGCCAGGACTTCCTGGAGGGCACACTGACCCTCCACCAGGTCAGAGTTTAACCTCTGAACCTGGCCATCCAACTCAGAGTCACCACCCTGACGTTGAACAATTGCCTGGCACGCCAAGACTTCCTGGAGGGCACACTGACCCTCCACCAGGTCAGAGTTTAACCTCTGAACCTGGCCGCCCAACCCAGGGTTACCACCCTGAGGTTGAACAATTCCCTGGCATGCCAGGACTTTCTGGGGGGCACACCTACCCCCCACCGGATCAGAGTTTAACCTCTGAACCTGGTTCTCCAACCCAGGGTCACCACCCTGAGGTTGGGCAATTGCTTGGCACCCCAGGACTTTCTGGGATACACACCTACCTCCCACCAGGTCAGAGTTTAACCTCTGCGCCTGCTTCTCCAACCCTGGGTCACCACCCTGAGGTTGGGCAATTGCCTGGCACACCAGGACTTTCTGGGAGGCACACCTACCTCCCACCAGGTCAGAGTTTAACCCCTGAACCTTGCCATCCAACCCAGAGTCAACACCCTGAGGTTGGACAACTGCCTGGCACGCCAGGACTTTCTGGGGGGCACACCTACCCCCCACCAGGTCAGAGTTTAACCTCTGAACCTGGCCATCCAACCCAGAGTCAACACCCTGAGGTTGGACAATTGCCTGGCACAGCAGGACTTCTTGGGAGTCACACCTACCTCCCACCAGGTCAGAGTTTAACCTCTGAGCCTGGTTCTCCAACCCAGGGTCACCACCCTGAGGTTGGACAATTGCCTGGCACAGCAGGACTTCTTGGGAGGCACACCTACCTCCCACCCGGTCAGAGTTTAACCTCTGAACCGGGGTATCCAACCCAGAGTCACCACCCTGAGGTTGAACCATTGCCTGGCATTCCAGGACTTTCTGGGGGGCACAGCTACCCCCCACCAGGTCAGAGTTTAACCTCTGAACCCGGTTATCTAACCCAGAGTCAACACCCTGAGGTTGAATCTTCGCCTGGCATGCCAGGACTTCCTGGCGGGCACTCTCACCCCACACAAGGGACACACCATCCCCAAGGGCCACACAAGAGTCTGGTTGGCACAGGTCTCCCAACCTCTGCCCATCCGGCAGAGTCTGGGTTTCCCCCAAACCAGAAACGGTCTCACCTGGGTCATTCCTGGGGGGCTCTGCTCTCAGAGCTGACCCCTGACTCTCAAGGTCCTCCACTGGGGTCTGCCACCCCCTCTCAACCCTATGTCTGGACTTCTGCACCCCCTCACTAGGAGTGGTACTGCCAGACACCAGAACTGTTGGGATGCTGGCTACAGTCACCCCCCCAAGTTCTTCTGACACTGCAGGGCTTTCCTCAAAAGGTGGCCCTACGGTACAGGCTAGGCTCTGAGACCTACCTGGGACACTACAATCCTCTCCCACCTTACTTGGTTGGGAACCACCTAGACCACTCCCTTCAGGAGCACCCCCAAATGCCTCTTCAGACTCTCTGGTACTCACCCAGAAGTCTGCCTCCATTGTAAGTTCCCTGGGGTCAGAGAACTCACACTCCACCTGGTGTTGGCGTAGCTCTGGAAAATAAGGACCAGACATATGCTCTCCAGCAATTACATCACTCTGCCCTTCACATGTATTAACCACAGTACCCTTCACCCAACCACCCAGTAACTCAGCCTTGGAAAAGCACTCTACATCACCCTCCTGAGACTGGTGAGACAGTATCTGCCTGTCCCTGACACTCAACCCATACTCTTCTGGGATGTCTCTACACTCTATATCCAGGACGCCCACCAGGGGGGAACCCTTTTCTCTGTCACTCTCTGCTAGAGTCAGTAAAGTGTCCCTCCCCCCAGTAGGAATATGACTCCCTGTGCCAGTTCCCCAATCCTTCTCAGGGACCCTGTGCATAACGGGAACTACCTCATACTCTTGAACCACCTGTGGTGTGTCAACTCCCTTCTTCAAGTTGGGCACCACATCTCTGGGCTTGTGCCCTTCTTCAGCAGTACCGGATGCAAGATTTTTGCTGCCACCATCTGAACTGGACTCAGCCCTTCCGGCCTCCAGTTTCAGCTCTTTACAGCTCAGATCTTGAGCTGCAATCTTTTCTTCTTCCAGGGCTAAGAGACTTGCTGCCTCAGCCCTTTCAAGAAACTCATCTAGCTCTTCCATCCACCGTGCTTGAGCTATGAGCCATTCATCTCTCACTGGGTCTCTTTCCTCGTCTGAGTAGTCTTCCTCCTCATGTGAGCAGTCTTCCTCCTCCTGTGAGTAGTCCCCCTCCTCCTCTGAGGGGTACTTAGTCATTTGGTTTCTTGCTGCCTCTCTCTCTGCCCATCTTTCTTCCCCCCAGACTATGTAGGCATGTAGCATCTCCGCCTTAGTAGATCTCCTTGCTACAAGAAGGCCCCATTTTCTGCAAAGCTTCCTTAGGTCAGCCTTAGTGAGGTGGTCAGTAGGCACAAAGAATAAGTAGGTAAGCAATCTCATTGCTGACAAAGTCTAACTGGCAAAAACCAAAATCCAAAGTCCAAATTATCAATAGTATATCCAGGAGGACATCAGAGAACCAAAAGCAAAAAAAATGAAAAATCAAGTTGACCTTCAACTGTGGGTAGGTAGTGAAATACTTAGCTACTGTATGTCACTGCACAAACACAAGTCCTATCCTCACCGCTGATCACCAATGTTAGAAATGGGGTTTTTGGTTGGCAGTCAGGTTGCCCTCTGTCCAAGCAAGAACCCTCACTCTAGTCAGGGTAAGTCACACACAATCCAAAATCAGCCTGTGCTCACCCTCCGGTAGCTTGGCACGAGCAGTCAGGCTTAACTTAGAAGGCAATGTGTAAAGCATTTGTGCAATAAACCATACAATACCATAATATAACACCACAAAAATACACCACACAGTGTTTAGAAAAATATATAATATTTATCTGGGTATTCGCAGGTCAAAACGATCAAAGTTGCAATATGAATTTGTAAAGATATCACTGAAAAGTGATATAAAGTGTCTTAAGTCTTTAAAGAGCAAATAAAGTGTCTTTCAAGCACAAAGTACCTGGTTTCTGGTGGGAAATCTCCTCAGAGGGCCACAGGAGAAGAGAGACGTGGAAAAATGGTGTGTGCGTCGATTTCTCAGCACACACAGACTTGCGTCGTTATTTTTCACGTGGGGAAGTCGTGCGTCGTTTTCCGGCGCGCGGACAGTCTCTTTCTGTGGATCGCGGGATTACCAGATGGCCCGGGTCTGTGCGTGGATTTTCCTGCTTGTTTTCCGGCTGCGCGTCGTTCTGCTGGGCTGCGCGTCGAAGTTTCGATCTCACGGCAGGCGCCGCGTCGATTTCTCCTTAGAAGTCGGGCGGCGTTGTCCTTGCGAGGCCGTGCGTCGAAGTTTTGGTCTCACGGCAGGCGTCGCGTCGTTTTCTCCTTGGAAGTCGGGCGGCGTTGTCCTTGCGAGGCCGTGCGTCAAAGTTTCGGTCGTCCCGAAGGCGTTGCATCGATCAGCGTCGGTGTGCGGCGTTTTTCTTGCTGCGGAGCAAGCTGTGCGTCGAAAATTTCGGCGCACGGAGCGTCCAAGTAAAAGCGAGAAGTCTTTTTGGTCCTGAGACTCCAGGGAACAGGAGGCAAGCTCTATCCAAGCCCTTGGAGAGCACTTTCACAGCCAGACAAGAGTTCAGCAAGGCAGCAGGCCAACAGCAAGGCAGCACTCCTTTGTAGAAAGCAGACAGGTGAGTCCTTTGACCAGCCAGGCAGTTCTTCTTGGCAGGATGTAGTTTCTGGTTCAGGTTTCTTCTCCAGCAAGTGTCTCTTGAGGTAGGGCTGAGGCCCTGTTTTATACTAAGTTGTGCCTTTGAAGTGGGGGTGACTTCAAAGAGTGTCTAAGAAATGCACCTAGCCCCCTTTCAGTCCAATCCTGTCTGCCAGAGTCCCAGTAGGGGGTGTGGCAGTCCTTTGTGTGAGGGCAGGCCCTCCACCCTCCCAGCCCAGGAAGACCCATTCAAAATGCAGATGTATGCAAGTGAGGCTGAGTACCCTGTGTTTGGGGTGTGTCTGAGTGAATGCACAAGGAGCTGTCAACTAAACCTAGCCAGACGTGGATTGAAGGGCACAACAAGGTTTTAGTGCAAAGAAATGCTCACTTTCTAAAAGTGGCATTTCTAGAATAGTAATATCAAATCCGACTTCACCAGTCAGCAGGATTTTATATTACCATTCTGGCCATACTAAATATGACCTTCCTGCTCCTTTCAGATCAGCAGCTGCCACTTCAACAATGTATGAGGGAAGCCCCAATGTTAGCCTATGAAGGGAGCAGGCCTCACAGTAGTGTAAAAACAAATTTAGGAGTTTTACACTACCAGGACATATAACCACACAAGTACATGTCCTGCCTTTTACCCACACAGCACCCTGCTCTGGGGGTTACCTAGGGCACACATTAGGGGTGACTTATGTATAGAAAAAGGGGAGTTCTAGGCTTGGCAAGTACCTTTAAATGCCAAGTCGAAGTGGCAGTGAAACTGCACACACAGGCCTTGCAATGGCAGGCCTGAGACAAGGTTAAGGGGCTACTGAAGTGGGTGGCACAACCAATGCTGCAGGCCCACTAGTAACATTTAATCTACATGCCCTAGGCACATGTAGTGCACTTTACTAGGGACTTACAAGTAAATTAAATAGTCAATCATGGATAAACCAATCAATAGTACAATTTACACAGAGAGCATATGCACTTTAGCACTGGTTAGCAGTGGTAAAGTGCCCAGAGGTCAAAAGCTAACAACAACAGGTCAGAAAAAATAGGAGGAAGGAGGCAAAAAGTTTGGGGATGTACCTGTCAAAAAGCCAGGTCCAACAGTTGCTGACAAATTATACAGCGATGACATACTGTCTCTGCTGCCTGCCTGAACTTAGGGTTAAACCAGTCAATTTTGAACAACCTAACCATGGCATCCCTCCCAATGTGTGCCTGACCACAGTAATACCTGGCCATTTACGACAATAAACTATTGGGCAGGACCATCTGACCCTCTTCTGAAACCCAGACCTCATCAGGACACTGAACACATTTCAATTCGGACCAGAGTCATTTTTCTTCTTTGTCAACATTATCTTGCAATGTTTTCAACTCTTCCAGAGTATCGATTACTTTCAATGAAAATCTTGTACATGTATTATCTGCTTCTGACATCAATTCCCACTTATCTTTGAACAATATACAGTTCAATGCGCAAAACCTTGCAACTTGATCCGCATATCCATTTCCCAGTGAGATGTAGTCCTGTGTCTTTTGGTTTGCACTGCATTTTACCATGGCAATTTCTTCAGGTAATTGTATTGCTACAGCAATTCTTTTATCTTGTCGCCACTTCTTACTGGTGTACCAGTAGAGGTCATGAAACCTCTTTGCGACCACAATTGACCAAAATCATGAACAATTCCAAATCCATATTGGCTGTCAGCATAGATTGTGACTCTCAGTCTTACATAAACATGGCACGCTCTAGTAAGAGCTACGAACTCATCTACTTGTGCAGAACACACACCTCAAAGCCAAGAAGCTTTTAATGTACCTGTGATTGTGCATACAGCATATCCTGCTCTCAATGTCCCTGTACCATCTCTGAGACATGAACCATCAACAAAGACAATTTGATCATTTTCTTCCAATCGGGTATCTCTGAAATCAGGTCTTGGTTTGGGGCACAATTCAGTTACCTCAAGACAATCATGCTCAATATCTTCTTCTTTTTCAATTTTAATGGTATCACTTGGAAGTAATGTTGCCGGGTTCAGCACTGTACATCTTTTCAATGTTACATTTGGAGCACCTAGAATGTTCGTCTCATACCTTGTCAGTCTTGCACCAGTCAAATACTGTGTTTTCGTCCTTGCCAGTAAAATCTCAACAGAGTGAGGAACCATTACCGTTAGAGGGTATCCCATCACTACTCCCTCACATTGAGAAAAGCTTTGACCACCTGCAGCAACGGCACGCAAACAATCTGGTAAGGCTGCTGTGACTGGGTCCAAGGTAGCAGAGAAATAGGCTACTGGGCAATAAGCACCTCGATGGACGTGTGTCAAGACAGACAAAGAACAATTATCACGTTCATGGCAAAACAATGTGAATGACTTCGTGTAATCAGGCATTCCCAATGCTGGAGCTCTGCACAAACTCTCTCTCAACTCAGTGAACACTTTCATCTGATCCTCATCTAATGTAATGGGATCTGTAACGTCCTTATGTGTCAGCTTCTGCAATAGTTTGGCAATTTCAGCAAAATTTGAATCCACTGACGACAGTAACCTAACATTTCCAGAAACATTCTGACATCTCTCTGTGAAGTTGGAGGACTTCTCTGCAATATCATTGTAATCCACTCTCTGGAGATTCTCCTTGACCTTTTCTCATTCTGGTGTCCCAAGTATTTCACTGACTTCTGACAATACTGCAATTTCAAAGGTGACACTCTATGTCAAAATGTTCCCAAGTGATTCAACAGGGCAATCGAGTCGTACTTGCAGTCGTCCCTTGTTTTGGATGAGATCAGTAAGTCGTCAATGTACTGCACTACAGTCGATTGGTATGGCAATTCCAATGACTTCAGATTATTTTTCAAAATCTGATTGAACAAGGGCGGTGACTCCATGTACCCTTAAGAAAGCCTGCACCAGCTGTAGACTCTGCCTAGGAATTTGAAACTAAAAAGAAACTGACTATCCTCATGGAAAGGCACAGAAAAGAAAGCTTGTGACAAGTCAACCACTGTGAACCACTCTGCATCGCAAGGAATCTGAAACAGCATCACTGCTGGGTTCAGCACAATAGGACAACACTTGACCACCATGTCATTCACTTTTTGCAAGTCCTGCACAATCTGCGCTTTCCCACATGGCTTCTTCAAGCCCATTATCAGTGATTTACGTGGTCTGCTCAACACGTCTTTCAAAACCCCCTGTTTTAGAAAATCTCCAATTATCTGCGCCACTTTTATCAGGACATCTTATGCCATGTTATACTGTGGAAGCTGCAGAAACACTACATTCGGCTTCAAAGTAATCTTGATCGGTTCCACTCCCTTGATTAAGCCCACTTCTTTACCTGTCAGGTCCCACACATTTTCCTGTACTGTCCCCTGCAAGTCTGCATGCAATTCTTTCACAGTAAACATCGGGAAAAACTCAATCAACGGGTACTCTTCATTAATATTTTCAGTCTCCGTTTCACGTGCCTGATCATCCTCATCATCACTATTAGTCTGAACCTCTATTCCAGCAGTCGAGCAACTAATGGAACATTTGGTCTTGCACAGTAAGTCCCTTCCCAGTAGAGATACTGGACTTGAGTTGCAAACTACAAACGTATGCAGTCCCTGGAAGTTGCCAATCTCACCCTGTCTATCTGTGATAGAATTTGTCAACTGCCTGTTTGCTACTCCCACAACCTGAACTGTTCTGCCGGAAAGAGGTAAGTTCGGTACTTCTGCACTTGTCACTGTAGAGCGTGTAGCTCCTGTGTCCACTAAGAATTAAACCCTGTGAACCATTGCCTTTCCTTTCACAAAGGGTCCACGCTGAGCTACTTCTAATGAAGCTGCAAGGATACATGGCTCTTAATCCAAACTAATACTCATCCATTCATCGTTTATTTCATTCTCACTATGTAATGGGAATTGGTGCACTGTGTCATTACTTCTGTCTTGTCTCTGACCTGTGACCTGCTGAGTAACCATCATCTGTTGCTGTTCCATTGGGGCTTGAGGTATCTTCATTTGCTGTCTAGGTTCCATGGGGACCTGCTGCTGCAGTGGTTGCATCTGTGTCACTTGCGCACACAGCACTTGCACCTGCTGCATGGGTTGAAAACTCTGCACTTGATTCATGTTATTCTGAAAATTCAGATGAATTCCTCTCATTCTAGGGACTTTCACAGTTTGAAATGTATTGACATCACCACTCTGCTGAACAACACCATCCTGCACCATCAACAGACACTCCCGCTTCTAGTATCCCACGTTTCTGCACAGATGACACAGTAACACCTTTTTCATCCCTTGCACATCATTCTGAACCACTACAGTACTCAAATCCGGACCACAAGTCATATTGACTACACGACCCCTGCCTCTCATTTGAGGTTGGAACATGACAGTTCCCTGCTGCCGCTGCATCTGTTGCACTAAAGCTCCCTGCACTCCTGTTTGAGCTGCCTTAATTTGCATCACTATTGCTTTCTCCTTCAACTTATTCTGCTTCAACTCAATCTTATCGCTACAGTATTTTGCATACTGCAACACCTCGTCAATCGGCTTTGCTTGCCAGCAAGTCAAATGACTCTTAATCATCTGACCTATTTCAGGTCTCATTACTTCTACGAATCTGAACACAAAGTGTGACATGTCTTTCGGCTCAATTGCTTCCTTACCACTTTACTCCTTGAACGCTTTCAGCAATCTCTCATAGTAGGTATGTATCGACTCTTTTACTTCCTGCACTGTCCTGTCAATCCTCAGCCAGTCAATATTTTTAAGTGAAACTCTCATCTTCAGGAACTCAATCACATTATAATAATGTTTCGTCACTTCAGGTGATGGTGCACCTGTAACCCTAGCCCTTTCCGGTTCACTCATCGGCCAATCCACTGCTCTCTTGCACTCAACCCACAAGTCAGCTGGACCCACTATCTCCAACAAAGTATTCTAGTCTTCCCACAGACATTTAGAAAGCTTCACAAATCTATCTGTCTGCTGGTACCACTCAACCAGTTTCTCTCTCAGTTTTGGATAATCATTTGTGAATGACAGAATGTGACTCCTGTGCCATGGAACATGAACAAACTGCCCTCCTGGAATTTCCCTCATCGGTAACATTTTTACTGGATCCTTTTCTTTCTGATCACCTTCAGACCCTTCTTGTGAATCTTGTTTCCGATTATCCTTCTTCTTTGCCCATCTGCCTTCCCATTTTTCTAATGCTCCCCAAATCTGAGCACCCTGCAATAATTCTCTAAGGTGCGCTTTCATCCCTGCTGACCTCATGTGTTCAATATCTTTTGCCTCAAAATCTAACCTGTAACTCTTTTTTAAGTGCTTTGTTTTCTCAATTTCTGTGTCATGTTTATCTGCCAAGTCTGCCAATTCCTGATGTATCTTGCCCACTTCTCTTTTAACCCTCGGACACAAATACCTCAGCTCTACTTCTGTAGAGGATTCTAATCTATTCACTTCCATTGTTCCCTCAACTAGCTCGGTTATTTCGGTAGCCAGCCTTACACGATTTATCTGTTCTTCACCCTTGAATGTATTTCGAGGAGTATTCAAACTATCCAGCCACTCATGTAACTGCTGTGCTGTCAATCCCTGTAACGAGATGTTACTTGCATTCGGCATTAGCACCTGCTGTACCACTGCACCTGGAGTTTGTGGCATCACAAGCTTCAAGCTATGACATGCACTCGGACCATTTACCGCATCTGGAAGTGCAACAAGTGGACTAAGATCCATTAACGGTCTAGATCCATCAAAGGTCTGACCCATAGACGATATCACTTGCACATGATTACTCACCCTCCTCCTTACGAGGCTTTGTGACATTTCACCATGTTCTCCTGCAATCGGCTTCTTTTGTGCAAATAATGGTACTGCTGGACCATCAGTAATCGGCAGTGATATTGCATCTGGTGCTGCTCTGACATTCGCATTTTGTGGAAGTGCTACTCCCGTATTCTGGTTCATTATTGGTGTCATATCTGACTCTGTCCCTGTCATTGGTGTGAACTTCGGCAAATCCTGTGACTGTGCCTGAGGCAACAATATTGGAGTCGGCTCAGTCTGAACTAGCATTGGCCTTGGAACCACGTGCTCCGACAGCACCACTAAGTTCGAAGTTGTCTCAAGAATCGGTACTTCTGGGTAAATTCTCTGTATCAATGGTGGGGGAATTTGCGCTTGGACCACCGAATTAGACACTGCATTAGGAATACTCTGCACTACGCCTTGTATCTGTCCATTATCTGTCTGCACTGATCCCACTGTTACCGTCACTTGAGCTGGGGCAGTCAGAACAGAACTAGTACTTGGACCCTCTTCATGCACCGCATATGGCAGAGGTCAGTTCCTCATTATCTGAGTAATAAGATCCTCAACATCTGAATCTTCTTCTTCTAGGTAAGTCTTTTTCTTCGTCTCACCCCCTGAACTCTTATCATTCTTGTCAGTATCCTCTTTCTCTTCTGACTCATCTTCCTCTGCGATAGCAGGAAACAACCTAACACTATGTAACGTTGCCATTCTCCACTTCTTCTGTTCCCAATCCCATCTTGCTTCTGCTAAGGACTTCTCTACCTTCCTTACTCTTCTTTGGAACTTCATCTCTTGTTGCTGTCTGGCTACAAGCTCCCAAACTGCAAAAGCCTCAGACTGTGCTGGTCTCGGAAGTGGTTTCGTCTCATATAGTGTCATTCGCAACTGATCCAAAATTCTCAAATTAAATGTTCCATGCTCTGGAAATGCTAAAGCTCCCTGTTTCTATGTCAATTTGCACCACTGCTTTAACCAAAGACAGGGCGTGACGCTTCGCTCCTCCATCACAATAAATGCCGGAGAATTTTTCGGTGGGGTCGCCTCCCCAACTGTTGCCTTAATGTAAGAATCACCCTTCATAGCACTTCTGAACGCTTTGAAAAACTTCATCCTGCTATCTTTTAAGTATTCGATTCAATAAGGAAATGACTTTTACTCCCAAGATTCCCTTCACCTGCTTTCTCAACCAATTGCCTCTTACGGACTGCTGCCAATCCACTTGCGACTCTTCTTACTAGCCAACCTATCCCACTGCGGCTCACTCTGACGTCACACCCACACACTGCGGCTGACAAAGTCTTGTGGCTTGTCCTCCTGATCTTCGACTCACACGAAACTAATGCAAATTATTGCGAGCACTAACCAAAAACCCAATAACCAAAACAAATCAGCTGGTTTACTACAGGAAGGTACACAATCGCTTCAGAGACCTTACGGATTTTCACTGATGGCTCAGGCAGCTATTCCTCTTTCTCAGTCTCCCACATTCGCAAGTAAAATTCGACCCGCGAATTTCACTCTCATCTGATCAATGGGTTCGTCCTGATGCACATAGCGCTCATCAAATCTCAGTCGCAAAATTGCTCTTCCTCACTTTACTTACACACCGACTTGTTGACCAAGCCCGATCAACCTACTAAACCAGACAGATTACAACATATAACCAAGGGTCTCCTACACTTGTCAATATACTCCGGTGTCTTAGACCACACAGGGTCCGTACATCATCAACAATCACGTGGACAATTTTTGAGCACAAAGCGCCACACACATTTGAGGTTCGACGTCTTCCCTACTCTCATACTGCGGAGTATGCACACTCCTACTAAACCTCAACTTGAGTACACAAACTCCCTACTTCCCTCACATACATCACAATTCACCTGTGATTTGCATAAGCCTTTGCAAGCTCAACCCACCACTTTCACATTATCACAAAGACGCTGAGAATATATCCAACCTTACTGGTGGGATCTAGGATCTGGGACAGTCATTTCTGGGCTTAAGGGGACATCATCTTTGTTACAATTACCCTTTCAGAAAAACAAAATTCGAACCTCATAAAATAAACAACTAACCCTAATTTATCTACCACTATCACCATTATTCACCACATAACTAGTTCTCCAAGGAAGCTAACCATCAAGCTGCTATCAAAAACTGCTAGCGCGCCTGGTCCTTAGTAAGTAAACTTACAAGGGGATGCGTATAGGCCGATGAACATTTTGGATCACATGGAGTATCCTAGACATGTAGTGATCAGTGCTACTAGAATGCACTATAACCAGTCAATAACCATTAAGAGAAACATTAATCATTGGACAATTATATCCACATTTCATGAATAACCACAACTCAATATACGTTTTAATGATTTTATTTCCCTATTAATTACAATTCTAATGCATTGGTTAATTCAAACTTTATTCAATCAGCTCGGAATTAGTTCATTAGTGACCACCAATAACATAACCTAATCAGAACTTGAGAAAACATATGTTCTAATGCTTCAGCATAAGTTAACAAAGATGAATATATTGACATTAATAGCAGAGTTCAGCAACCAGTTTGTCAATCATTTGTCACTGTCAACGTCACCCAAAAGGACCCTACCTAACTCATATTAGCATGTGGGACTTCATGCAAAATCAATTTAGAAACATGAATTTGGAAGACATCTGGCGAGGAGAAAAATTATTTAAACAGCACAGTTGGTACCTAGAAAGAAAGGCACAAAAGTTAATCAGTCACATTGTCATAGCTACCTATCCACAATGGATCAGCAACAACACCAATCTTCATCTTCAGGTCATCAATTGATCAGCAACGCATCAGGCTCTCAAGCGCATAAGCCCAATGACAGAATCTTGAATTGAGTCTCTTGACATCATCAATTCTCTCCTCACATCTCCCTCAGTTCTGAAGTTTTTGCCTTTGTCATGACTTTTTATTAGAGTTCTTCAGTCCATCCCCCTAATTCCTAATTGGTAAATTAATCACCAGTTATGACTCTATCCAGTAATATTATTTTTGCAAATCTATGAATTCTAATATTTCACCGTTCTCAGTTCATTGATTGGTTCACTGTACCATGTCCTCATCATCCGGCTCATCAGGTATAAAAAATGTTGCATCTTCTTCTCCAGTCAGTGTCTCTATTGTTCGAGTCCTGGGAAAGTACATCTTGTCTGCTCTACTCAACATATATTGCAATTTGGTTCACTCATCTCTTGTCCATCGATACATTGCAGAAAATTCTAGCTAAGCAGACTTTAGCAGTGAATGGTTCATGGTCAGTTCAATACGTCAGCTTTCTCTAAAGTGCTAGTAATTCAGCTTCTGCATGAGGCCTGGCAAAACTAGGCCACAACTTTGGCTAAGTGAGCTCTACAATATAATACCAAACATAGGTTATACATCTCAATATGACACATTACTACATTATTATTACATTTATTTTCATTATTTCACAATTTTTTTATCAGTTTATTACAAATTTGTATAAGTGGCTGCCACTCTCCGTGAGCACATTTTCAAATGTGTTCATGAATTTTTCTACAATTAATTTCTCTATGAACTTTTTGTTATTCAAAACACATAAACATTCATTAATAATTTCTAATTAGCATATCTGCTTCAACAACCTCAGCAGTTCCAGAAGATAGTCTTTCCTTTCTGCCAACCTTGTTACCATCTTTTTTCCTCAGAGAGCAACACTCTCCTTCTGGATTTTTGCTCTCTGGTCCATCTCAGAGGGCATGGGCAACAGATGCTCTGTTAATTCCTTGGCCCTGAGAACTAATGACTTCCCTCCCTTACCGTTGAATCCCAGGGTCCTTCAGAAACCTCAGGAGACAGAATGTTCTTAATGGTTTCTTTTTGGCCCAGGCGTTAATGGTGCCCTCTCCAGGTCCAACTGGCATTCTGCTCTTCTTGAATATTTCATCAACCAACTCTCAGATGTCTTTGGCTGGTATCCTGGCTCTTGAGAGGTTAGCATTAGATGCCAAGTGGTGTGCAATAGAGATATCCTTCTGCATGCATTTTTTTAAAATGTGCCAAAACTGAAGGTAGCAGGCGTACTCTTGCAGTCCTACTATTTTTTTTTAAGGTTTGGATTTCTTTTACGAGTTTTGATCTTTAGAGGCGAACCTGTGTTAGGAGTTGAAGAGTTAGCATCTTGACTCTTGAAGAGTGTCTTTCTGGGATGTCTAGTTGTATTTCCTGAATTCCATCCAGGGACTTCATCTTGGTTCGTCAGGCTTTGCAGAGTCCACATTTCGAACTCTTCCTGTTGTATAAATCAAATTTCTTCCTGCAAAAGTCTTCTTTTTTGTGGACAGTTGCTCAGGTCCTAGAGTGGGGGAGTTGGCAGCTTTATTGTGTGAAGAGCCTTATCCGCAGTTCTTTCCAGATCAAGTGGTTTTACACCTATCCCCAAATTCTTCTTTCCAAGGTTCTTTTGATGTCTCATTGTTCACAGGACTTTTCCCCTCCTTTCGTTCTTAGCCTTCATCTGAAATTGAGCAAACTTTACATCGTCTACAGATGCCGAGAGCTTTGACTAGTTACACTGAAAAAAACTGACACTTTATGAAAAACTAATTTTCTTTTTGCGACTTTTGGAGTCTTGTAACAGGCTAAAAACCCTTCTTCCTTGATTAAGTAAGGGGATACGTTTTGCGTTTTGCGTTTAGCTCAGCCTGCTAGACAATGGGGCTTAGGGATCAATTCCAATTCCGGGATGCTCAACAAGGGTGTGTTAACTTCGTGGTCAGCAATTAAAATGGCATCTTTGAGAGATGTATGCAAGGCACTGGACACTCAATCACACCTTTATGACCATTTATCACTTACAGGTATGTGTGTGGGGTCGGAGGGGGGTACTCAACTGAATTTGACTCATGTCTTGAGTGCTACTGTACCATGAATGTATGATTGCACTTAAAAGAAACTCAGCGATTCCACTGCAGCTTCCTACGATCTGCAGGACCGCCCATGATGTTTTCCTATGACTCTGCAGGGCGGCCCCTGCAATCAAACTGCCCACGCAGCATCCGCTCACAGTCTGTATTTTAGGAAAAACACTCTACAAACTTGTGTTTCTTTAACACACCCTAAAGAGGCGGGATCCGCTTCAAGGCGTCGTAAGGAGGATTTTATAAACAAACTAATGTATTTTTGGTATTATGTGGAATCTTGCCGAATGTTCCGGTTTATGGTGTAATAAGGTCACAGGAGGACATTAAATCATTGAAATCGCATCTAAAAACCCGACCTATGAAGTGAGTTCTCTTACAGCTAAACAAGCAAATATGTCTTACAGCCCCTCCTAAAAATACTTACTAGGGCAGAGCTTAATTTGCGCCAGTGGTTGAGGTAGTGGTGGGAAGGTTTAGGGGGGCACCAGCCCTTATTTTTGGGGACCGGCACTCATTTTTGGGATCCGGCACTTAGTTTTCCCATATCAGATATGTACGGAGTGCAAGAGAGGAAAGAAAATACAGATCGGAAAGAGAAGGAGGAAAAAGACTGCAAAACCATCACATACAGAAATCGGGAACCTGCGTGCGCGATAAAAGAGGAAAGCGATTGTCTGGTAGTGGATTGAAGTCTTGTAATTCGGCGCGCCGACTTTAATTGTACCAGCCGCCAGCGTTTGAGCAGAGGTTTGGGCACCCAGACTTTCTTTCACAAATGAAGCGTTGTTTTCCGCTGTCTCAGCGCAGAGCGCATGTTTTTACGGACCGGCACTGGATAAATTCGATTCTTTTAATCCGCTTTTTCTCTGATATACAGCTTCGTTCTTAGAAAGTACAGCTCGGAAACACAGAGGTTTGCCACTTTCTGACTCTAGCTCCACTGCCTACAATAATGCACTAACTCGGCGAAATAGCGGCTTGAATTAGTTGACTCAGTTGACACTGCACAGATACATCAAAACACACACAGACACATACAGGCGCGCTTCTCAGCACTGAAGCATGATATGGCACCTGGACTTTCCATTAATGAGCGAAAGGTGATTGCAGTATACACACCAGTGGTTGATTCACGATGCTGTTTTCAGCGGTGTACCTGCGCTGAAAGAGTCTGCGCGTTGAGAACAGCATCATGATACAACCCCTTAAATGAAAGTAAGCAGAGGCTTATTAAAACACACGTTTGGACTCAAGCAAGTACTTTTTTTTTTAAACAGCCCAAGCACTGCACAGAAGTATTCAATGGAGTTGATTGGCTTTGTTTTATTTTGTAAACATCAGTGTCCAAGCTTGCACACTTACTTAACTTTTCTTCCACATCATTCTATGTTTGTATGGCTAAATTGGTACATGATTTGCCACGAGGAGAAAACAAACCAGGGCGGCACTTTTCTGGCAAAATCCAGGTCTCAGCAAAAGGGACTGTACCTTGTACATAAAGATCTCTCATGTTTTATGGATTTCTCATTCACTCGCTCACATAAATTGTTGAAAATGGTCCTTTCTGCAGGGTTTACCCAGTCTTTTTTGCCTCTGACCTCTTGTTTTTGACTGTGTGCTGCATTTCGTTTTTGCTGGCTTTAGAACTCTGGGCACTTTACCACTGCTGACCAGTGCATGTGTTTTCTGTCTAAGTTATATTGGTGATTGGTTTATCCACCATTGGCTGATTTAATTTACTAGGATGTCCCTAGTAAAGTGCACCATGTGTGCCTAGGGCCTGTAAATCAAATGCTACCAGTGAGTCTGCAACACTGATTGTGCCACCCACATGAGTAGCCCTGTAAACATGTCTCAGACTTGCCGCTATAGTATCTGTGTGGGCAGTTTGGAACTGCCAGTTACACCGGGCAAGTTCACCCACTTGTCAGGCCCAAATCTTCCTTTTTAGATCAAGCATAAAACGATGAAGACAACCATGGTGAGTACTGCCGCCTAGCACACAGAGGAGGGGGGGAGGGAAAAGAGAGTGACACACACACACACGCAACACACAACACCCCCACCCCCAACATCACACACACAACCAGATGCAGTAACATAACATACACACCAGTACCCCTCAGGAATAATGCAAGGACTATAGTGTAAAAAGGCTGTATAGTAAGATAAATATAGGTGAAATACGTGCATCCAAATAAAAAAGTATACATATTTACAATGCAAAGGACACTGCCCAGTCCTCAATGTCCGTGGGCCACATCACAAAGTCCAAGGCCCAACCTCACTCCTACAACAACACGGAGAGAACACTGCAGGGTCATCAGGCCGAAAATAGACAGGCACCTCAGGGGGACTGTAGGAGGCTGGCCTGGCTTATAGTGGGTATCAGATGGTACTTACACCTTGTGCCAGGTCCAGTTATCCCTTATTAGTAGATTAGTAGTGTTCTAGCAGCTTAGGCTGATAGAGGTAGCTATAGCAGAGCAGCTTAGGCTGAACTAGGAGACATGCAAAGCTCCTACTATACCACTTATATCATATAGCACTATATCACAAGAAACACAATACTTAGAGTTGCTAAAAATAAAGGTACTTTATTTTAGTGACAATGTGCCAAAAATATCTCAGAGGATATACTCCCTTAGGAGGTAAGTAAAATGCACAAAATATACACACAAACCAAAATCAGGTAAGTAAACAATTAGAAAAGTAGTGCAAACACTGTAGAATACAATAGGATGCAATAGTCCTAGGGGCAACAGAAACCATATACTCTAAAAGTGGAATGCAAACCACAAATGGACCCCAGGCCTAGTGTAGTGTGTAGAGGGTTGCTGGGAGTGCAAGAAAACACTAAGGGTGTCCAAGATACCCCACCCCAAGACTCTGAAAAGTAGGAGTAAAGTTACCCTACTTCCCCAGAAACACACTAAAGTCGTGATAGGAGATTCTGCAAAGACAACAACTGACTGCAAAGCACTGAAGATGGATTCCTGGACCTGAGGACCTGCAAAGGAAGGGGACCAAGTCCAAGAGTCACAAAAGAGTCCGGGGGGGGGGGGGGGGAGCAGGAACCCACTAAACCCCGGATGAAGGTGCAAAAGGGCTGCCTCTGGGCGGAAGAAGCTGAAGATTCTGCAACAACGGAAGATGCCAGGAACTTCTCCTTTACATAGAAGATGTCCCACGGCATTCTGGAGGATGCAGAGTTGTTTCCACGCAGAAAGACCACAAACAAACCTTGCTAGCTGCAAGAGTTGCAGTTGAAGAAAATGGGTGCTGCCCGGGCCCAGGAAGGATCTGGAGGTCGCCCCTTGGAGGAGGAGATAGAGGGGGTGCTCAGCAGCACAGAGAGCTCATGCAGAAGCAGGCAGCATCCGCAGAAGCACTTGAACAGGGGTTCAAGAAAACTGAGCACTGTGGTCATCTCAACACTACAAAGGAGGGTCCCACGAAGCCGGTGGTCAACCCAAGGAGTTGAGCAATGCAGGATGGAGTGCTGGGGACCTGGGCTGTGCTGTGCACAAAGGATTCCTTGCAAAAAGGCACAGAAGCCCTAGAAGCTGCAGTTCATGCAGTGCACAGGATTACTGTCTGGCGTGGGGAGGGAAGGACTTACCTCCACCAAATTTGGACAGATGGACCACTGGACAGTCGGGGTCGCTTGGATCCAGCTCCTGTGTTCCAGGGACCACACTCGTCAAGATGAGAGGGGACCCAGAGGACTGGTGAAACAGAAGTTTGCTGCCTGCGTTAGCAGGGGGAAGATTCTGTCGACCCACGGGAGATTTCTTCTTGGCTTCCAGTGCAGGGTGAAGGCAGACAGCACTCAGAGCATGCACCACCAGGAAACAGTCGAGAAAGCCGGCAGGATTAGGCGCTACAATGTTGCTGGTAGTCTTCTTGCTACTTTGTTGTGGTTTTGCAGGCGTTGTGGAGCAGTCAGCGGTCGATCCTTGGCAAAAGTCGAAGAGGGAGATGCAGAGGAACTCTGATGAGCTCTTGCATTCGTTATCTGAAGAGAAACCTACAGGAGAGACCCTAAATAGCCCTCAGGGGAGTATTGGCCACCTAACCAGGTAAGCACCTATCAGGAGGGGTCTCTGACGTCACCTGCTGGCACTGGCCACTCAGAGGCCTCCACTGTGCCCTCACACCTCTGCATTCAAGATGGCAGAGGTCTGGGACACACTGGAGGAGCTCTGGGCACCACCCCTGGGGTGGTGATAGACAGGGGAGTGGTCACTCCCCTTTTCTTTGTCCAGTTTTGCGTCAGAGCAGGGGCTGGGGGATCCCTGAACTGGTGTAGACTGGCTTATGCAAGGAGGGCACCATCTGTGCCTTTCAAAGCATTTCCAGAGGCTGGGGAAGGCTACTCCTCCCCAGTCCTTAACACCTATTTCCAAAGGGAGAGGATGTAACACCCTCTCTCAGAGGAAATCCTTTGTTCTGCCTTCCTGGGACTGGGCTGCCCAGACCCCAGGAGGGCAGAAGCCTGTCTGTGGGTTGGAAGCAGCGGTAGATGCAGTGAAAACCCCAGAGAGCTAGTTTGGCAGTACCCGGGGTCCATGCTGGAGCCCCTGGGATGCATGGAATTGGCACCCCAATACCATATTTGGGATGGGGGGACAATTCTATGATCTTAGACACGTTATATGGCCATATTCAGAGTTACCATTGTGAAGCTACATATAGGTATTGACCCATATCTAGTGCACACGTTTAATGGTGTCCCCGCACTCACAAAGTCCGGGGAAATTGCCCTGAACAATGTGGGGGCACCTTGGCTAGTGCCAGGGTGCCCTCACACTTAGTAACTTTGCACCTAACCTTCACTAAGTGAGCGTTAGACATATAGGTGACTTATAAGTTACTTAAGTGCAGTGTAAAATGGCTGTGAAATAACGTGGACGTTATTTCACTCAGGCTGCAGTGGCAGTCCTGTGTAAGAATTGTCTGAGCTCCCTGTGGGTGGCAAAAGAAATGATGCAGCCCGTTGGGATCTCCTGGAACCCCAATACCCTGGGTACCAGGTACCATATACTAGGGAATTATAAGGGGGTTCCAGTGTGCCAATCAGAATTGGTAAAAATGGTCACTAGCCTGCAGTGACAATTTTAAAAGCAGAGAGAGCATAAGCACTGAGATTCTGGTTAGCAGAGTCTCAGTGACACATTTAGGCACCACACAGGGAACACATATAGGCCACAAACTATGAGCACTGGGGTCCTGGCTAGCAGGATCCCAGTGACACAGGCAAAAACAAACTGACACACAAGTAAAAATGGGGGTAACATGCCAGGCAAGATGGTACTTTCCAACAGGGACGGGGAATGGGGTGGCACCTCAGCCGGAAGATGGTACATTGGCACTGGTCCTGGAGGGTGCAACATGCCCTGTGCTTGGTCCTGGGGAGTGCAAGGCCACAGTCTCTCAAGTGGGTGACTTGCCCACTGGTTCTGGAGGGGGCATTGTGCCCAGTGAGCTTCAGCCTGGGAAGGATGGGATGAGTGGATGGCTTCTCCACTGGTTCTGGAGGGGCATTGTGTCCAGTGAGCTTCATCCTGGGAAGGATAGGGTGAGTGGATGGCTTCTCCACTGGTTCTGGAGGGGGCAACATGCCCTGTGATGCAGATCTTTGGGAGTACAAGGTCACAGTCTCTCACCTGGGTGTTAGACCCACAGGATTTGCTGGGGCCTGGCCGCACTACAGCCCATGGACACAGGACTACACACTGTTCACCGGCGGTGACAGCTGCTCAGTGGTGGCAGTGGTGGTGCTGGTGACGGTGCTGGCAGTGGTGGGGGAAGGCTCCAGCCCTTCCCCTGCAGCCTTGGGCGGCTGCCCACTGGGGCTGCTGGCAGTGGTGCTGGTGGCGGTGCTGGCGGTGGTGCTAGCAGTGGTGGGGGAGGCTCCAGCCCTTCCCCTGCCGCCTCGGACGGCTGCCCACTGGGGCTGCTGCTGGCAGTGGTGCTGGTGGCGGTGCTGGCAGTGGTGGGGGAAGGTTCCAGCCCTTCCCTTGCAGCCTCAGACGGCTGCCCACTGGGGCTGCTGCTGCGGGCAGTGGTGCTGGTGGCGGTGCTGGTGGTGGTGCTAGCAGTGGTGGAGGGAGGCTCCAGCCCTTCCTCTGCAGCCTCGGACAGCTGAACCACTATGGTTGGTGGTGGGGGCTCCGACTGAGTCCCAGCACCAGGCCTTTGTCCTTTTTGCCTGCTGGTGCAGGCCTTTTGCCCTTCCTGCCAGCAGCTGGGGATGGCTCCTTGCTCCTTTCGGCAGCAGCTGGGGACTGCTCCTTGCCCTTCTTCTCAGCAGCTGGGGATTGCTCCTTGCCCTTCCTTTTACCAGCTGGGGTGCCTCCTTGCCCTTCCTTTTTGCAGCTGGGGGTGCCTCCTTGCCCTTCCCTGCAGCAGCTGGGCGTGCCTCCTTGCCCTTCCTTGCAGCATTTGGTGCAGGCACCTTATCAGTGTGGTTGCCTGGTGCCCAGGATCCTCTCCCACCTGGTGTAGCTGTGGACACTACTGTGCCCCTGGACTGGATGGCTGAGGTGCTTGCCTGGGTTTTAACCACCCTGGCCTGACGTGAGGGACTGGGGGAGGGCTAGGGTAGAGGTCAATGTTGGTGAGGAAAAGCTTCTTAGGGACATTGGGGAAGGAGGAGGGAGATGGTTTGGGAGTGGAGGAAGAGGGAGTGGTTGTAGGAGGTGTCAGTCTGCTGTGTTTGGGTGCAGGAGCATGGGCAGGATGCTGTTGAAAGGTGGATGGCTGTTGGGTGTCTTAGTGCTGGCGTGTGTGTACTTTGGGAGGAGGGGGCACAGACACAGTGGGAGAGGACACAGGGGACGTGTGCATGGAAGTGGGGGTGGTGACTGCCAGTGAGGGGCGTGTGCTGTTAGGTGTGCTGGTGATGGGGGTAGTGGATGAGGATGTAGTGCATGCAGGTGTGAGTGTAGACGCAACTGAGAGGGAGGTGGAGGACGAGGAGGATGGGGCCACAGTGGAGGCAGTAGATGTTGGTATGTCTGCATCTGGATGGTGTTTGTATGAGTGCCTGTGTGATGAAGTGTGGTACTTGTGTTTGCCATGTCCACTCTTGTGTGTTGTCCTGGGTGCATGCTCATCTGCTTGTGTGCTTGGGATAGGTTGGGTTTGAGTGGAATGGGATTGGGTAGAGGAAGTTGGAGGGCGGAGGATAGAAACAGGGACAATGGCTGCCATCAGAGAGGAGGCCAGAGCTTGGATTGATCTATGTTGGGCCGCCATGCCAGTGTGAATGCCCTCCAGGAATGCATTTGTCTGTTGCATTTGGGCTGCCAGCCCCTGGATGGCATTCACAATGGTTGACTGCCCAACAGAGACGGATCGCAGGAGGTCAATAGCCTTCTCATTCAGGGCAGCAGGGCTAACTGGGGCAGGGCCTTAGATGCCTGGGGGGAAGGAGATGCCCACCCTCCTGGGTGAGCGGGCCCGGGAAACTCGCTGAGGGGCTTCTGGGAGGGTGGTGCTGGTATGGGGGTGGCGGCTGTACCTGTAGTTGGGGTGGGCACGGAGGTGTCCACCACCACCAGGGAGTTTCCATCGGAGGAAGAATCCGTGTCCGAACTGTCCCCTCCTGTTTTCGCCGTTGTGCTCCCCTCGCCTTCTGTCCCACTGGTGCTCTCACCGTTGGTGGATTCGGCCTCCTGGGTCCTGTGGGATGCAGCTCCCTCCATCACCAATGCCTCTGCTCCTCCGCCAGATGATGCTAATGCACATAAGGGCAAGGTGACAAAACAAAAAAGGGGGGGAAGAGACAAAGAATACACTTGGTCAAAGGCGGCAACAACACCACCGTTGGCCTACACGACACACACACACACACAGGGAACAGCCCTACACACTAGGCAATGCACCACCAGTCACAATGCTAGTCACCAGTCCATGGATAGGAACACCTGACGCCAATTGCAGCATACCTGAGACCCACAGACCTGCCCAGTAGTGGATGCCTACTAGATTGGTTGGAGGTATTTTACATCGGAACCCTGCCCAACATGGGACCTAATCTCCAATGTCAGGTCTGGCCTAGGGGCACCCACAGGCCCACATCCTCCACCCAGATACCACCCCACTATGCGCAAGTTGTATATTGGGGCACTGTACTCACCCCCTTGTGGCTGCTGTGATGCCACCAACGCCCATCCAGCTCCTAATAGGCCACCGCCAGTATGTGTGCCATCAGGGTGGTCAGGGTTTGAGGGGCACCCCTTCCTTGTTGGGAGGCCATCCCCAGCTGGGCTTCCGCCTTCTTCCTTGCCCAGCGTCTCAGGTCCTCCCACCGCATGTGACAGTGGGTGCTCTGCCTGACGTAGATCCCTAGGGTCTGCAGGTCCTTGGCGATGGCACGCCAGATACCCTTTTTTTGTTGGGCGCTGACCTGCAGGGAAATGGACACAGGGAAAGGTATTCGTTTGACCGTCCTGTCTGTTACACTCATGGCCCACCATGCCTCTTCCCATCCCCATTAGCACAGACATGGTCCACCATACAGCACGCTGCCCAGAGCCCATCCACCACACACCCCCTACATGAGGCCTTCACACACAGCACTCCCTGCATTCATGCCCCATGCATCATACTCACGGTGTACTCACCTGTTGGTCTGGAGGCCCATACAGCATTCGGTAGTAGGGTAGGACCCCATCCACTAGTCTCTCTAACTTCGCCGAGGTAAAGGTAGGGGCCCTTTCCCCAGTGACATGAGCCACGGTCAGTTTCAGACACAGGTCACAGCAGCACATGCAGTGTAGGTCCTCTCCTGTTGAAGGTCAGGTAGCAAGTGAGTGAAGAGATAGAAAATGGCGGTGACGTCCGCGGCGGTGCATACCGTCACTGCCGGCGTACATCACCATTGGCCACTGTACCCCATTGTGCCCAATATTATTCAATGAGGAGTTGCACAGCGGTTTTCGACCGCCTCCCGCAACAGTGCACAACGTCAGTGGAATTACCTCATTTCCACCTGTCCCTCCAAACAGGACTGGCAGATGCCATTTCAGGGGAGGTGCAGGCCATGGCTCCTAACTGCGTCACAGTACACATATGCACCATTTGGACCTCTCCAACAAAATACTGTTACAATCACAACATGCATTGAAGTGTAGTGGTTGGAAATAAGAGATAATGACCAGCTGCCTACCACTTTGCCCCATAGATTGCAAACGCTGAGAATGAATAGGAGATGGTGACATACCCCATGTACAGACCCCTGGTGGACTTGGCAACATTATCCTCACCTATAGACCGGACATGGACACAATCACAGAGCTGTGTGCCCAATTGGAGCCTGACCTAATCTCTGCTCTCCGTCACCCCACCAGGATCCCCCCTCTTGTGCAAGTACTATCAGTGCTCCATTTCCTGGCAACTGGCTCCTTCCAAATGACAGTGGGCTTGGCAGCAGGAATGTCTCAGCCAATGTTCTCAATAATGCTAACCAGAGTGTTGTCTGCCCTGATTAAACACATGCACAGCTACATCGTTTTACCCCAGGTGGTGGATTTGGCCACAGTGAAAGCTGATTTCTATGCAATGGGACATAACCCAAACATTATTGGGGCAATTGATGGTACCCATATTGCTTTTGTCCCCCACCCGTTGAAATGAACAGGTGTTCAGAAATCGAAAGAGCTTTCACTCCATGAATGTGCAGATGGTGTGCCTGGCGGACCAGTACATCTCCCACGTGAATGCAATATATCCTGGGTCTGTGCATGATGCCTTTATCATGAGGAATAGCAGAATTCCATATATGATGGCTCAACTCCAGAGGCAAAGAGTGTGGCTAATAGGTGAGCCATGGTTCCCACCCAGTATATGTCGGTGCATGGGTATGGTGTGGGCCCTAAGGGTTGGTGTGTGGCTAACAGTTGTCCCTCGATATTTGCAGGTGACTCCGGTTACCCCAACCTCTCATGGCTACCGACCCCTGTGAGGAATCCCAGGACAAGGGCAGAGGAAAGTTACAATGAGGCACATGGGCAAACAAGAAAAATTATAGAGAGGATCTTTGGCCTCCTGAAGGCCAGGTTTCTTTGCTTCCATCTAACAGGTGGATCCCTGTACAAACTCACTCAAGAAGGTCTGCCAGATCATTGTGGCATGCTGTATGTTGCACAACTTTTCCTTACATCACCAGGTGCCTTTTCTGCAGGAGGATGAGGCTGGAGATGGCCATGTGGCAACAGTGGACCCTGTGGACAGTGAAGATGAGGAGGCAGAGGATGAGGATGAGGACAACAGAAGTGCAATAATTTGACAATACTTCTAATGACACACAGGTAAGACAGTGTAACTTCACATTTAAATGACTGTTTTGTGTTTGACATTGTGACTGGCAGGCTGATTTTCCCACTTCTATGGCCACTCACTGTACCCTTTGGCATCTCTATTTGCAGATATTTGTACCCCACTATGGCTCCTGGTGTGTTGACTGGAGCCAACTACAGGTCATTCCTATGTATACATTACTGTACAGTTGATTGTTAATTTTTAAACCTTGTTAAATGAATACACACTTAAATCATTTGACATATTCCATATTTTTATTTTTTCAAAGGGTATTTATTTAAGTGCTAAGAAGTGGAGGGGGATTTGTAATGGGCTGGGGTGATGGTGGAAGAAAGTCCAGGTTACAGTCCAGTCTATTTGTATCACAGGTGCATTGTCCAAGGGGGCATAGGAAGGGGAGCAATGGCAGTTCAAGGTGGACAGGGTGACAGAGTGGGACACAAGGGGGACAATCAGGAGAGTCTTATTTCCTGGTGGGCGTTCTTGGCAATAGTCTCTGGCTTCTGGCTGGATCGCAGGGAACGTTTGTGGGGTGGTTCTCCTTCTGCAGGGGGAGGGGTGCTGGTGGCCTGTTGGTCCTGTGGCGGGGCCTCCTGTCCACTAGCGTCAGCAGAGGTGGAGGGCTGTTCATCGGTTTGGCTAGTGGCAGAGGCCAGGTGGGGTGCCACTGCCTCCCTCATAGTGTTGGCCATGTCTGCCAGCACCCCTGCAATGGAGACCAGGGTGGTGTTCATGTCCTTCAAGTCCTCCATGATCCTCAGGTACTGTCCCTCCTGCAGCCGCATGTTCTCCTGCAACTTGTCCAGTATCTGGCCCAGTGTATCCTGGGAATGTTGGTATGCTCCCAGGTTTGCGGTGAGTGCCTCCCGGAGAGTCAGTTCCCTGGGCCTGTCCTCCCCCTGGCGCACAGCAGTCCTCCCAGCTTCCCTGTTGTCCTGTGCCTCTGTCCCCTGAACTGTGTGCCCACTGCCACTGGCCCCAGTGTTTGTGGGGTGGCATGGGGTCCCTGTAGTGGTGGACACACTGCTGATTGACGGGTTCTGGGGACAGAGGTATGAGCGCACTGGGTGGGTGCTGTGGTGGTGTTTCCTGAGGGGGGAGGCTCTGTGGTGGTGTGAGAGTGTACCTGGGTGACCGACTGTCCGGAGATCCCTGATGGGCCAGGTTTGTCATCCAGATCTAGGTGAGCAGAGCTGTTGTCATCACTGTGGGCCTCTTCTGGGGGGGAATGGATGTTGCTGGCACCTCTTCTCCGGTGACATTGGGGCCTGTGGGGATGTAAATGCAGTGTTATAGTTTCTGCATGTGACATCATGTGCATGGGTGTGTTGCCCTCCATGGTTGTTTTTTCCCTGGCAGCTTTGCCTTTGTGTGAGTTGCTATTTGGTGGGCTAGGTGATTCTCTCCAGTGTGCATGCTGTGGTGATAGGTGTCCATGCAGGTCTGTGAGGGGTGTCCATGCATTGTTGTTACATGCAGGGCCTGCTGTTGGGAAAAGTGGGTTGAGATGGTGGGGTAGGTGGGAGGTGGTGAAGTGATGGGAGTGAGGGAAAAGGTGGGGGTTTGAAATGCAATGCAGGTAGGGGGGATGATAGTAATAGAGATTTTACTTACCAGAGTCCAGTGCTCCTCCTACTCCTGCTAGGCCCTCAGGATGCATGATTGCCAAGACTTGCTCCTCCCATGTTGTTAGTTGAGGGGGAGGAGATGGGGATCCACTGCAAGTCCTCTGTACAGCTAGTTGGGGTCTTGCTGCTGTGGAACGCCCCTTGCCCCGTAGGTCGTACCACCTCTTTGTCCCTTGTTCTTGGGTGCTGTCCCACGCCGTTGACACTGTCCATGATTCTCTGCCATAGCTCCATCTTCCTAGCAATGGATGTCTGCTGCACCTGTGATCCAAATAGCTGTGGCTCTACCCGGATGATTTCCTCCACCATGACCCTTAGCTCCTGACCCTTATCTCCCTTAGCTCCTCCTCAGAGAATCTGGGGTGTCGTTGTGGTGCCATGGGTGTAGTGTGAGTGGTGTGGGTGAGGGTGTGTGGGGTGATATGTTGGGGTGTGTGATGTAAGGTGCCTGGATGGTGTATAGGTGATGATGTTATGTGGCTCTGGTTGTGTGGGTGCTCTTGCTGTATCTCTCTCTGTTGGCAATGGTTTGTGGTCATAAAGGGTTGTGGGTAGTGTGGGTGTGTGTTTTATAGTGGTGTGGGTGTGTGGGTGTGGTGTGTGCATGGGTGTCAGGTGTGTGTAGTTTGAATTGTCCAATGTGGTGTAGTTTTGTTTGAGTGTGTGTATTTTGAGCGTGGCGGTGTGCACCGCCAATGGTTTACCGCCATTGAATGTCCGCCGCATTGATTTGTGGGTCATAATGCTGTGGGCGTAGTTCTGTTGGCGTAACGGTGTGGGTTTTGATACCGCCAGTTTATCACTGACCTTTGTGCTGGCCGACTTGTGTGTGTGGCTGTATTGTGATGGATTTGTATGTGTGTGTCATAATATCTGCCACGGCGGTGTTATGTTGGCAGCAGTCGGCATGGCGGGAAGCAGGATTTACCACCAATGTCATAATGTGGGCCTAAGCTTGCTCCACAATTATCAGAATTTTTACTAATGCCTGGTAAGGCATCTCGATGGGTAATATCTGCATATCAGATATGTTTGCAATTTGTGTTGCAACCAGTATGTGTATGTAATACAAATACTTACGGAGGGCTAAAAGTCTTGGAAGCAAATCCCACTGCCAAATGATAATCCCTGCACTAGTATAATGTTGGTAATTGTATATGTATATTTCTGGTATTCTTAAATTAGCTAGACATATTGCTTTGGAAAAGCTTATTTGAGTTGACTTTCATTAGCTCTTACACACCATGGGTCACATTATGAGGTCTCTCTTAATTCCAAATGGGCGGGTAACAACAGGTATGGCAGTTGGTTCTTAGTGGTGCAAATCAGACAAAGGAATTCATATGGCCTAGTCATAAATTATATATCTATAAGGACCTTTCTGGATGCAGTAGAGTAAGGAAGAAAACATTTATAGCTTTGAGACCTGGTCTTAAGAAGCAGAATATTAGAAATGGCTTGGTCTATCCTTGTTGCTTTAAAATTACACATGATTGTACTCAGTGCTGGCTTTAGGGCGGTATGACAGCTGCGTCGCACCAAGTGCCAAGCTCGAGGGGGTACAATTTTCATGACAGGCTGAGGCAAGATAAGAGACACCTGCAGAGATCTTTGCTTGACTGGAAGTTTTCAGGGGATAAAAACAACAGACATGTTTATCTGGTGGTTAATACACTTGATGGAGACATCTGTGATTTGTCTACTCACAGTTTTGTATCCTGATAAAGTAGTATCAAGTAGGGTTAATGTTTCCTCTGAAAAGCAAAATGTCAAAAGCAGTTCACAGATTTGTTTTTTATGTAGATAACTCTGTGGGTTACTGCTTTCATCACAGATGTTATTTTGTTTCCTTGAGTTCATAAATTACAATCCTTCTAATATAACGCACTTAGGGGCTCATTACAACTTTGGCGGTAAAAGCCGCTTACCGCCATGCAGAAGACCGCCAACACACCACCGCGGCTGCGGAATTCCTCCACGGTCATTATGGCCCACAGCCCGGAATCTGCTAAAATCCAGACACCCACACAAGTCCGCCACACCAAAGGTCAGTGATAAACTGGCGAAAACAAAACCTCCACCGTCACGCCAACAGGAATACGCCCACACTATCACGACCCACGAATCCACGCGACGGTCTTTCAACCACGGTATTCCATTGGCGGTACACACCGCCGCGCTCAAAATACACACACATTTACAAAACACAGCCACATTGGACAATTCCAAATACACACACCTGATACACATACACACACCACTCCCACACATCCAATACAATATAAAACACACACCCACATCACCCACAAACCCCTACGACCAAAAATTGAGAACGAAGCATACAGAGAGACAGTACAATCTACAAACAAGCATCGACAGGCACACAACACCATCACCCACATAACATCCATGCACCCCACACAACACACCACTAAATATCACCCCACATATCACAACACACACCACCACACACATCACCCACACCACCCCATGGCACGGCAAAGACACCCCAGGTTCTCTGAGGAGGAGCTCAGGGTCATGGTGGAAGAAATCATCCTGGTAGAGCCACAGCTATTCGGATCACAGGTGCAGCACACCTCCATAGCTAGGAAGATGGAGCTATGGCGAAGAATAGTGGACAGGGTCAACGCAGTGGGACAGCACCCAAGAAATACGGATGACACCAGGAAGAGGTGGAATGACCTACGGGGGAAGGTGCGTTCCGTGGTATCCAGACACCACCTTGCGGTACAGAGGACTGGCGGCGGACCCCCACTTCCTCCCCCACAACTAACAACATGCGAGGAGCAAGTCTTGGCGATTCTGCATCCTGAGTGCCTCGAAGGAGTAGCTGGAAGAATGGACTCTGGTAAGTAAAACTTTAACTACTATATCACACACCCTACCTGCATGCCGTCACATACCCCCACCCTCTCCCTCTCCCTCACCCCCATCACTCCTACTCCTCACAAATGTCCCAATATCACAAACCACACAGCCCAACACCAAGCCCTGCATGCAACAACAAAGCATGGCACTGCACATACCCATACAACCCCCTAAACCATCACCACACAAGGTCCCACACAGGAATGCAAGCACTGGGGTACACGGTCACCCACCCATTGCACACCATGGCACATACAGATGCAATAATCATGCCTTTACACCCCTGTAGGACCCCTACCCAACGTCACCGCACAGAGGGTCCAGACATGTCCACACCACCAACAGAAGAAGCCCACAGTGATGACAGCAGCTCTGTCCAACTGGATCTAGATAACCAGCCCGGCCCATCTGGGACCTCGGGACAGTCGGTTCCCCTCACACAGTCACAGGCAACCACAGAGCTTCCCCCCTCTGGAAACACCAGCACAGCACCCACCCAGCGGGCCCATACCTCTATCCCCAGGACACGTCAATCAGCAGAGTGTCCACCACCACAGGGAACCCAGGCTAACCCACCACCCCAACAACAACCGGGACCTATGGGCAGTGGTAGTGGGCACACCGTTCAGGGGACAGAGGCCCAGGAACACAGGGGAACTGTGAGGGCTGCTCTGCAACAAGGAGAGGACAGGCCCAGGGAACCCACTCTCCATGAGGCCCTCTCCAACATCATGGGAGCATACCACCATTTCCAGGAGACAATGGCAACGGTACTGGCCAAGTTTCAGGAGACCCAGTGGCTGCAGGAGGAACAGTATTTGGGGTTCAGGGAGGAACTCAGATCCATCAGTTCCACCCTGGGCACCATCATAGGGTTGCTGAAGAAGTCCTCAGCACCAGGAGGGACACTGTGGCACAACAAGGGGCCCCTGACACTAGCCTGGAAGATGAACTGCCCACCACCTCCGCCGGCGCTAGTGGACAGGAGGCACTGCCACAGAACCACCACACCAGCACTCCACCCCCTGCAGAGGGAGAACCACCCGCAAACGGTCCCTGAGATCCAGGACAAAGACAGAGAATGATGCCAAGACCCCCACCAAGAAATGAGACTGCCCTGAATGTCATCCTTTTGTCCCACTTTGTCACCCTGTCCATTCTCAAACTGCCCCAGCTGCACTTCCTATGCCCCTTTGGACAATGCACCTGTGAAACAAATAGACTGGACTTTGCCATGGACATTCCTCCATCATCACCCCTCACCATTTTACAGCATTCTCCAATATTGAGCACTAAAATAAACACCCTTAAAGCACAAAACAGTCTGGAGTCTGTCTGTGATTTCCAAATAGTGTATTAGCAATTACAGTGACAAAATTCTCTTCCAATTGTAATGTCAACATACCTATGTCACACAGCTCTAGTCCATGAGAAAACAAAGCAGATGTCACACAATGGGACACACATCTGTGAAATTGTAAGGGAAAGTGAAAACTCAGTGACTATACACTGGGTGAAAAGGACAGACAGTAGAGAGGAAGTAGTGTTAAATTACAGGTAGTAGGCAGGTTTGTCTTCTTACCTGTGTCTCACTGGAAGTATTGTAGGATAACCGAGTTCCTGTTGTCGATGTCCTCTTCATCTGCTTCCTCGTCTTCACTGTCCACAGGCTCCACAGCTGCCACAACACCACCATCTGGACTATCCTCCTGCAGAAAAGGCACCTGTCGTCGCAAAGCTAAGTTGTGAAGCATACAGCAGACCACGATGATCTGGCACACCTTCTTTGGTGAGTAGAATAGGGAACCACCTGTCATATGGAGGCACCGGAACCTGGCCTTCAGGAGGCCGAAGGTCCACTCTATAATCCTCCTAGTTTGCCCATGGGCCTCATTTTAGCATTCCTCTGCCCTTGTCCTGGGATTCCTCACAGGGGTCCGTAGCCATGACAGGTTGGGGTAACCAGAGTCACATGAAAAAGGCGAGGGACAACTGTTAGACATACACTAACCTGTAGGGATATCCCCAGACAACTATTCCCACTGATTTGGTTCAGTGCTCACCTAATAGCCACACACGGTGCCTCTGGAGTTGCCTCATCACATAAGGGATGCTGCTATTCTGCAGGATGTAAGCATCATGCACTGAGCCAGGGAATTTGGCTTGACATGGGAGATGCACTGGTCTGCCAAACACACCATCTGCACATTCATCGAATGATAACTCTTCTGATTTCTGTACACCTGTTCACTCCTGCGGGTGGGGGACCATGGCCACATGTGTCCCATCAATGGCACCTATGATGTTGGGGATAAGTCCCAGGACATAGAAGTCACCTTTCACTGTAGGTAAATCCTCCACCTGAGGGAAAACGATGTAGCTCTGCATGTGTTTCAGCAGGGCAGACAACACTCTGGACAACATGTTGGAAAACATAGGCTGGGACATCCCTGATGCTATGGCCACTGTTGTTTGAAAAGACCCACTTGCAAGGAAATGGAGTACTGACAGCACCTGCATTTGAGGGGGGATTACTGTGGGATGGTGGATAGCTGACATCAGGTCTGGCTCCAACTGGGCACACAGTTCTAGGATTGTGGCACAATCAAGCCTGTAGGTGATGATTAAATGTCTTTCCTCCATTGTCGACAGGTCCACCAGCGGTCTGTACACCGGAGGATACCGCCATCTCCTCACATGTCCCAGCGGACGGTGCCTATGAAGGACAACAGAGAGCACAGAGTCAGCCAACTCAGACGTACGTACCCACAGCTTACACAGAACACGAATCATAATCCGAAATTAGCATGTATGAGTGGTGAGGCAAGGCCTAGGTACGTGTTACGCAGTTAAAAATAGAGCCATGTGGGCACCTGAAATGGCGGCTGCCTGACCTGTATAGTGGGACAGGGGGATATGAGATAACTGCGCTGGCGTTGTACACTATCGCGGTAGGCGGTCGAAGACCTCGGCGCAATTCCGCATTGGTTAACGTTGGACCCTATGGGTCCCAGGAGCCAATGACGATGTACGCCGGCGGTGACGGTACACACCGCCGCGGACGTGACCGCCATTTTCTATCTGTTCAATCACTCGATACCTGATCTTTGACAGGAGAGGACCTACACTGCAAGTGCTTCTGTGACCTCAGTCTGGAAGAGACAATGGCTTGTGCGTCTGGGGAAAGGGCCCCTGCCTTCACATTGGAGGAGTTGGAGAAACGCGTGGATGTGGTCCTCCCCCAGTACACGCTACTCTACGGTCCTCCAGACAAACAGGTAAGTACACTGGGAGCATGCTGTATGGGCTATGCCTGTGTGGAGTGGGGTGGATGAAAGATAGGGGGGGCAGAATGAGGCGTGCATGAAACAACGGTGAATGCACGTGCCACATGGCAAGGGTAGGTATGCGGGCCAATGACTGTGACGGTGCAGTTGGTAATAACTTCTCTTTTTCCCCTGTACAATTCCTGTAGGTCACCGCCCACCAGAAGAAGGATATTTTGGCGTGCCATCGCCAAGGACGTCTGGACCCTGGGGGTCTATCACAGACGGAGCACCCACTGCCGTAAGAAATGGGAGGACATTTGATGCTGGAGCTAGAAGATGGCGGAGGCCCAGCTGGGGATGGCCTCCCAACGTGGGAAGGGTGCCCGTTTTACCATGACCCCCCTAATGATCAGGATCCTGGCGGTGGCGTACCCGGAGTTGGATGGGCACTTGAGGGCATCACAGCAGCAACAAGGGGGTGAGTACATTCTCATTCTGCTGATTCAGCACGCAGTGGAGGTGTCTGGGTGGGGGAGGTGGGCTGTGGGTTCCCCTAGGCCAGGGCGAGTGTGCTAGTTAGGTCCCCTTTTTCAGGCAGGCCCTGTGGCACCGCACCTCACCTGGGTATAGTGCCAACTGCACCTAGTCAGACTCCTGTGACATCCATGTGTACAGATGTCGGCCATAGCCTTGTAGGCCATGTCCCAGGGATTGCATAATGGACCCTAAGTGTGCGGCGTAGTGCTGGGGGCTTCTGTGTCTGTTGTGTCCGCCAAAGGTAGTGGTAATGCATGCACTCAACATGTCTTTCTTCTGTCGTCGTCCCCCTTTTTGTGGTCTCCCTGTTTTTGTGTGCATTAGCATCATCAGGCGGAGGAGCAGTGGCACCGGAGCAGGAGGGAGCTGCATCCCACATGGCCCTGGAGGACGACACTACGGAGTCGGATTTCACCAGTGGGACGGAGGGCGAGGGGAGCTCCACTGCGGGGAAAGGAGCTGACACCAGTGACACAGACTCGTCCTCTGATGGGAGCTCCATTGTGGTGGCGGGCCCATCTGTGCCTCCCCCATCCACAGGTACAACCGCCACCCACTCTTCCAGCACCGCCCTCCCAGCAGCCCCTCAGCCTTTGCCCCGTGCCCGCTCAACCAGGAGGGTGGGCATCTCCTTCACCCCAGGCACCTCAGACCCTGCCCCAGACACCCCTGCTGCCCTCAGTGAGGAGGCCATTGACCTCCTCAGGTCCCTCATTGTTGGGCAGTCTACCATTTTGAATGCCATCCAGGGTGTAGAGAGGCAGTTGCAACAAACCGATGCATTCCTGGAGGGCATTCATTCTGGTCAGGCAGCCCTTCAGCGAGCTTTTAAGACTCTGGCCTCAGCACTGATGGCAGCCATTGTCACTGTCTCTAGCCTCCCCCTCCAACTTCCTCCACCCAGACCCACACCCCTGTACCTCAGCCTACCCCAAGCACACCATCAGACCAGCATGCACACACCCCAACACACAAAGGAAGCTCAGGCAAACATAAGCACCACACATCCCACAGGCACTCACGCAAACATCACACACATGCAGACATAGCAACATCTACTGCCTCCACTGTGTCCCCCTCCTCCTCGTCTCCCACCTCCCTCCCAGTCTAGTCTCCACTCACACCTGCATGCACTACATCTACAGCCACTACTTCCTTCACCAGCACACACACCACCACACCCCGCTCACGTGCAGTCACCACCCCCACTACCATTCACACATCCCGTGTGTCCTCTCCCAGTGTGTCTGTGACGCCACCTCCCAAGGTACACAAACACAGGCACACACCCACCCAACAGCCATCCACCTCACGATAGCCTCCAGCGCATGCACCTTCACACAAAGTCACCAAACGTACACCTCCTACAACCACAACCTCTTCCTCCACGCCCAAACCCCCTCCAGCTACCCGTCCCAGTGTTCCCAAGAAACTTTTCCTGTCCACCCATGACCTCTTTCCCTCACCTCCCCCACCCCGTCAGTCTCCTAGGGCCCGACCCTCAGGGTCCCAACCTAGCACCTCAGTCACGACATCGGCGGGATCAGTGGCAGCCAGTGTGGCAAGGAGCCACAGCACGGACAGTCCCCCAACTGTCAAGCATCAAAAGTTGGCGAGTGCCCGGCGGGAGAGGGGGAAGACACCAGCCACCCAAGCCGCTCCCAGGGGTACAGGTGGGAGTGTGGAGTCAGCTGCGACACCTTCCAAGGTGGTGAAGGGGCACAAGAAACCCGGCAAGTTTTGGAAGATCGCCACGGCGGAGAAGACCGACATCAGCCCCGCTGCCCAGGAGGTGACCGCCATCAGCCCCGCTGCCCAGGAGGCGACCGCCATCAGCCCTGCTGCCCCAGACAGGACCGCCAGCACCAGCCCCGCAGGCCCAGACAGGACCGCCAGCACCAGCCCCGCAGGCCCAGCCCCACAGGCCCAGACAGGACTGCCAGCACCAGCTCCGCTGGCCCAGACAGGACCGCCAGCAACAGCCAGTGGGCCCAGACAGGACCGCTAGCACCAGCCCCACAGGCCCAGACAGGACCGCCAGCACCAGCCCCGCAGTCCCAGACAGGACCGCCAGCTGCTGAGTCGCTGCCAAGGACACCGCCGCTACAAGCACCGCTGCAAAGGACACCGCTGCCACAAGCACCAATGGCCCATGAGCGCCAAGAGCACTGAGGCTACTAACTCCGCCACGAGCAAGATGAAGCACTCTGGGCACCAAGCCCCCTTCCGAACCATTGGAGTATCACATCCACTACCTCTGCCCTTGGCAGGATATAGCACTCTGGGCACAAAGCCCCCTCCAGAACCAGTAGAGTATCACATCCACTACCTCTGTCCTTGGCAGGATGAAGCACTCTGGGCACAAAGCCCCCACCAGAACGAGTGGAGAAAGGCCTTCACTACCTCTGTCCTTGGCAGGATGAAGCACTCCAGGCACAAAGCCCTCTCCAGAACCAGTGGAGTATCACATCCACTACCTTTGTCCTTGGCAGGATCAAGCACTCTGGGCACAAAGCCCCCTCTAGAACCAATGGAGACTGTTATCTGCTTGAGAGACTGTGGCTTTGCACTCCCCAGGATTGAACAGTGGACAAACCACCCACTGTAGAGACTTGAGAGACTGTGGCTTTGCACTCCCCGGGATTGAACAGTGGACAAACCAGCCACTGTAGAGACTTGAGACACTGTGGCTTTGCACTCCCCAGGATTGAACAGTGGGCAACCCACCCACTGTAGAGACTTGAGAGACTGTGGCTTTGCACTCCCCAGGATTGCACAGTGGGCAACCCACTCACTGTAGAGACTTGAGAGACTGTGGCTTTGCACTCCCCAGGATTGAACAGTGGGCATGGGGCCCCCTCGTGGATTTGGCGTTGTGCACTCAACCGGCTGAGGTGCCCCCCTTTCCCTTTCCCCTGAGGTGCCTGTTTTATATCTATCTGATGCCCCTGCAGTGTTCTCTCCATCATGTTCGGGTACCTTGTGTGGGCCTCGACCATGCAGTGTGGGCCCAGTGTTCCACGGACTTAAATGGAGCAATACCTGGACTTCTATTCTTGGTGTATATATTTGTTAATAGTGTATATATATTTTTGTGTACTGGATTTTAATAGATTACAATGGTTACACTCATTTACCTTTGTCTTTGCATTCTTCCGGGGGGGTTTGCGGGGTTCAACTGTAATGTATCAACATGTACCTGTGCATGTGTTGTAGTGGGTGAGAGTGGGGGTGTTGCGTGTGGCGTTTATGTGTTCCTGTTTTTTCCCTCCCTGTGTAGTAGGTGCTGTACACACCGTGGTCTTCACCGCCGGCTTTCGTACTCCTGGTAGAATGGCTGGGAAAATGTGAAGCTCTGGTTCAATGGCGTCCTGGTTCCTCGTGGGGTGTGTAGAGGCGAGCGTTTTCCCTTAGAAGTCCTGTTTCCGCCGTGTTTTTGTTCGTGGTGAATCCACCCCGGAGAAGTTGGCGGATTGGTAGGTTGTGATACTGTGGGCGTTACATTGTCCTCCGCCTGTCTGTTGCCGGTGTCTGCCAAGCTGTTTGTTTGTACCGCCGTGGGGGGTCGCAGTTTTAAAGTGGCTGTCTTTGTTGGCGGTTTCTGCCACGGTTGTAATTCCAATTTTTTTACCGCCGGCCTGTTGGCGGTCTTACCGCCACTTTAACACCGACTGCCAGGGTTGTAATGACCACCTTAGTTATGAATTGCTATCAAAGCGCTGCAAGCAAAGTGCAAGCTTAGGTTTAAAACGTTATTGTTTTTTCTTCAATCATTCATTATTCTTAGATTTGCTGAAGGGGATTTCTTGGGTAGGAATACAATTTGATTAGTATAATGCCCCTGATCATTATGTTATGTTTCAAATGCTTATTTTATGGAGCAGATTTAATAACAGTTTGTGTGTGTTTTTTATTACAAAAGTGGTTCAAACCTGATGCAAAAATTAGTTTTTGGGGTTACTTTCCAGTGCAAATCCAATTGCATTGGAGAGCATTCCTAAAGTAACACAAAATAGCACTATGTAGTACTTTGTGTCAAGGAGGCATACCTCAGTGGTACATGAATGCTCCAATGCACCAACCCATGATACTTTGATAGAAAGAGATTTGCATTAAGAAGTGATGCCTCTTCATGGAAGGTGTAAAGTTAGAGAACAGATATAATTTCTCCAAAGCTTTCTAACTTTACAAGAGTGCTGCACTGTATACCATACAAGCAAAGTGGCAAAGTATTAGACTTTGTCAAAGCGCATAAACCTTTGCCGGAAGGGTCCACTTCCCGTGTAAAACCTTTGCTTTATATTACACACATATCCTTGCAATATGCTGTAAGGGTAAGTGCACTGCATAAGGCAGCCAAAGAAACACCAGCACTAGAGGGCAGAGAAACAGTTGGGTTCTTTCCTTTTTACGCAATGCAGCACAGCAACTTTGGCTATGACACTGTATGAAACCTTATTAAATCTGCCCCTTCATTTCTCCAGGCCAAGCTCTCTTAACATACAATACCTACCAGTATGGATGACATGTGACTCCTACAAATTGTAATCCTTACTGTCTTAAGTAACATTTCCTATACATTGATTTACGCATTTGTACGACTCGTCTCTGGATAATGCGTTTGTGATGTAAAGCGCTGTGACACTCTACATTGGGATGAGGAGTGCCATAATGTGTGAGAGGGGCTAAGGAGAGATGAGGGGCACCATTGGAGGCTGGTAGTGACGGAAACTGGTAAGAAGAAGGTCATTGCAGGGCAGTGGGTGGTGCCAACAAAGATTGTCGCACTGGGTGCCACCAACGCTAAAGCCGGCCCGGCTATGTGTCAAATGTTCTGAACCTTCATCAACCTCTATCTTACAGCCTTATAGTCATCATTTGGGTGAGGAGTCTGGGCTTCAGGAGGCTGATACCAGAATATGTCAATCAAAGGGGTGGCACGGCCATGATCCCTTTCTCTAAAGTGCAGGTTACCTCCTCTCAATGTTGATAGTTACAAGTTTATAACTAAAAGCTGTAGTCCTCAGAATGGATCTAGCAGAAGCCATCAGCTAGTCTATGGATTTTTTTTTTACCTAGGTGTCCAGTTGTTGACCAAAAATATTGGCACCAGGTACGAGAGCCTTCTAAAATACACTTACTTGTGTAATGACATTCACTCCTAACTCTAGCAAGATCAAACAAAGTTATCAATAAACAGTGAGATATTTTTAATAGTGTCTCACTTCACTTTGTCCATGCCCGGTTTGCATGCAAATGCTCTAAGAACCTCAAAGACATGTTAGTCGTCACCATACCACTGATCAATACACATAAAATACTCATAAAAATGCATAAAAAACAATAGACATGGGACTTTCCTTGCAGAAAATGCAACATTTGCATTCTAACAAAAGAATCCAAAGAAACAGTACTAGATGACAGAAAAATCAGGTCTCTCAAGAAGCATACAAACTGTAATACATAACACATAAAATTGTATCTACATGATTACATAGCCTTGTAAATTAAGGTACATAGGGATGATAACTATGGTAGTGAAGACAATCATTAATGAACACAAGATTGGTATCAGACGTAAAAGAATCACAACAAAGAAGAGTATACACATTTTGGAAAAGAATCACACCTCTGACAATATGGAGTGGGCCATCAGGGAGCTCGTAAAAACATCCCTTGTACAAAGAGAACTGAGGTGGGTCTATTGTCAGAAAACCCACATCATTGGTGTTAGAGAGCAAATATTGTTAATAAGAATATGAGTAGACAAAGCTTATAATTAACGTGTACTAAAAGAGCTTAATTAGAGAAACGTGTGTTAGAAAAATAAAACGTGCATGTTTGAAATGTGGCTGACATGGTGTCTGCCACCACCAGTTTTATGTGAAATAATAAATAACTTTAAAAATGTATTTTGATGAATCGTAACCATTTGAACTGACAAAAGATGATTAATATTGATGATCAAAACTAATGATTTGGAATTATTATTGATTAATTAATGTACTCATTATGGTTTGATTATTAAAATTGCTTTATTTACATGTATTAACATTAGTAAAAGGCCTAAGATTTAATATTTTTCCACAGTACAATGTTTGAGATGTTATCCTGATTCACTGAAATTCTTTTTCAAACATTGTTTATTCACTGTCTATTTGAAAAGCTCACAGTGGAAATCCACTGTCTTTTTCTATTCTGTTCATTCTGTACTTCCTTGTGATAATAATTGAAAGTTTTAACAATGGGCTTTAGTTTCTGGTAGGAAGTAATGGTGGCTAAAATGTCATGTTCTGTGCTATTTTCTACAATATTAATATTCTGCGGGAACTGCCGACCAGAGAAGAGTTTCAACATGGGCCTATCCTAAAGCAGACTAGAGAAAAATTACAAGCTGAAGAAAAGATGAACTTCAATTGGTTGCTCACTAGCATACCTCATAGTCTTGCCCAATAGGAGTCTAACTAGTGATTTTTGGGTCTTCAATTTAGCAAAGTTTCAGATGATGTAGTTCAGTTGAGCAAGAATTTGTTGCAGTGATGGTTAGACTTACATGCTTATGATTTTAACAGTTTAGATACCTTAGGCCCAGCATTACTGAACTGTTGCCCTTTCATGTTCCTGGTGCTGATCGCTAAAGACCTGATGTTCCTGTGCTCTGTTGACAAAGACTCTGCTAACTGCTGTCTCATTTAGGAGAGTATAACCAATATGCATTTTTTTTTCCTTTTGCAGGTTTTTCCCTTAGAAATCCAACAACATATTTTTGCTAATGTCATAGATGTTTTCAAAATTAATTTTTGCCTTATTTTTGATTTTTGTATGTGACAATGCCCAGCCCCATATATGCATTTTTAATTAGAATTTGGTACCAAGGATGTCTGAACCAATAATTGATCTAAATGTTTAATAATTCAGGGCAACAAATGTTTGAACTTTACTAAATTGGTGTGGTGATTCATGGCCACATAGGTCATGGTGAGTGTAAACTACTAACTCCTTATTACATTTGGATTGTTGATTAAGGCTATTGGTTCCTAATGTTGGATTTGATGATCTTATTACTCCTGTCTGGGTCAAAAGATTTGAGTTGACCTCTGAGGGTAGTAGATGTCACTGCCCTATAACGTGCCACTTTACCCTAATTTAGGAGGTCACACGCCCATATAATGTGGTAGCAGATGATGGTTTTGTCTCAATAGGAGAGAGATCGTCCATGGGTTTAGGTTATTTGCTTTTACCAATGCTTGTTTAGATGAGATTGGTAAGTTCCCAGGCTTACCTCATGTTGTTTGAGTTCTAAGTTCTAGGTTTGCACTTGCGATGCTTTCGCAAATCATATATGAATTGTGATGTGTGAGTGAAATAGGGAGTTTGCGTACTCCAAAGTAGTTGAGTAGGTAGTTCGTGGGCTCCAAAGGGTGAGAGTAGGGGAGTTGTTGTACTTCACATGAATTTGGCACTTTGTGCTAAAGAATTGCCCAGTTGGTTGGTTATTATTGTTTATTTGTATGCAGGTGAACATGTTGGTCGATTGAGCGCTGTGGAAAATACCAGTAGTATTTCCCTTGTGTGTGTTGTTGGTCGGTATTAGGTGAATCCTGGGTGCACATGAAGGATCTATCTGTACTAACCGCAATGAGGTTTGCTGGTCGAATCTTTCTTGTATTTGTGAAAAAGCTGCAGCCAGACAAATAGTTAGCTGTTTGTGCGAAAGGTCACAGTCAAAATTTCCATAAGGCTTCCGAAGTGATTAAATCCTACCTATATTGTGCAGACAAGTTGGGTTTTGTTGATTTTTCTAGTGCTCTAAATATTTTGCATTTAGTTTTCAGTGTGAATCGAGTTTGAATGATGAGCTGCAACGCTTTATCAGCCACTGTGTGGAGTGAAAGTGATGTCACTGGGTCCGAACTGGGATTGGTTGGTTGGTGAAAGGAGCAGCACACAGATTGGTGGACAATCATTGATACCTATTGGTTGAGAATAGCAAGTGAAAAGGTTTTGGGGATTGAAATACTTCCTGTTTTGGATTTAATTTGTACTTTAAGCCCTATTAAAGGTAAAATTTCATTTTTCAAAGCATTAAAAAGTGCAATGAGAGACAATGCTTTCACTTTAGTTGGAATAGGAGAAATTGCCCCACCAGAAGGTACACCCACATACATGGTAATCGAAGAGAAAGGCCCATCAGCATGTATTTAGTTAAAACAGTGATGCAAAATAACGGAGATAAAGGGCGTTTAGATTTTCCTACTTATGGAAGTTTTAATATGAATATTTTGGAAAATTTGAGAAGGGTACTTTATGAATTTAAACCCCCTCTAAGACCAGCACACTTTGAAGCATTAGCTATTTGAAAACTAATAGTGATACAATACAAAATGGAAATTTGAGAGATGAATGCAAAAAGCTGCGAAAACATTGTAGGAAGCTAAATAGGATAATGATTAGAAGGTTTGCAGAACATAAACCTTACAAGGTATTGGGATGTTTCCTGCAATTTCACAAGAAAAAGGGGACAGTGTCAGAACAAAAAAAAAGAAAAAGAATCATAGGGAAACTGAGTCGAAGTCAGATGAAGCTAGAAAATCACTGACTTATGATAGTGATTCAGATGATGATGATGAATGTATAAGACAATTATTGAGAAATCGTCCTCCTCCATATGCAGCAGAAGAGGCAAATCAAGGTGCTGATGTTAGTCCAAGTGCACCTTCAGTTGTGGTGACACAGAGTCAAGTTCAGGATGCAACTAACGTTCCTACTATTACAGTATCTCAAACTCCTGTGATTCAGACTGTAGCTCAGCCTGTAATATATTCTACAGTTCCTGTTGTTAGTTTTTCACCCAGTATTACAGTTCTGGTGGCTCCACAGATATTTCAGAATCCAGTAATGGTCTAGACGGAGTCAATACTAGTTCATTTTCCAGTAACAATATCGCAATCAAGTCGCACAGTGCTTACAGGTCAGAATGCTGGAATGATGGTCCAGAAGCGTTAACAGTTCCTGTCACAATTGGTCCAGTTGTTCCATCGTATGCCCAGGGAAATAATGAGAGTAATATGCAGATTCCTAATTCAGTTAATGCTACAATGTTTTCACCTTTTAATTCAAATGCAGAAATGGAGAAACTCAATGCTACTGCAGGGGTTATGTCTCCAATAGATAGGACTTTTGATAAAACAGGTCTGCTTATTGATGTAACTTTTCCTGTGATTTCACAAACTTTGGGGTCTCCAAATTTGTTTCAAGTATCACCTGAAAGAGTGTTAGCTTCACCATGTAATACTCCACAATGCGTGCCAAACGTGAATAACAACATTTCCTTACAAGGCTTGATAGCTCAGCAATTAACAGAATGGTTGGAGAAAGTGGGTGGTGCATCAGCAATTAAAACAATTGCTGAAGGGGAAAGAACTCTGAGTTTGGCAAGATTAAAAGTAGAATTAAATGAAATGATTGAGGGAACACTTGAATTAAATAGAATTGACTCATATAATGAAGATGAGTCCCGCTTGAAGTGTAAAGATGTCACAGAGCAGGACTGGCACACTGGAAATTATCAGAGCTTGCAGAAAAATATGAATTAGATATTGAGAAGTCCAAACCATTAAAGAGGAGTTGCAGATTAGAATTTGATTAAAAAGACATTACAAACGTGAGATATCCTTGAATGAAAATTCATATTAGAAAATTAATACAAAGTATTCAAACCTGGGGAGCATTAGATAAATGGGAAGGCAGGTGGGTAAAGAAAAGAGATCAGAAGAGAGCCTGTGACTTCAAACTCTACTGACACTCAGCAGACTGATAGTCCAGTAAAAATATTACCAATGAGAGAAACTTCTGGAGGGAACTATGTTCATGTCCCTTGGAGCAGGAGTGGTATTTTGTAATTTAGAAATGATTACCCAAGACTGCGAAAGAAACCAGTGGAATGGTATCAGCAGACAGGTGTGTGAAACTTGCATAATGTTTGTGGGAAGATTTAAATACTCTTTTAGAAATAGTGATTCTAGCTGATTTATGGATTGAATGCAAGAGGAGTGTTGATTGGCCAACGAGAGAGCCTCCACAAGATCCGGTTACAGGTGTGCCACATCCCAATGTACTGAAAAGGTATTACAAAGTGATAGACTTTTTGAAAACAAGAATTTCACCCAAGGACATTGATTGGCAGAGAATTCATAGGACAGCTCAGGAAGCAAAGGATTCAATAAATGCATATTATGAATAGTTGTTGCAGGCATTCAAGCATTATAGTGGTACAGAGACAATTGAGCCCAAAGACATGATTCTTTTTGTGCTCATATTTGTGCAGGGGTTGAGACCTGAAATTGGTAATTCATTTATTTTGCTGGCAAGCAAAACCTACTGATGAAGTATGGCAGTTTCCTAAGTATTGAAGAAATTGACATGAAGCAGAAAAGATTGATAGAAAAAGCAATGGTGATGCAGATTAGAGCAGCACAATGAGGGATGCACTGAATTCTGCAACAAAAGGGAAACATGCAAGTGATTCAGGGACAAGGAATGGCGAGAGGAAGAGGACGTGGTGGTAGTGGAAATGGAAATCGTGTTGATCTGAATACTAATCCTAATCCAGGTGATGTGCATGTAATGAAGAAGATGATACCTTGCCATGTGTGCTGTAATATTGGACCCTGGAAGCAGGAATGTCCTTTGATGGTTCAGAAAGGTGTTGTGCAGATGAGTGAACATAATCTTTGTCCAAATTTGAGAGGACAAAGAAATTGGAATCTTAAAGTATATGTTCAAAATATGAATAATGAAATGCAGATTCTGCAAATGCAAAGTCACCAAGTGCAAATGAAATTTTTTCAGGTTCCTCAACAGCAAATGCAACAGCAGATGCAAATGCTGCCACATCAGCAGCAACTGCAAATACCTCAAGCTCCAATGGCACAGCAGCAGGTGATGATTCCTCAGCAGAACATGGGACAAAGGTAATGAGGATGAATTGCGTGATGGGATTATGAGTGAGAGTTTGGATGAAGAATAATGTGTGCTAATAGCTTCATTAGAGGTGGATCAGAGTGCTCCCTATGTAAATGGTAAAAGTTATGGGTCATGAAGTCTCATTTCTGGTTGACAGAATAGCCATACACTCTACAGTCAGAACTGCAGAACCTTCTAATGTGCCACTTTCTGGGAGAACAGTACAGGTTGTAGGAGCAGCGAGTCAACACCTGACAAATCCGATTAATGAATTAATTCCTGTTAAAATTGGTGCTTTTGAAGGCATACACAAATTTGTAGTCTGCGACTCAAGATCAGTATGCCTGCTGGGAAGAGACGTGTTGTGCAAATTAAAATGCTCAATTACTTGCACAAATGATGGAATTGACATTCAAATAAATATTGATGATGAAGAATCATGCCTACCAGTTGGCTGTAATCTGATTAATGAAAAATTCTATTGATTACTCTTTTTCCTGCGTTTACAGTGCAAGACTTGCCAAGTTATCTATTTTTTATTCAGGTGTTGTTGGACCTGGCCTTTTTTGCAGCATCATCATCAATCTTTTTGCCTTCTTCCTCCTAAGTTTTCTGACCAGTTTTTGTCTTTTTGACTTTAGGACTAGCACTTTGTCACTGCTAACCCATGCTAAAGTGTATATACTCTGTGTGTAAATAGTATTGTTGATTGGTTTATCCATGATTGGCATATTTGATTTACTAGTAAGTCCCTGGTAAAGTGCACTGGAGGTGCCCAGGGCTTGTAAATCAAATGCTACTAGTGGGCCTTCAGCACTGGTTGTGCCACCCACATGAGTAGCCCTGTAAGCATGTCTCAGACCTGCCACTGCAGTGTCTGTGTGTGCAGCCTTGCACTGCCAATTCGACTTGCCAAGTGTACCCCCGTGCCAGGTCTAAACCTTCCCTTTTTATACATGTAAGGTACCCCTAAGGTAGGCCCAGGTATCCCCATGGGCAGGGTGCAGTGTCTGTAAAAGGTGGGACATGTACTGATGTGTTTTACATGTCCTAACAGTGAAATACTGGCAAATTAATATTTCACTTTTGCAAGGCATATCTCTCTCATAGGTTAACAAGGGGCTGCCTTTAAATATTATTAAAGTGCAGATTCCCTTTGCGAGCAGATAGAAATATGGAGTTCGGTGTTTCTGAACTCACAATTAAAAAATACATCTGTTAGTGAAGTTGGTTTTTAAACTGCTAGTTTGAAAATGCCACTCTTAGAAAGTAGGCATTTCCTTGCTTAAACCATTCTGTGAGTCTGCCTGTTTGTGGAATACCTGTCTAGGTCAGTTTGACTGTTGAGCTATTTGTGAATCCCCTCTAGACAGTGAGACAAAGGGAACTGGGGTGTAGCCTGCATATCCTGATGAGCCATCTGCGCAAGAGTGGAGGGAGGAGTGGTGACTTACATCTGAATGGACTTTGCCTGCCCTCTCACAAAGCAGTCTCCAACCCCCTGGTGTGTGTCTGGGGCCTGGCCTGGACAAGGCAGGACCTTGCAAACAAGAGAGACCTCCCTTTGAAGTTTAGAAACTTCAAAGGCAGAAAGGGGTATAAGTATTGGACCCAAAACCCCTGAAAATTAGACTACTTCTGGAACCAAGAGAAACCTCTGCCAAGGAGAAGAGCTGAGGAGAAGTGCTGCCCCTGCCTTTGACTGTGCTTTGTTGGGCTATCCTGCAGTTGCTGTTTCTGCCTTTGAAAGGGGATAAAGACTGGACTATGTGGTATATTCCTACTTGTGATGGATCTCCAAGGGCTTGAACTGAGCTTGCCTTCTGTTTTGAAGTCTTAGGGCCATCAAAGACTTCCTCTGCTAACATCTGGACTCTCTGCTGAGACTCCTGCACTGCCAAGTGGTGTTCTATCCAGTCCCTGGGCACTTGAAAGGTGAAGTTGTCAGACAAGAGCTGAAAATCCACACACAGAACGCCGTGCGGGGAATTTTTGATGTACCATCTTCAATGTGGCTGATAAATGATGCGCCGCCGGCTTTGTGCTACAATCAAAGCTCTACCTGCATCACGGCTGTGAGATCGATGCATCGCAGCTGGAGAAACGACGTGCAACACCTGCGTGTGACTGTTAATAACAACGCAAATCCCACGCAGCGTGGTTTTCTAACACCGTGCAACAGGATTTTCCTCGCACCGTCCCTTGGTGTCAAAGTCAACCCAGCTCTGCGCGGACCCGAGGTGCCCCATCCAGAAATCGACGTACCGCTCTCTTGTGAGGGAGAAGAAACAACGCATCACTGACCCGACCGGAGAAGAAAATGACACACGGCCTCCCTTGCGAGGAAGGGATTGATGCATCGCTGCCTTTTCCGGCACACACTCGCCCGTGCAGCTTTATTTTTTACGCTAAGCAGGTACCTTGTGTAACAACAGCATTCTCATTGTTTTCTAAAGACTAAGGGGGTCATTGTGAACACAGTGGTTTTCACCACCATGTTCATGCTGGTGGTCTTTCCGGTGACCGCCAGCCCCCCTCGAACCACGCCGGCCGTATAATAAACATTCTGCCGGGCCGGCGGGCGGAAACATTGTTTCTGCCCGCTGGCCCACCAGAATGCCTGGCCGGCACACTGCCGGCGGCTCCACATGGAGCCGCCGTCAATGCCTCTGTGCGGCGGGTGCAGCTGCACCCATCACGCAGATCACTGCCCGCAAATCGGGCAGTGACCTGCCCAATGGGGCACTGCACAGGGGCCCATGCACTGCCCATGCTAAGTGCATGGGCAGTGCAGGAGCCCCCCGGGTGGCCCCGGAGCACCCCTTCCACCAGCCTTTTCCCCGCCAGGGAAAGGCTGGTGGAACTGGGATCATTATCCGAGGGGCAGCAGCGCTGCCCTGTCGGATAATGACGCCATCCACCGCCAGGCTGCCTGTCGGAGGCAGCCTGGCGGTGGAGGAGGGCTGCCTATGGCGTCCCTCCCTGTCATCATTATGTGGCGGTCTGGGCTGCCATGCCGGATGGTGGGATTTCCTGCCACTGCCGGCATGGCAGCCCAGACCGCCAAGTCCATAATGAGGGCCAAAGAATCTTATTCTTTTGAAAATTCATATCTTGACTTGTGTATGTTGGATTGTTTGTCGTTTTGGTCTTGTTGTTTGATTTAGATAAATGTTTCCTATTTTTCTAAACTGGTGTAGTGTCCATTTTGTGGTGTTTTCACTGTATTACTATGTGTGTTGGTACAAATACTTTACACATTGCTTCTGAAGTCAAGCCTGCCTGCTTGTGCCAACCTACCAAAGGGGTGAGCAGGGGTTAACTGGGTGTGATTCTCCTTTACCCTGACCAGAGTGAGGGTCCTTGCTTGGACAGGGGGCAACCTGACTGCCAACGAAAGACTCCATTTCTAACAGGTGTTGAAAAATAATTTAGAATCATTGGAAATGCATTTCCAGTCTACATAGGTTCAGTACATTGATCATTTGATGGTTGCTTTAAAGACACGAGAAGCATGCAGGCAAGATACTATGGCCTTATTGAATCATTTGGGTGAAAATGGACATAAAGGCCCTCATTACGACCCTGGTGGACGGTGCAATGATGGCGGTAAGACCGCAAACAGGCCGGCGGTCATTACCGCCCCATTTTGACTTTGGCAGTTTGACATACGCCAAACTGCCAATGTACCGCACCGTCCGCCACGGCGGTAACAACCGCCAGGCTGGAGACAACCATCTCCAGCCCGGCGGCCATCACTAGTTCGCCGGCAGGATCAGGACCCCGCATACCGCCATGGTTTTCGTGGGTTTTGAACCGCCACAAAATCCATGGCGGTAGGCACTATCAGTGCCAGGGAATTCATTCCCTGGCATTGATTGGGGCCTAACCCTCCCCTCTTCCCATACCCTGAGTTCACACCCATCACACACGAGCCCTCTACCACCCCCCAAAGGTAGTAGGACCCTCTTCCCCTGACCCCCATGTACCCCCCAAACATACCCCCTTCACGCACGCTCACACCACTCACACACATATACGCACACATACATGCACACATGTACACATACATACACGTAACATTTCCCCTACACACATTACACCTCCCATATACATACACACACTCACACACAATCTCTACAGGCCATGAACATGAATCGCAACAAAAACAATGAATGAAAGTATGTATGTGTTTGATGAGCAGCTGTATGTGTGTTGGTGCGTCTTATGTTCACAGGAATAATTTAACATGAATGCTTTCACCAGTCGAGAAAAAAATCCTAAATCAGACTGACGATAGAAGAAAGGCAACTAAAGAGAAGATGGAGAAGATATAAAAAGGGCTTAGTGAAATGCAATTATAAGAATGATCATGCATATAATGTAACAAACATGAAAGGAAAGCTTGCTTTGGATTTCCAACATGTAGAGAAGCTTTGTATATATGGGCCTCAATCCAGAACTGATACTAAGTTTGTGGGAACGAGTGAATGCAGACATGGATTTCTATTTAAGATTTCATGGGACTTTATGTTAAATGGAGAAGATCCTGTGATTCCAGATGTATATTATATTTGTGGTAAAATTGCGTATCATCGTCTCCTTAGGGGATGGTATGGGACTTGTTATCTGACAGTGTCTTTCCCTAAAATATACCAGATTGACAACATAAATAATACTCATGACAAATCAAGACCAAGTTTAAAAAGGGCAATCTATTCAGAAATAATTGGGAATATATGTGGAACAATTATTCCTTCCATAGGAGTTGTTCTGAATGATATGAAGATTCGAAAATTATCAACCATTGGGGACAACATTTTAACAGATTTTTTGGGAGCAATACTTCTCATGGATTCATAAATGTCTGTGGTCTGCTTGATGGTTGTTCAGAACTGTCTTGCAAAAGACATTCTTTTAGCAAAAGAGGGTGGAGTCTGTTGGATGCTTAAGTCGCAACATTGCTGCACTTTCATTCCAGACAACAATAAAGAAATTGAAAGATCAATTAGAAATTTTACAAATTTGAGTTCTAATTTAAAGGACCTGAAACAACCAAGTGTGTAGGAAAATATAGGTAACAATTTTAAAAAAATGGGAAATTGATTGGGAAATCTTGGTCAGGGTTTTTTTGGGAACAATACTGAAACCATTATTAATAGTGGCTGTGTGTCTTATTTGTATAATTGGATTTTACAAACTGTACAGATGCATAACATCACAAAGGGTGAAAAATGAACAGGGAGGGAAGAAATAGAAATGGAAAAGATGAGAAGTAGATACTTTCTTGATTTGAGAAATTTTGAAAATTTGAGAAAACCTAACTGCGGATATACTAAACAAACTAAGCTTTAAATGGTCGTATTAATGTAGTGTTCTTTTTTGACAGCACATATTGCAATCAGAGGAGGGATTGTTAGAGAGCAAATATTATTAATAAAAATATGAGTAGGCAAATTGTCAACATCAGGGCAGTGCACACTCTACGGGTGACTGATATGCTGTTGTTTAACTTTTTGCATTACAGAGTTTATTCCTGAAGACTTATTTTCAAGGTGCTTATAAATACTGTTCATTTGGAATGCATTGTTGCAGGCTTTCAGAGTGTGTCAGGGTGTGGTCCCTTTCCAGGGCCTTCTAGAAGCTTTCTCTGCAGCATGACTGGGTGTGGTTTGAGGGCTGGGCCAAGACTCTATACACGGGAGCCAGCCCAGCTCCAGGTGCTCACTATTCAGAGGTCCTGGTGCAGAGCAGCAGCAACTTCTTGAGCTCCTGTTCTGGAGGCCTACTTTGATCTTCCAGGCCTTGCCCTTCATTGTGCTGGTGATCCTTGATCAGGGCGGTAAGAAGGAGGTCGGGCTGGGCCCCCGATCCCATTCTTGAAGGCTTTCGAGTTCTTGGGACGAATTTTCATGATAAAAGATTTTACCTTGTACGTGTGAATGTGCGCTTGGTTTTCCTGGCATTTGCATGTTGATATTTGAATCGGCAAGACGCGCAATTCATTTCTTGTGTTGAACTTGTGGTATTCATTGTGCGCTACCATTTCATGGCATTCACATGGTGGCATTCGAATCGGCAAGTCGCACGATTCATTTCTTGTGTTTAACTTGTGATATTCAGTGTGCGCTACCATTTCATGGCATTGGCATGGTGGCATTCGAATCGGCAAGACATGCGATTCATTTCTTGTGTCGAATTCGTGATATTCAGGGTGCGCTGCTATCTCATGGCATTTACATGGTGGCTTTCGAATCGGCAAAACGCGCGATTCATTTCTTGTGCTTAACTCATGATATTCATTGTGCGATACCATTTCATGGCATTTACATGGTGGCTTTAGAATCAGCAAGACGCGCAATTAATTTCTTGTGCTTAACTCATGATGTTCATTGTGCGCTACCATTTTATGGCATTTACATTGTGGCATTCGAACCGGCAAGACGCGTGATTCATTTCTTGTGCTTAACTCATGATCTTCATTGTGTGCTACCATTTTATTGCATTTACATTGTGGCATTCGATTCGGGAAGACGCGCAATTCATTCCTTGTGTGTAACTCTTGATGCTCATTGGGTGCAACCATTTCTTGTCACTTATAAGGTGGCATTCGAATCGGGAAGACGCGCAATTCATTTCCCGCAATTAAAACTTGATGTTTCAGATCGCATGCAGTGTACGCGATCATTTCATGGCATTTGCATATTATTGTTGAAATCAGCAAAGTGCGCAATTCATGTTTCTGAATTTTAAAAAGGAACTAAGTGTTAGAATTCTAGATGTTACATTATATGTGCATAATAAGGCCCTTAATACAACTCCTATGGTGTTCCAGAAAACGTTCAGATTATTTCCTTGTCCTCATGCAAAAAGACTATGTTTGATTTTGAAAACATCATTCTAGAGGGTTCTTATGTTTCTAGTAAATGTGTAACATTTCATTAAGGGATTCATTGAGAAGTTGTATTAATCATTCTTAATTTCTTCCCAGGTAACCAAACGTCTTGAGGCCTAGGTATTTAGTCCATGCTTAAGTTATCCTTGGGTACAGTATGACAATGCTTAGAATCATAGTCTAGTAAAAGTTGAATGTGATATAATCTTGATATTGTGTGTGTTTACCCTTTTTTTCCCTGCAGGTCTCCTTCCCAGCTGTTCCCAACCTAATTCCCCTTTTCCCCTCTTGGACTCTCTCAGTTTCTGGGATTCATCTATCAGAGTCTTGGAGCTGTCTAGTGGTGGACATGTTGGGAACGTGCGCAGACCCGGAGGATCAGGCGCCCTTAAACAGATCTTATAATTAACGTGTACTAAAAGAGCTTAATTAGAGAAACATGTTAGAAAAATAAAATATGCATGTTTGAAATGTGGCTGACATGGTGCCCGTAACCACACGTTTTATGTGAAATAAGAAATAACTGCAAAAATGTATTCTGATGACTCATAACCATTTATACTGACAAGAGATGATTAATATTGACGATCAAAACAAATTATTTGAAATTATTGATTAAATAAATAATGTACTAAATATGATTTGACTATTAAAATTGCTTTACTTTTCATGTATTAACATTAGTAAAAGGCCTAAGCTTTAGTATTTTTCCACAGCACAGTGTTTAAGATGTTCTGCTGACTTCATTGAAATTCTTTTGCAGACATTGTTTATTCACTGTCCATTTGAAAAGCTCACAGTGGAAATCTACTGTCTTGTTCTATTCTGTTCGTTTTGTACTTCCCTGTGAAAATTATTGAAACTATAAGTTTAGTTTCTTATAGGAACTAATGTTAGCTAACATGTCATGTTCTGTGCTATTGTCTAAAATGTTAACATTCTGTGGAAACTGCTGACCGGAGAGGAGTGTCAACATGGGCCTATTCTGAAGAAGACTAGAGAAAAGTTACAAGCTGAAGACACAATGAATTTCAATCAATTGCTCAGTATCGCACCTCATAGTCTTGCCCAATAGGAGTCTAGATAGTGATTTTTGGGAATTTTTCAAAGTTTCAGATGATGTACTTCAGTTGAGCGAGAATTAGTTGAAGTGATGGTTACACTTACATGCTTATGATTTTGACAGTTCAGATACCTTAGGCCCAAAATTACTGAACTGTTGCCCTTTCATGTTCCTGATGCTGATAGCTGAAGAACTGATGTTCCTGTGCTCTGCTGACGAAGGCTCTGCTAACTGCTGGCTCATTTAGGGGAGGTATAACCAACATGCATTTGTTTTGTTTTCCTTTTGCAGGTTTTTCCCTTAGAAATCCAACCACATATTTTTGTTAGTGCCATAGTTAGATGATTTCCAAATTTTTGTTGGCCTTATTTTTTATTTTTTTTATGTGACAAACCCACCCTGTGTATGCTTTTCAAATTAGAATTTGGTAGCAATAATGTCTGACCCAATAATTGATCTAAATGTTTAATAATTGATTATGAATGATTCAACTGCACAATTAATGAAATCTATTGCTGTTTCTCAAATAATTCTGTTGCTATTCTGTAGAATTCCTTTGGAGTGTTTAATGGTGATTGCTGTTAGACTAAAATTATTTCAACAATTTGGATAACCTGTTTTGTTTCTATATTGCTATCATTTGGGTTTGCATATTATTTGCGTGACTTTAGCATTGTTAATATGACGGCAACAAATATTTGAACTTTACTAAATTGATGTTGTGTTTCATGGCCACATGGTAAGTGTAAAATACTAACTCCAGTTTACATTTTGATTGTTGATTATAGTTATTGGTTCTTATTGTTGGATTGGATGATCTTATTACTCCTGTTTGAGTCTAAATATTTGAATCGACCTCTGAGGGTAGTAGATGTCACTGATCTATTAAGTGACACCTTAACCTAATTATGGATGTCAAACGCCCGTACTAAGGGCACACTCTACCAAATACGTGACACTCACCCTTCCTTCATTTTATTTTTGTTTATTTATTTTTTTCCCATTGGTATGCCCAACTGTGCACTCCTCCAAAATGATAATGAACTGGTTAAAGTAATTAGACTTTTGACTGGAGCCTGTTTCAGCTCTTTACAGCAATTCACTAGTTGTGACGGATTAACAAAGGAAGTATGACCGATTCCCTAAATTTCTTCTATCTAAGGGTTCGCTCTATTTATTTTGTAACACCCATCCATATTTGATTAATTTTGCTTGTTTGTGTGTTCATCTCTGCACTCCTTCCAATATGGTTATGCAATGGTACCTTCGCACTTGTTCTATGCCTTCCTTCTAACTAATTCTAACATGCTGCTGGGTTTGGATCATTCTACTAGAGCCCCGTGTAACTGATTTCCTACTCCGTCACGGTGACGCAACCTTGCCTGTGACACGTCGGCTTACAGCACCGAGTTCTTGGTATGAATGCGGTACAGTCATGTGCACTGGCATATCGAGGATCACGAGATCAGACAGGTTCCTGGCAGTGTCCATGATCATGCTCATAAGTACTTAGCAGTGTCCTTCAGGTACAGAACTGTTACAAACAAAGTATATTATGGGATCTGCTGACCTTATTATCATCTCTGCTCAGAAATCAATAAATCTGTGATTTTCCATGATCCTGTGAATCCGAAGGGGCCTTTATCTAAAGCAAATTAGGTAGGATGTAGTACTCCACACATTTGTTTGTGTGATGGACGCCTTACTACGGGCAATGGCTTTCACCAATGGGTATGGCAACACAAATGGGCCATTGTTTATGCGTGGGATCTATATGCTTGATGGATGCAAAACCATTCGCAGAAAAAATGACTGGACAGTCTACTGGTAGACGAGGTTTATCTCACGCTTTTATGTGTCTTTTCATAATATTGTTTTTTCACTCTATTACTTTTATTTTCTAGGTTGGATAGGTTAGGTACAGAATATCTCTGCAATTGACAAGAAATACATCTCTTTTCTCAACACAAGTTTGGTAGTTGCTAAATCTGGACACACTGCTCTAATTGCGTATCAATCCTATTCATTTATAGAATAGGGTATTAGGGTTCTGACGAATTGCAGTAGATCATTTGGCTAAATAAAGGACAAGAAACATGTAGCCCAGTTACAGTGAATAAGAAGAAAAAAATACTTTCATTTATATTCCATTTGGTTTTTATTCATTAACAAAGACCTTCTGTAGGAAGTTGGCTCTGTATATACTATCTCAAAGTGAGAGATAGTGTGCACGGAGTCCAAGGGTTCCCGTTAGAGGTAAGATAGTGGCAAAATTAGATAATTCTAATGCTCTCTTTTGTGGTAGTGTGGTTGAGCAGTAGGCTTATCAGAGGGTAGTGTTAAGCATTTGTTGTACACACACAGGCAATAAATGAGGAACACACACTCAAAGACTTAACTCCAGGCCAATAGTTTTTATATAGAAAAATATATTTTCTTAATTTATTTTTAGAACCACAAGTTCAAGATTTGAAGTAAATACATAAAATGCAAGGTACTCCACACAGGTAAGTTAGGAACTTTGAATTAGAGCAATAACATACACAGTTTTTGTTAAAATGGCAATAAGCACTTTTACAAGTAGAGAGTGCAAAAATCAACAGTTCCTGGGGGAGGTGAGTATTGGTTAGATTGTGAGGTAAGTAAAACACTTACAAGTCTCAGTTCCTGGGCATAGGCAGCCCAACGTTGGGGGTTCAAGGCAACCCCAAAGTTACCACACCAGCAGTTCAGGACAGGTCAGGTGCAGAGGTCAAAGAGGTGCCCAAAACAAATAGGTGCCTATGGAGACCAAGGGTGCTCCAGTTCCAGGCTGCCAGCAGGTAAGTACCTGCGTCTTCGGGGGGCAGACCAGGGGGATTTTGTAGAGCACTGGGGGGGACACAAGTAGGCACACAAAACACACCCTCAGCGGCACAGGGGTGGCCGGGTGCAGTGTGCAAAGCAGGCACGGGTTTTGTATAGGAAACAATGGAGGGACCCGGGTGCCACTCTAGCGGTGCAGGCAGGGCACAGGGGGCTTCTCGGGCCAGCCACCACCTGGGCTAGGCAGAGGGTCGCCTGGGAGTCCTCCCTATGGTGTTGTTTCTCTGGATCTTGAGCCAGGGGCATCGGGTGCAGACGGTGAAGTCTCACGCTTCCGGCAGGGTGAGTGAGGTCTTTGAAAGTTGCAGAAAAGTTGCAAGATTGTTGCTGTTTGTTGAGCAGAGCCGCTACTCACAGGCATTTCTTGGTCCTGGGGTTCAGGGCAGTCCTCTGAGGCTTCAGAGGTCACTGGTCCCTGTTGGATGTGTCGCTGTTGCAGTTTTGCGAGTCAGGAGACAGGCCAGTAGGGCTGGGGCCAAAGCAGTTGTCGTCTTCCGTCGTCTCTGCAGGTCAGCAGCCCTTCTTCTTAGTTCCGGTTGCAGGAATCTGATTTCCTGCATTCTTGGGTGCCCCCAAATACTAAATTTAGGGGTGTGTTTAGGTCTGGGAGGGCAGTAGCCAATTGCTACTGTCCTGGAGGGTGGCTACACCCTCTTTGTGTCTCCTCCCTGAGGGGAGGGAGGCACATCCTTAATCCTATTGGGGGAATCCTCCAAAACTAAGATGGAGGATTTCTAAAGGCAGGGGTCACCTCAGCTCAGGGCATCTTAGGGGCTGTCCTGACTGGTGGGTGGCTCCTCCTTGTTTATCTAATTATCTCCTCCAGCCTAGCCGCCAAAAGTGGGGGCAGTGGCCGGAGGAACGGGCATCTCCACTAGCTGGGATGCCATGTGGCGCTGTAACAAAAGGGGTGAGCCTTTGAGGCTCACTGCCAGGTGCTACAGTACCTGCAGGGGGAGGTGAGAAGCACCTCCACCCAGTACAGGCTTTGTTCCTGGCCACAGAGTGACAAAGGCACTCTCCCCATGTGGCCAGGAACTCGTCTGGTTGTGGCAGGCTGGCAGGAACTGGTCAGACCCACACTAGAAGTCAGATTGGTATTCAGGGGGCATCTCTAAGATGCCCTCTGGGTGTATTTTACAATAAATTGCACCCTGGCATCAGTGTGCATTTATTGTGCTGAGAAGTTTGATACCAAACTTCCCAGATTTCAGTGTAGCCATTATGGAACTGTGGAGTTCGTGTTTGACAAACACCCAGACCATATACTCTTATGACTACCCTGCACTTACAATGTCTAAGGTTTTGCTTAGACACTGTAGGGGCATAGTGCTCATGCACATATGCCCTCACCTGTGGTATAGTGCACCCTGCCTGGGGCTGTAAGGCCTGCTAGAGGGGTGACTTACCTATGCCACAGGCAGTGTGAGGTTGGCATGGCACTCTGAGGGGAGTGCCATGTCGACTTAGTCATTTTCTCCCCACCAGTACACACACAAGCTGTGATGCAGTACACATGTGCTGAGTGAGGGGTCCCTAGGGTGGCATAAAACATGCTGCAGCCCTTAGAGACCTTCCCTGGCATCAGGGCCCTTGGTACCAGGGGTACCATTTACAAAGGACTTATCTGAGTGCCAGGGCTGTGCCAATTGTGGAAGCAAAGGTACAGTTTAGGGAAAGAACACTGGTGCTGGGGCCTGGTTAGCAGGGTCCCAGCACACTTTCAATCATAACTTGGCATCAGCAAAAAGTCAGGGGGGTAACCATGCCATGGAAGCATTTACTTACACCTTCAAAATAAAAATTAATTATGGTTGGGTTCTTTAGTTAATTTTATTTCCACTTTCCTCGCCAATCTACATGTTTATAAAAAACCTTTCACCTCAAGGGAAACTTCATTAACAGCCATACAAGTAAAACAACTCTGGCAAAGATCCCTTTCTCAGGGCACTTTGGGCTTTGTAGCGCCAGTCCAACGAGGAGCTGCCTGATGATGAAACATGCAACCCTTGTTGGAGAGTGAGGGCTCTTACTCCGAAATTGTCTTTGTTTTCACTGACCTGTATTTCACTGAGGTACACTGGTGATGTTTACCTGGATTGTAAATAGGAAAGCATATTCACCATTTTTTATATTATTGGGACTGTATGTGCTGGACCTTCATTACTCCCTGTCCTAATAAATGTATGAAGGTCCATTTGGACCCCATCCAGCCCTGGTACTTTATTTATAAGGGTGATTTTCTTTGCCTCTGTAACCTCATACAGGGAAAAGTCTATGTCGAGTGGGAAGCTTGACGGCAGCTGTTCAGCCGCCACCCCTCTGCAGGAGTCTAAGTAATAAATCTGGCTAAAATATGTGATCCATTTGCCAGGGTTTATTTTGGCAAATATGAATGTTAGCTTATTTTTGGTAACAGTGTGCCAGAACAACCTAGCACCTTTTGCTTTACAAGAAACAGCTAGCTCTGTCTCTGCAGGAGGGAACCGTGTAAAAGGCTTCCTACACCCAACATCAAATGAAGGCTGATGCCCGGCTGCACCACGTCTAACAGACTATAATAAAATACCTCAGATGGTATGGTCCTAGATTTACAAAATCCTCAGTCAAACTCACGCTGCCTAAATCAAGGGCAAGGCACTTTCGAGCAAAGGCTAGTGATCAATGCAAAACTCATGCTGGATGACCGCTGGGTTTACAGCTCTCCAGATTAGCCTGGTCCCCAGGCTCTAGTAATAAAACCACTATTTCCCACTGCAAAAGTTACCACCTTCGACCTGGAAGCTACCATAGTGATAATTAAAGGGTCACGGTCACTAAAAATACCCTATCCACTATATGATTCAGAAGGTACAGTGAAGCTAAAATATAGTCAATAACAGATTGACAACCTTCCAAAACATGCATAGGGATTTTAGACTGTGATGTGTCAACAAACTGGATGGCACTGCAAAGATAAAAACTTGATGGATACGGGTACAAAAGGCTGCCTTTGCGATCCCTCCCCCTCCCCAAAAGTCCCTGGACCCAAATACGTGCAGGTCACAAACTAAAGAAGTATCACCTAATTTGGCATTAAAGTCACCAACCAGAACCACATTGAGCCAATTTTCCAAGATACCATACCTATAAACAAACTGGCCTATAAAGTCAAAAGGCTAGACAAAGTTCGGATTATTCCTTGTCACTAAGCTATTGTTATAAAACTTTTTTAATGACTGAACTAAATTTGCATTTCGAGGACAAATGAAATGTCTGAAATAGGTCGCTCTTGGTGGGTAATATTGTATGGAGCAAGCCAAGGGAGTCTGGATTCAAGAGATAAAAGAGCCCATATGCGCCCTGTCGGCAAAGGGATTACAGGGGTGGTAAAGTACAAAATAAATCACAAAACATTTTACTAGCAAATGAGATTTCCTGGAGAAGAACAATTTCATACGACTCAACCATTTCCACCGATCTTTCGTTGCTCAGCTTGCTGGAAACTCCAGGGATGTTGCAGCTCAAAATTCGAATAATGTTGGGTACACCAGATGGCTTGGGTGACTAAACCAGGGTTTGACACTGCTTCTGTGGACGGGGAACCGCATAAAACCGTCCACACTCCCTCTCATGACTACTGGCAGGGGGAATGAGGCAATTAGCAAAAGAGACCTCAGTGCCCTCTGGTGTAGCTCGCTCCTCTGTCCCAACAGACTTCCCAAGTCAATTGTTCTCTGGCAAGTTCAGCAAAGCTAAGTAGCAGTTAAATGTTGATTCTGAAGTATATGCGGGGAAGATACAAACTGCCTTGACCTGCTATGGCCCCTAGAGCCGTTTTCAAATATTTGTAGAAAAAAGCCAGTGGTAAAACCCTTATGAATCCTACCCCGGCCTCTGGGTTAAGAGAGCGTAGCAGGTTGCCTATTAGTTGTATTCACGAGAATGCAATCGCCTTTAAACTACTTGAACATAGATATACTTGCAAACAGAATGTCATTAAACACCAGTGCGTCACTTTGTTAGTAAACTGGACCAGCTGTTCAGCTAGTCTGGCCACATCTGATAATACTAGAACTTCCTGTCAGGTGGATGGGGGTAAATGAAAGACAGAGGAAGCATCAGGCCTGCTCATTTCAACATTGCCATCGGGTGAGGCTGTAGAGGGTAGGTTGACTTGGTCACTCACCCAGCCTCCACCTAGGCAGGCATAATCCTTCTCAAATTATGATCATTCTTAGGAGTTGCTCCTGTGTGAACCCTCTTCCGAATCCTTTGAAATCGTCCCTCACCGGAGGGGGTCTGTGTCACAACAGAGATGCTTCCCTCTCCACACCCGCACCCAAAAATTGCAAATTGCTAATTGGATTCAATACATTTGAGGAGGGCAAGTAACAGGTGCAAACAAGCGTCCATTAAACATTTTAGTGGGTCATTAATCTGCTCTAAGATTTCATTTTGAACCACATCCAGGGCATCCTTATTGGCAGGCTGAGTGAGTTCCTTAAGGTAGGCCCACGTTTCTTCCATTTTGCTACTGGGGTGAGATATATTGAAGGTGGGGTGGCAGCAAAAGCATCCTGGCCTAGGTCGACATCAACAATCCAGACAGACCTTGGACAACAAATCGGGACTGCCACATGATAATTTGGCCAGACATCAGAAGACACAGGCAGGTCCAACAAGTCAGATGTAAGAGAGAGACACCTTTCAGCTATCTGTATTTCATTATCAACTACCGCTACAGCCTAAACAAACAAACCCTTCAAGGGTGTATTGCCTGTGCTATGTTGGGGGCATTGGATTTGGCAATCCCCAGTTTGCATTTTCTAATACTATCTTTGAGCTGCAGCCTCAGGTAGAAGAGGAGTGGATGGATACCCATCACATTCGGAAGGTCTCCAATACCAAAAACAAGCAATACCTTACCCAGGCTGATTTAGAACCACCACAAGGGTTGGTCTGGCCTTCTATGATTGATGATGGGCAAAAGCAGATCTCCAATTGGTGCTGCGGTCTCAGAGTGTGTTTTTAAGAGCTTTCAAGAATCCATCTTCAGGTGTCCAGCTTTAAAGACTCTGGCCTCAACCAGAAGCAGCATTGAGGACCTTATCATCCCAATTCCACATAGCACATCCCTCTTATTATTTCAGCAGCTATTGAAAGTGGCCAACCCTAGAGCACTTCCCTCTTATTTGGTGCAACTGATATAACAGCTATGGGTGTTTCACAGTTCTGGCATATGGAGGCCGGTGACAGGGCTACAAAATTATGCAGGGCACTGAGCAGTTCAGAGATATGGACTTATTCTATCATGACCAACATCTTATGTGCACCCCAGTCCTCTTTCTCTGCAGATAATCACAGCTAACTCTGGATTATGAGACCTGCGTCTTTGGCTCTAGCCATCCCATTCAGCTCGGGGGCCTGTCTAGAATGAGGGGAAAGTCAGAGTCCTCAGAAGTGCTGCATGTCAAGTGGTGAATCACAAGAAAGCTGTCCTGCTGCACCAGCTTTCTCACCAATTCATCACTTTCCTCACCAGCCTCTCAGAGCAGCGAGGCCACAGGAAATTGCTGAGCTGTCTGCCAGGCACAACATGGATTCAGGTCTGCTCAGGTTCACTCCCTCACCAGTCTGGCTCGCCACAGGTATGTGGTCGGGCATTTCCTTGGACCTCCACACTTCCTTATGCCTGTGGGAACACCATTAAAAGGGCCTGTTGAACAGAATTCTAATAGTGCACCACCATTTTCCACATCCATTAAGATTCTATTGAAGCAGACCAGTAGTCCTTCTGCTTTTTGAGGAAGTAGAGGAAACAATGCAAATTAGAAGAATACAGCAATCATCAAGGAATAAAGGATCCATTTGTTGATCTCCATTGGATTAAGTTCTGGATTGAGGCACATTGGATTGGACAACAACCCGCATGTGACTGTTATCATTGGCTCATCACCATAACCAAGTCAGGCCTACTGTACTGACTGTAAGCTTCCACTCAAATCAACCATCAGGCATACAGGCATAAAATTGCAAATGTAAACAAAATTACAGTTGGAAAAGAAACATACTATCTCTCCTAAAGGCTGGCTTGCTTTAATATATGCTTTTCATAATGGATAAGCAAGACCAACTGCCTTTGTCATAATGTTTCACAATAAGCAGACCAGTAAAATACTATCTCTCCTAAGGCAGATTAACAATGACTCTCACAGAGCAAACCTTCTATATTCATGGTTTGTTACACTGGGTGACCAGTACCAAAACTATTGTCTACTACTGTAATATGTGAGATTCCTTGTAGCAAAATGTCTATCAATAGACTTTAATATAGAGTAATAGCAGGCTAACCCACTTAAGTGCCTATCCAGTTTAGCATATATTTTTCACACAAAATCATCAGGCTTTGTGCCTTTATCATAACATTTCATAATAAACAGATGAGGCCTATAGCCATGATCATTGGCTTACAACCAACTCAGTCCTGATATAGCGAGTTTAAATTTTGCCAGAAGCCAAAGTAGTGCAATACAAGCAGTTCTTTCTGTGGAATCTGATACTGTTAGCGTATGGGTGGAGCCTAAGTTCCCTTTTCAGCAAGAAATGGAAGCTCTTTTCGTTGATCACAATATATCAGGCAACAGTTGCTCTATTAATCTGGATCTAAATATCCATGTACATTATTGTAGCCCTGGGCTCTCAAACACAAAACTACACTTTAAAGTTAATGACTGCCTTCCTCCCATCCATACTGCTACCAGAGAAGAACAAACGCTACAAAGTATCCAGTTGTCTAAGACACTTTAATCGCATTGCAATGTCATGTGTGTGCCACTGAATATTCAAGCTCAGGCATCTGGATAAATAAACAGAATGATCACAGCTGTTTGGAGGGGAAGCACTTTTGTGGAAGCGCACATCTGCCCAATCAAAACATGTACTTGTGGCACTAACATATCAGTCCCTCTTTTGGTACTGTCTTTTTAAATACCTTTTTATGGTCTGGCTGGACAGCGCAGCTTTTGCCAGACAACTATGTGAAAATCACCTGCATAGGGGCTTTGAGTCTACCTACATGGTGGGAGCCAGGAGAACAGGATTTGACTGGGCAAAGGTTATGTGTTTGCTCTGAAAAAAGTGCATCTTGTTTCTCTGTTAGTAGAGCACTCTAAACCTTAGTTCATGAAGGGACATTGATAAGAATCTCTTAGGTGTGATCAAAAGACAGTGATATGTGGTAGAAACCACCCTGCCTCTAACACGATAAATCTCAAATGTATCATGAAACTACAGAGCTCTGAAACTCTAACCTTTGATTTTAAATGCTCTGATCTCATAAACATGCCTTCTGCTGAATCTTCTGGCCATTCTAAGACCTGCCTTGGCTTTATGTCACCATTCAAACTGGTGTCAGTTCTCAGGTGAAGGTGAATGCTGCTCTAAGAATGATAAGCAAGTAGTTTTATCTGAGCACAACAAAGGTATGTCCACACAGAATCCATAAGGCCAGATGCACCCCAAGTGGTCAAGAGATCTCTATTCGAAAACCTCAAAAATAATCTGAGAGAGAAACTGTGAAAAAAAGTGTGATTAGTTACTGCATTTCTAAAATAACTGTCTTATATAGCTTATTTAGCCATTTTTATATATCATAGTCTATATATCATGTTCTTTCTCTCCTATTTTCCCATCCTTTCTCTCTCTCACTCTCTCACTAAGTCTCTCTCCCTCTCTTCTATTATTTTTCTCTCTTCTCCTACCATTCTCTCTTTGATCTTTCTTTCTCTTTCTCCCTCTTTCTTCCCCTCATTTCTGCTCCCCCTCTCCTGTCCTGCTGTAAGAAATTGGGTTATTTGCAGAGGGGGGTGAAACCCCTACTCAGGCAACAAACATACTCCTTGTCAGGGTGAATCACAAAAGTCACTAAATTAAACAGTGCTTAAACCTCTGGTGGCTTTGCACAAAAGCAGCCAGGCTTAGGCAATGTGTAAAGTGTTTATGCAGCACACACACAGTAATAAAGTCAAAATACAAGAAAAATCCCAAACCAATTTAGAAAAATAGAGTACATTGTCATAAATAAAATGTTATCAGAATGACAAAATTCCAATCAGTAGAACCGGAGATACTTAAATTAAAGTTAAAGTGAAATATAGCTCCTAAAATTGCAAAGGACCACTTGTGATCCTCTGGTCTTGCTAGACATGGGGTAAGTCACAAATTCAGGCCAATTGCAATGGAGCACAGGTCAGATACAGGGACCAGGTTAGTCCACTTGAAGAGTTACCTTCTAAGTTTATGGCAAAAAGTTCTATTGGCACTGGAAGTGGCATCGAGGATTAGGCCAGGCATCGTGGACAGTCATCACTGTAGCCTGAAGATCAAGGCGGACTCCGTTTAAAGTTGTTTCTGTAGCTTCACCATGGAGAACATTGCATGCTTTCATTGCTGTAGAACAAAGTGCAAGACCCACGTTACTGGTCTCCGCTGACTGTTGTTTTCGACATGAAAAGCAGGCTTCACCAAAGCTTTGCATTGGTGGTTATCCCAGGTAGCACAGTCTTTGTGCAAAGGGGCTCATTCTCAATTGTGAGGAGCCCAACTTTAGAATTTCACCTTTTCTTTTAGGAGGAGCACACTATGATGCTGGTCAAGGGTCCAGGACCTTGGGATCTAGACATCTTGGGTATCAGGGACTCTTGCAGCACCACTTGCAGGTCCAGGCAGGTCCAGTTGCAGCAGGTCAGCTGGGCAGGTATAGTGAGGCCTTTGAAGCTTGTTGTGTCCCTGTAGCTCATACAAGAGGCCACAAGGTCAGCCAATTACCCTTTGGAGTCACTCTGGTTAGCCTGGGATGAAGGAAAACATGTCCCATCTTCTTTCTCATACAACAAACAGCTGGGTAGTTCTCTGGCAGCAGGGCAGGTCTTCTTCTGTAACTTCCACAGGTCCAGAAGTGTTCTGCTGAGTGGCTCTGGACATCAAATGTGTATACCTGCTGCCAACCTTTGTATGGGGAAGCTCCCTGTCCTATCCCCACATTTGGTTCTAGAAAGTTCGTCCCTTTCCCCTGTCAAGGCTCCAAACTATCTCAGAGTAAGACAGGGCAGGGCAGACCTGGTGTCGGATTATTTTGAGTGTGCAGGAGGCAAAGACATTTGAAGTGTAAGAGGGGCTGGGTCTAGCTTCCCTCAGACATCCTGCCAGGATGGCCTATCCTATCCAGGCATTCCTAGTTTCTGTTCCCTTAGCTGTGCCCTCAGGACAATACTTTGCCAATTCAACCATTCCTAAAAATAGTTCAGGTATGTATAACGTTTCCGCAAATAGTCCAGGATTGGTTGTCCACATCTAAGCCCTTTGTGTCACTGTCTGGAAGGAATACAGAACCCCAGCAGCAGAGCCAATCACAGTCATGTGATCCAGGATACTGACAAAAGCCACAAATGGTTGTAACAAAAAATGCCAACTCTCTAATAGTGTCATTTTCAGGATTGTAATGTAAATCACATTTGCCCTATTTTGCAGTGGTGTAGTGCATTGAGTCCTAATGCCAATGAAAACTAATTCAACAAAACAAGAGGAGTCAAGGCAGAACATTTGGGGGAATACCATGCGAAGAATGTCAGGTCTAACACATGCATTTTCACTTAACCTCGCACTTCTCTCTCACTGTTGGTTCTGTACCTTCTTGTCCACTCCTTCTCATTCTCTCTTTTGATACAACCCCTCTTTTGCTCTCTCTTTTGCTCATTCCTCTTCTTTCATTCCCACCTATTTCACTCACCCTCCTCCTCTCTGTGCCACACTTTTTTTTGCCTCCTTCTCCCTTCTCTTTTAGCAGACCCTAACTTAACCCCTCGGGTGCCCAGGACGAGGTGGTCTCGCCCTCGTCCACCGTTTCCATGTGCCGAGGACAAGACCACTTCGTCCTGGTACCGGCCCTTGGGAGAAGTGCTAGCGCTCCCCCAGAGGACTTTGCCCCCGCCCCACGAGTGACTGGGCAGAAACTACTAGGCACCAGGAATATATATATATATATTTTTTACATAAACAATGAAGTGGAGTGACCCCTTGAGCAAGGGTCGCTCACCCTGGGGGCAATTATTTATGAGGCCAGGGGCAGATCGGCCCATTTTAATTACGCCGATCCAGGGATTTTCATTTTTAAAATGTATACAGATGGGTAGTGACCCCTTAGGCAAGGGTCGCTCCCCGGGGGTGGGGGGGAGTTATTTTAAGCCATTTCTGACCCAAAGGGGGAAGGGGGCAGAAACTGCTTAGACACCAGGGATTGGTGTGTGTGTGCATTTTTTTTGGGGGGGCAGCCCTTTGGAAAGGGTCGCTCCCCATGTGCGCACCTCACTTTTGGCCATTTCTGCCTCCCTTGGGGGCAGATCGGCCTATTTTTGTAAGGCCCATCTGCCCCCAAGGGGAGAAGAAACCCACCAGAGACGAGGGAAGATTGTTTTTAAAAAAAAGAAGGTGGGGGTATGGCTTTACGCCACCCCAAATAAATGGGGACAAAGTTGTTCTGCCCACTAGTGGGCAGTTGGGGCAATTACCCCCAATCTACGCCCCAGAAAGCCTACTAGATGCCAAGGAATTGAAAAAAAAAAAAAAAAAGTAGGGTGGTGGCTACCAACCTGTATGGGTATGGTTATGCCCCCCACCCCAACTGAAGGGGGTAACAGTCTTTCAACTTTCCCCCTGGATTCCTAAACATCTTATCCCATTGCAAGCAAGAGGACAGTTCATTATTTTGGGTTTCGGTTTTACATTTGGGCCATGAGAGCTTGTCTAACTCTCAAAATTGTCCCACTTGGAATGGTGAGGGCTGCACTTTTTGGACTCTGGGACGCTGCCATGTAGAAAAATCTACAAGACCTGGACACATCTGAAAACTAAACATCTGGATGAGTCCAGGGTGGTGTGCTTCACATGCACCCTGCACTATTTCCTTACCCGCAATGCCCTGCAAACCTCCAACTTTGCTTGAAATCACTCATTGTTCCCACATTTTTGTGATGGAAGCACCTGGAATTTGCAGGAATCCACAAAATTCCTACCACCCAGCATTGTCGTATCTATACCAATAAAAAATCTGCCCCACTTGTCAGCCTAAAAACATTTTTCTTCAAACTGCCCTTTTGGACCCGCTTTGGTTTCCCCCCATTTTCAACATGTTTTTGGCTCTTCGCTGTCACAGGCACTTGGCCCACCTACACAAGTGAGGTATTATTTTTACCGGAAGACTGAGGGGAACGTTGGGTGGTGGGAAATTTGTGCTGTGTGGGGAACCCACACAATGATGTGGGAAAATTTGATTTTTTAGCTAAATTTAAGGTTTGCTGTGGATTCTGGGTAAACATACACTGGGGTATCCACACAAGTCACACCTCCCTGGACTCCCTCGGGTGTCTAGTTTTCAGAAATGTTTGGGTTTGATAGGTTTCTGTAGATGGCTGCTGAGCCCAGGACCAAAAACGCAGGTGCCCTCCACCTAAAAACAAGTAGTTTGATGTATCCACATCGTGTTTTGGGGGCATTTCCTGTTGCGGGCACTAGGCCTAGCCACAGAAGTGAGGTACCATTTTTATTGTGAGACTTGGTCGAATGCTGGGTGGAAGTAAATATGTGGCTCCTCTCAGATTCCAGAACTTTTTATCACCTAAATGTGAGGAAAAGGTGTTTTTTTGCCAAATTTTGAGGTTTGCAAAGGATTCTGGGTAACAGAACCTGGTGAGAGTGCCACAAGTTACCACATCCTGCGTTCTCCTAGGTGTCTAGTTTTCAGAAATTTCCAGGTTTGCTAGGTTTTCCTAGGTGCCAGATGAACTAGAGGCCAAAATCCACAGCTAGGCACTTTCCGAAAAACACGTCAGATTTCAATGTAAAAATGTGATGTGTCCATGGTGCATTTCCTGTTGCGGGCATTAGGCCTACCCACGCAAGTGAGGTACCATTTTTATCTGGAGACCTGGTGGAACACAGAATAGAAAAACAAGTGTTATTGCCCCTTATCTTTCCCTACATTTTTTCCTTCCAAATGTGAGACAGTGTGTGAAAAAGACGCTTATTTGAGAAATGCCCTGTAATTCACATGCTAGTATGGGGACCCTGGAATTCAGAGATGTGCAAATAACCACTGCTTTTCAATACCTTATCTTGTGCTCATTTTGGAAATACAAAGGTTTCCTTGATACCTATTTTTCACTCTTTACATTTCAGCAAAAAGAATTGCTGTATACACGTTATACAATGAACACCCATTTGCAAGGTGCAGCTCCTTTATTGGCTCTGTGTACCTAGGGTTCTTGGTGAACCTACAAGTCCTATATATAATTTCAACCAGAAGAATCTAGCAGACATAACGGTATATTGCTTTTGAAAATCTGATATAGCAGGAAAAAGTTACAGAGTAAAACGGGGGGAGAAATGGCTGTTTTTTAACCTCAGTTTCAATATTTCTTTATTCCAGCTAGTATTTTCTGTAGGAAACCCTTGTAGGATCGACACAAATGACCCCTTGTTGAATTCAGAATTGTGTCTACTTTTTAGAAATGTTTAGCTGTCTGGGATCCAGCATTGGTTTCACACCCATTTCTGTCACTAACTGGAAGGAGGCTGAAAGCACAAAAAATAGTAAAAATGGGGTATGTCCCAGTAAAATGCCAAAATTGTGTTGAAAAATTGGATTTTCTGATTCAAGTCTGCCTGTTCATAAAAGCTGGGAAGATGCTGAGTTTAGCACTGCAAACTCTTTTTTGATGCCATTTTCAGGGAAAAAAAAACCACAAACCTTCTTCTGCAGCTTTTTTCCCAATTTTTGCAAAAACCAACATTTTCACTGTATTTTGGCTAATTTCTTGGTTTTCTCCAGGGGAACCCACAAACTCTGGGTATCACTAGAATCCCTAGGATGTTGGAAAAAAAGGACCCAAATTTGGCGTGGGTAGCATATGTGGACAAAAAGGTAGGAGGGCCTTAGTGCAAACTGCGCCAAATAGCCAAAAAAAGGCCTGGCACCTGAGGGGGTAAAGGCCTGGTAGCGAAGGGGTTAAGTAGGTCAAACTCTAGGCAAATTAAAAAATCTGGAGGAGCACCAAGGCGTGTGAAATTTCTTACAGCAGAGCAGTGGCGGTTGCTGCGATTTGAAAGTGGTGGTGCATAAAGGTGGTTGATCAATATCTTGCCTCTTAATTCACTCATAGTTTATCATTATGTTTATGTTTAAAATCAGTTTTATAAATATTTCTTAGTGCAGTGAAATAATGTGACATATTAATGTCAAAGCTTCCACATATTAAAGGAATACACGTTTGACTTTTGAAGAGACTTTATAATATTTTACGTGATGTTTGCAGGCTGATTTACATGGCAAATATTTTCAGAGTTCCTTAGTCATCAGGACAGGTTCAATATTAGAAGCATATAGCTTGTCACGACCTGTCTGCTGCTTCATGTAGTCAGGTCAAGAGATGAGCTCGCAGACTACATTGAAGCTCTCCATCAGAACCAGGCCACTCCATATTTCCCGGGCAGGGCAGGCAGAGGTGTAGCTGTGGTGGAAAATAACATGATAGAGGTGCACGGCGTACAATCCCCAGAACACCAGAGCAAGTGCCTGTAATCAGATTACAGGACATTTTATATCTGTTTAGCAGTTGAGGCTCATGCAATGCTGAAGGTGCAGGGCAGCGCGCTGGGGGAGGGTAGGGAGATAAATTGGAGAGGGATGGGGAAGATGATAAAATTGAAAAAAAATTAAAAACACTTACTTGTGCCGCCGCTGCTTTCATGACCTCGCTGCTGCTCTCCTCTTCTCTGCTTATCATTTTTGTGGAAAAGGTTTGCAGCTGCCACAGCTGGCAGGGGTGACGCTCCTCCGCCCTTATGGAAGAGCCACCCCTGCTGTTAAGAAAACAATAATATCCGCAATACAACAAATAAGCAACACCTAGCATACAACTGTAATCAACATAACACATTTTGTAATGTGAAACGATCTCAGCAGAATGTTTTCATCACCAAATTCTCTATGTGCACCTTCATTCTGCAGTTAAATTACCCAGTAGAGAGCGAGCAGTATGTGGAAAGGTGGGATGTGGAGTTCTATATGCCTCACGAAGAAAAAAGTTTTTTCTGATGCAAAGTAAAGTTACATACGCTTTTCTTCCATTTCACTTTACTTGCTGAATGCTATCACTGCTGCCAAATTCAGTGTTCTTTGTAAATACAGTGCAGAGAATGTTGTTACAAAACAGCACCAGATGAGATAAAGTACCTACTACATCTACATAAATGTGGGACATGACATGGAGGTGATAGATACTAATAAGCAGACTCTCAGTCAGGCCTCGTCCTTGAAACAGTCTTTTCCACTCTCTCACCTTGTGCACTATCCATTGGGCCTGTAAGGGGAACAGTGGAGGCTAGCATGGGACAGAAATTAGTGAATCACGAATGGCTTCATATTAAAGCCATATAGTGATTGGCCTGTGCTGTCTGTGAGCACTGAAAATTAACATTAATGATTATCTTTTAGGTAATCATAGCCACCATCGAGTGCAAGGCACCTTTACAAATAATATACTAACGTTGTATTGAGAGTCATGTTTTCTTTAAAATAATTTCTCTGTCAAATTAATAGCTGAAATAATGTGAGTATTTCTTGTTTTCTGCTGGTCCTCAAGCAGACAAGGCCACACTGAGAAGTTATCTAACTACCAATGTTCTAGCTATTGTTACATTTGTGTGATTTCACGTCCGCTGTATAACAGGTTCCATTGATTGAATTGCATATTTGTCTGAAGTTGTGTTTCTAATTCATGTTTTTCTTCATCTATGATGTAAATGCTGTACTCTCTGTGACAACTGTCTAGCAGCATATTTGGAATGTATTGAACAAAAGGGTCTACTGATCGTGGACGGAAGGAAGAGCAGGATGATATATTTAGTATAGTTTGGAGTTACGTAAATCAAAGAAGACACAATCATCACACTGCCAATTCTAAGTGTTACCTTTGTAATGTATTGCCGATATCTAATATTTATGTAATTGGATGTTATTTCTTCACGGATGTTTTTGACCAATAGCAAATGTTCAGTAGGTTTAATTTAATGTTTAGGTACTGAGAAGTGAGAGCCATTATTCTTTGACGTGCTTCTTACGAGACCCATTCCTCGTTCATACTTTACCAGTCACTTATGGTGATCTGTCACTTTGACTTTTCATGCCTGGCCAGATAGTCCACCCACTGATGTTCTGGTACTTTATTAGTTTCTGAGTATATTTTGCCTGTTCAATGCTGAACTAATGATCTGATGGATTAGTAATCTTATAGTCCAAATTCTAAACCTCCCTCCTTTCCCCTGTTCCTGCCTGATGCTGACACTGCTGTCCCCCTGATGAAGCTGTTTTGTTAATATCTTCAGGAATAGGTAATGTATATGATCTATGCACTGTTGTATTGTCTTTTGTTTTTCAGGTACCACCTGCTACTGTTTTGATACTGCTGCTGTTTTGATAGTGCCACAGCTAGATGTTTTCTAAAATTAGTGTTACTAAAACTTGCATGAAGCCCAACATGCTAATGCTAATCTGAAGTTAGTGAGGTGTTTCCTTTATACCTATGATCTGATTTTATTTTGTTGCTGAACAAATGTATGTTTTTTTTTTTGCTCAAATATTACTGTTATGAATTAGTGTTTTTGCTACTGAAATTGCCATTCTTAATGCCTTGTTTAAGTTAAGATTCTGACCAGAGACAATGGAGATTAGATACCTCACACGGTATTAGGATGTTTTCTGCGATTTCAGAAGACAGTGAGAAAGAAGCGAAGAAGGCTTCTAAGAAATCGAAATGGAGTTCATTTTCAGATGAAGAGCAGAAATCGAAAGAGGCTAAGAATTCTCTAACTCCTAATGAGGAATCGGTCGATGATGAGTTTATTTTACAGTTGTTGAGAAATTGTCCACCACCATATGTGGCACAACAGAATGGTCCAAGTACTAGTGTGAATCGCACAGCACCGACATGACACTGTGTCCAGTACAGAGTAATATTAACATAACTGAGAGTTCTGTACAGGTTAATCCCCTAATCCCAATGTGAACCACAGCTCAATACAGTTGTGTTCTCTTTTTGTGCAAGTACCAATGCAGAGCATCTTAAATCTGCTGACTGTGTCTCCAGTACAGTGTCAATTGCCACAACATAGCGTTCGTAGGATTGACTCAGATGTACATATTGTAGATGCAGCAGCTAAACTAACGGTGCCAACAGGATAAGTTTACCAGAAAACAATGTTTGGTTCAGACAGAGCCAACTCTGCTATTGCTGCCTCATATGCAGCCACAAGCAATTCAGAAATACACTCCTATAATAGGCATGCAGACAGAGATGTCTGTATTGATGAGCCAGAACACAGGTGTAATCCAGTCACAAAACGCAGCTGCTAGACCAAGTCCAGCGCTGTGTTTATACCTGTCACTATTGATCCAGTAATACCATTATTTGCCCAGGGTAAAGAGGGCACAAATGGTCAGGGAATCCTAAATAGGAGTTTTCTGGGAGGAGGCATTAGTGAAAATACCAGGATAGTCTAATCTGTGGAACAGGCTTTTGGTGGAACAGGGTCATTATCAGATTTAAGCCCTCTCTTTGAATGCCTTGGGCCTGTAAGGGGAACCGATGAGACTAGCATGGGACAGAAAATAGCTAATCATGCATGGCTTCATATTAAAGCCATATAGTGATTTACCTGTGCTGTCTCACTACCAGACTAGGCCTACTTGCATCTATAGAGCCAATCCAGAAGCTGCTCCCTTGCTTAAATAGCATGAGAGCAATGCTAGTATTGACAGGAACAGGCAAAACCAGCGCTTCTTAGGAAACCATAGCGAATGAAGCTGTGATCCTTCGATCACTCTTGCTGCGCAGGTACAGAAGGCTTCAAGTGCGCATGTCGGGTTGGTCATGGAAAGACACCCATCCAACCTGACATGCACTCTTGAATTAAGTGCAGCCCTGCTCCCCCACAACCTCATACTAGAATAGAATAAAGGGTCTCATACGCAGTGTGGTCTGTGCACCAAACCCAGCAGCTGAAATAAAAGCACAGTGACATTGGGGGTGGAGGGGGGACCTTCTTCTTATTTCATATTATTTTAGATTTTGTAATACGAGGACCTTACAGGGCAACAAATATAGGTGGGTCAATGCACAATAGAGAATCCGCCGCAGGCAGAGCACCACAAAAACACTTACAGCACCCCCTCAGTTAACACATTTTCTACTCAAACCAATCTGCTGCAAATGTACAATTGAATATTCAATGTGAATGGAATGCAATTGCACATTTTGCAAAAACCCTTTTCTGTATAATGCTCTAAAAATATAGGGGGACTACTGCATTTTAATATTCCTGTATTTCTTCCTTTGTTTTGCTATCTCCCTAATTGAGGATATGTTGGATTTGAAGTCACCGCTGCCTTGGAACCAGAGAAAACATCAAATCAGGAACATGATTAAGGGTTTGATGTACCATTCCTTTTTGAAAACTAGTTTTAAGCAATTTGCACACTGACTGGATTGGGAACGGGAAAGCAATTTGGGATGTGACTTATATACTAATGGGTTGCATCACAGAGTGTACATTGTGTAACTCACAAAAACGACCTACCTAATGAAAATTAATTAGGTAAATTGCGGTTTGAGACCTCAGCTGATTGGCTGACAATGCAGGAATGCAAGTCTGTACGGCACAGCAGACTTCCCTCCCTGACATTTACATTCCCAAACGGGAACGTGTTTTTTAATGCAGCCCTTGTCTTTTAGAGGGACTAGTCGTGTTCTAAAAAAAACACGCTATTTAAAATTCATCCGGGTCTGCTGGCAGTGGTTTACCGGACCACTACCTGCTGCCATCCAGGCTTGTGATATGATTCTCAAAGGGGAAAGTGTCCCTAACTCCAGAGTCAGTAACTCAACAATGATTTGCAACTTCAACGGCAGTCATAAACCATTCGTACATTACTCAACAAATTCGAATTAAGAGGGGGATGCCCCTTTTGCAAATTATTGCAAAGCCCTTTTACAAGCCGAAAAGAATTTCCTGACTCATTAAAGGGCCTTAGTACATTACGAAAAGTCCTTTTTGTGGTTACAAGTGTTGTAATTTTCCAAACCACAATTTTCGCAATGGCATTCAGACCCTGATTGATGTACAGTGATTATGCTATCTGTTATGAATTTACGGACCCCAAGTAATTCACGTAATTGGCTGTAGCATAATTTCTCCCTCGCCTAACCATTCTGTGGGGAGGCCACTGTATCAAAAGTTGAGCATCACAGAGCAAAACACACGGGCCTCAATTACAAGAACTGATGCATCACTGTGTTGAGGCAGAGATGTGTTAAAAACACTTGCCCTGCAGCTAGAACGCTTACAACACCATGGATGCATCGTATTTACAATATGGCGCACCATGGCGTAGGGTCCCAAGATGCACCAGAAATACTGACAATTTCGAGGTAAGGATGACGCAATGCATCTACTCAAACAGTAAGACATTGCTGAAGTTGGTGTCAGAACTAATGCAACTTCAGCAATGCGTCAAAAATCTGAGGTGATGTGTCAGTTCAGGTTGACGCAAGGAACCTAATGTGTGAGGACCAATGTAAAAGACTGTAAAATGGTGAAATATCACATTCTACACTTTTACATTGGTTGTGGATGTAAAAGGTAATGTATGCAGTATGGCTATGTGTCACATTACAGTGGGCATAGTCTACTTATGTGTATGCAGAGACTTGAGTATGTGTGACATAGTGAGTGACAGTGTAATCTAAGTGAATACAACTATATGTTGGAATGTGAAATGACGTAACATGTATTACCTACCTTATGCGTGTACTTACTGTTGGACCTGGTCGTTTTTGCAGGGTCATCCCCAAAGTTTTTGCCTCCTTCCTCCTATTTTTTCTGACCTGTTTTTGTTGGCTTTAGGACTCTGGGCACTTTACCGCTGCTAACCAGTGCTAAAGTGCATATGCTCTCTGCCTAAATTGTAATGGTGATTGGTTATCTCTGATTGGCATATTTGATTTACTAGTAAGTCCCTAGTGAAGTGCACTAGAGGTGCCCAGGGTATGTAAATCAAATGCTACTAGTGGGCCTGCAGCACCGATTGTGTCACCCACATGAGTAGCCTGTAAACATGTCTCAGACCTGCCACTGCAGTGTCTGCATGTGCAGTTCTAAACTGCCAATTCGAACTGGCAAGTGCACCCACTTGCCAGGCCCAAAACCTTCCTTTTTTTACATGTAAGGTACCCCTAAGGTAGACATTAGGTAGCCCCTTGGGCAGGATGCAGTGTATTTAAAAGGTAGGGCATGTACTGGTGTGTGTTACTTGTCCTGCTAGTGAAATATTGCCAAATTCAGTTTCACTACTGCAAGGATTATCTCTCCCATAGGTTAACATGGGGACTGCCTTTAAATATCTTTTAAGAGCAGTTTCCCACTGGGAGTAGATAGAAATTTGGAGTTTGGGGTCTCTGAGCTCACAATTTAAAAATACTTCTTTTAGTAGAGGTGGGTTTTAGATTGTTTGAAAATGCCACTTTTAAAAAGTGTGCATTTTCTTGCTTAACCATTCTGGGCCTCTGCCCGCCGTGGAAGCCATGTCTGGGTCAGACTGACAGTTGAGCTGTTTGTGAATTCCCTCTGGACAGTGACACAAAGGGAGCTGAACTGTGTCCTCCATATCCTGATGAGTCTTCCTGGGCTAGAGTGGGGAGGGAAAAGCTGACACCTGAACCTGAACGGGCTGAGCCTGTCCTCACACAATGCAGTCTTCAACTCCCTGGAGTGTGTCTCAGGCCAGGCCTGGGCAAGCCAGGATTTTGTGAACAACAGAGACTTTTCTTTGAAGTCTGCCTACTTCAAAGGCAGAAATGATAATAAGTAGTGGACCCAAAACCCCAGACTTTTAGAACACTTCTGGATCAAGAGGAACCTCTGCCAAGGAGAAGAGCTGGAATAGGAGTACTGCACCTTTGCTGTGTGTGCTTTGCTGGGTTGGCCTGCAGCTGCTGCTTCTGCCTTAGAGAGGACAAAGACTGGACTTTGCTGTGTATTTTGCTTGTGAAGTTTCTCCAAGGGCTTGAAGTGGAGCATGCCTCCTGTTGGAAGTCTCAGGGAAATCAAAGACTTCAAATTCATCTGCCTACATCAATGGGAACTGTGTGTTTTGTGCTGCAACAGAAGAAAAAGCCACCACCACGCCGTCAACAAACCCTCTGTCTGCACCGTGACCTGATGCCGCCGCACATAGCCATGCCCCGGTTCACACCACAACCTGGTCTCACCGACACCTCCACCTGATGCTGTCACTAAGCTGCTGCTTTCACCGTGACCTGTGGGTCAATCAATCAAATAATTTCTTAAGCGCACTACTCACCCAGTAAGGTCTCAAGGCGCTGGGGGGGAGGGGTAGTGGCTGGTTACTGCTTGAAAAGCCATGTTTTTAGGTGCTTTCTGAATGTTAGTAGGCCTTGGGTCTTGCGTAGGTTGGTGGGGAGGGAGTTCTAGGTCTTGGCGGCGAGGTGAGAGAAGGATCCGCCACCGGAGGTGGTGTGTTGGATGCGGGGGACTGTGGCAAGGGTGAGGTCGGCGGAGCGGAGCTGGCGAGTGGGTATGTGGAAGTTTACTCGTTCGTTGAGGTAGGCCGGTCCACACTTTGCATCACCTTACTCCCACAGCAGCCTTGGTATCCTCACGCCACTGATCTACGCTGACACCGACACCGCTGTCTGCACTGTGGCCTGAGGACACCCTCATGAGGTAAAATGAGGTACCATCCCACACAGCAGCCCCGCACCACCGATGCCAGTGCCATTGACTCCAGCATCGTCAACAGACATCCCTGCCTGCACCAGGACCCATGGGTGCCACAAGGAGGCCACCCCGTGTCGTATCGCTGCCTTGAGCATTGCTTCAGCAATGGTGACTATGCTGCCTGCACCATGCCCTGGAGACACCGCACTTCGCACCGTCCCAATTTACACTGCAACCCTGGTCTCACTTGAACTGCAGGACGGCATCACCGTGCCGTTGCCTGCACCAAGACCTGTGGGCACCTCACCTTGCATTGTCCCACTTCGCACCGCAGCCCGAACGCCATCAATGCCAGTGTCCCTGACTTCAACATCAGCTTGGAGTTCGATCTACAATGCATGTGACATCAAGGGCCCAATGACCACTGCACCAACCTCCGCAACCGACACCCGCCGACACCTGGCGACAGTAGTGACACCACACTCCAGATCTCATTGCAAGGACCACGATGCCCTACATTTCTAAGGTACTGTTTGCGGGTCTTTGGGACACCGTATCTGGCCAGCGACCCCAGGGTCAGCCTGAACTGTTAGATTTGTTGTTCATGACGCCGTGACACCCCCAGTCAGAGGTATGAACTTCAAGGAACTGTATTTATTACTTAATTCTTGCAAAATTTATATCTTCATTACTTTATGTTGGATTTTTCTCGTTTTGGTCTTGTTTTATGCAAATAAATATTGGCTATTTTTCTAAAACTAGTGTGGTGTCCTTTTGTAGTGTTTTCACTGTATTACTGTGTGTTATGTGCAAATGCTTTACACATTGCTTCTGAGATAAGCCTGATTGCTCGTGCCACACTACCAAGGGGGTTAGCAGGGGTTATCTGAGCTGGGTATTCCCCTTACTCTGACTAGAGTGAGAGTCCCTACTTGTAGAGGGTGTAAACTGACTGCGAACTAGAGACCCCATTTCTAACACTTACCTGTTGCCCTTTGGAGTACGCAGGCCTGGACTTGGGGACCCCTCCCTCCATGGTGAAGTGACAGTCCTGGCCGGTCCCTTAAAAAAAGTACGCAATGTCACATAGCCTTGCTGTAGTAGGTGATGGAATCACGGGTGCCATAGTATCAGTTTGGTCAAGGGGTCCTACAACATGATTTTCACTTGTGTAGACCTACTACAACTAGTGGCGATGTGAAAATCAGACATCTTGCAGGGTGTGAAGTGACTTCAAATGGTCAGATTCCTGTTTAAAGCCACTGCTTCAGTCCCTACGCCTGGGTTTTGGAGGCATAGGAATTTTGACACATTGCAGGCTATGCATGATGCATTTTGAAGACACGTCAAAAATGAAAGTCTTGTAAATATCAGTGCGTTTGTTGTAAGTGGCTTTTTCCAACGGAACACCCACTCTGCATACATTAAAATCTCTGTGCCATAGCTGAACGCCAGGCAGGGTTTTTTTGACGCAAGGTCAGAAAAACAGGTGCATTTGGCCAAATGCCTCATGTTGTAAGTATGGAACTAAGAGAGCGCCTCCTCTGGGTCAAAAAAATGACGCAACAGCAACACAAAATCCTTATAAGTAAGCCCCCAAGAATGTAGGGGGTTCTTTTACAAGCACCAGACCTGACTGAACACAGAATGCTTAATATATTTTTTAGTGGGTGTAAACAATACACTGCATAAAATCAAACAGTAGAGAAGAAGTCTGAGTTTAGGATTAGAGAACATAGTGTGGAACTCCAGAGTAGTAGGAGTCAGTTCTTGCGTCATTGTTGACTCTCTCTGCTACCCGCCCCATCATTTCTCCTCCATAGGACTCCATGGATTTTGGAAGTTCATCAGTAGCTGGCTATAGGTTAGTTTATCTGAGTCATAGAAGCAATGTTTAAAAAAAAAGGTTTCACTGGAAGTTTGTTTTGGATGAGGAAGTTCCGAGCAATTGAGAAAGAACAATGATGACAAACCGTATTCCGTTACCAATACACCAATCTACACGCTTACCCGACTGCAGCTCTGTTCATATAAGTAAACTATATGTAACCTCAGCGTTGAAAATGAGCATGTGGACAATTACATCATCTGACAGGAAACAGCCATTTTAAGATATGAATTGGGCTGAAACATGTTAGTTGCTGCAACAAAAAGATAGTCAGCTTGACTGACTCATCCGGGAAGATTTTCGATTTGATAATACAAGTGAGTCAGCTCAGCTGGAATGCAACCTTGTGTCTGGTGGTCTGGCCTCAATATGTCATACGCCGGCAGTATTAGTGGAAATTTCAAGAAGGAAATGTCGTTCTTTGGTTTCAGTGTGACCTCCAGTGCACTTTCATCCATAACTATTTAACCAGGTTTCATGCAAGATGTGTTTTCCTTCTGTCACTGTCTTCTCCCTGCCGCCTTTTCCCCGACCAATCCCTGCCCTTTCCTTCCCAATATATAGGATCACTCGATAAGATATTGCATAGATATTGTGTTATTCAGATTTGGTGCTTTGTTTTATGAAAATCATGCATTTTGCCAGCATTCTTCTTCAGACAGTTACCCGAGTATCTAGTTGACTGCGCACAAAAATAAGTTATTTGGTACTTCCCTCTCTGGGAGGGAATTGTCCATGTCCCGCCAACCAGCGTATTTTGGTGCACATGCTATGCTCTGTATTGGTCTGTGTTGGCATAGAACTACCTTTTTCTGTAGCCATGCTGCCCTTCCTTTGAGTTTCTGTGACGAACACGTGATTAAATAATAATGTGGGTTAGGTAAAAACGTTCCGCTCTTTTTGACGTTTAGTGTCATAGCCACTCTCAAGTTATAAGAGGCCACCCACTCCAGCAGCTTAAGCAGGGGCTGCCACTGAGTCCGATGGGCTGGTGAATAAGGCCTCACCAAAAGTCTAATAAGTGATTTATGTACCTCTTCTGTCTGCAGATTAAAATGCTCATCAGTAACACTTATAGGATACCAAGACAGAGGGGTGTTAGCAATGGGGTCACATACCGTGTGGATGAAAATAGGGGAACAACATAACGAAAGGGACGAATGGAAAAGTGAGCATGAGGGTGAAAGGATGAGATAAATAAAATATGAAAGGGATAGAGATAATGGGAGGAGAATTGAAGGAAATGTGAAATACAGAAGGAGGTATTTGTGAAGGTGGTAGGACTGAGGAATTGAAAGAGGGAACACTTAAAGAATGAAAGGAAGGAAAGGTAAAAGGAAGAGTAGATGGAAGGGTTAAAGAATGGATGGAGAAACGATAGGTGAAAGAGTTAATATGTGGAAGACTGGACAGATGAGTGACGGGATGGGGAAGGAAAGCGAAAAGATGGCTAGATGGAAGGATGGATGTATAGAAAAAAGTGAAAAAAGTTCACTTGGATAAGTGAGTAGATGATAGGTGGATGGGAAGGTGAACGTGTGGACAAATGGGTGCATAGATACACTGGACAGTGAAATGATGGGTATAAGGATAAAATGTTAAATGTGAGTCTTTTGATAAACTTGTGAAATTTAGTTTCACACTCCGCTGGGCTCCATTGGCCCTCATTTCGTACTTCACAGTGCTGAAAAGTCAGCAGGTTGGGAGCATGATTTATTAGAGGTCTGCTGCGGTTCAGCAGGGAGAATTACTCAACACTCAAGATGCTTTCACAACAAATAGTATTCCTGGAGCTGGAGGAGTAACCAAGAAGATTACAAACATTACAGCACATACTTTGTGTGAGTGTGTGAAGGCAAGTCCCAGGCATCTAATCATTTTGCTCTTTGCCATGATGTGCAATGTGCAGACCATGTTACGCAGAACTGGACTACACTCAAGGAATTGGTATCTACTGGGAAATGAGTCACTGTTCGGCAAGGAAAGCCCACATGTATAAACCGCGTTACACCACGCATGTTTATGTCCATTTGTAATTTAAACCCTAACATACATTTCCTTCATTTATGTGAGCACTTTTTGGGTGAAATAAAAGTGTATATGTTATCAACAAAAAAAAAGTAAGTTTCAAGCCATCCTGCCAAACCATGGTTAGGGAACTTGAACAATAAATCCCCAAAAACTAAACACAATTATTGTCTTAGTTTTAACAAAAATGGAAACTCTTCACCCCATAGAAAGCGAAAAGAGTAATAATTGTATGCAGCTGTAAACGTGTTTTTTAAGAAGTGACCGCGTGTTCCTCTTTTACAAAAAAGTTAAAAAACCACACATTTCCATTATATGTGCACGTGTAAAATTGCTAAATTACACTAAAACAGATGTGGAATGTATTATAAGCTGTTTAAATGAGGAGTACATTTTAAGCTTTGTTATGATTTTGTGAATCATTAAACCTCCTATGAGATGAAATGGTGAAGCCACATGCTACTGTAATACTCATCTCAACCACCATAGCTACGTTAAAGACATTGAACAATAAAAAGGTAGGCCCTCATCTTCCCTTCCAAACAAACAACCCTCTCCTTAACACACTCTATCCCCAGAAAAAGAAACCAATTTTTGAAAAGTAAGGGCCAGATTTACAAGGAACTAGCGCAGCACGGCACTGCCTCACAAATGGGCGTACCATGCTGCATCAGTTCTGAAACACAGGGATGCACCATACTTACATAAATACAGCACACCCCTGTGTTTCCCCTAGTGCTGGTGCTAAATTTAGCTGCTAGCGCCAATGCAGGCATCCTTCGGCCAAAGTGCAAGGGTGTCTGAGATGAAGGGAATTAAGGTTTATGTCCAGGAAGGTGTCCCTTCCTGTACATAAACAATCTACAATGGTGATTTGGCATTTCTATGTGGGCTGCATAGTGCAGCCCACATAGAAGTAGCAAATCATCATTATTGAATGATTGTTTATGTGGAGGAAGGAACACCTTTCTGCACATAAACAATAATTCATTGTGTTTTGCTATGTGTGCCGCATTCTGCATTCTACTGCTCTCCTTGCAGACTGCCTGGTCAGCAAACCAACATCGCTTTAAGGTACCTAAGTATGCTGTGAGATATTGCTCTCCACCCGGTTCGCACAATACAGATATCAGTATGTATAAACATTAAAAAAGAAAAAAAATAGAAAGTAGTCTCTCTCCATTCAGGAGGTGGAATAACATCTCTGTTAAAAATAATCAGAACTGTTCCTAGTTTCCTACTATTCAGAAAAGAACTGAAGGCACCTCTGTTTAGAGAACGTCCCCACCCTACTCTTCAGAAAATGAAACTATCACCCCTAACAGTCTTCCCTCTTTGTAAATGTTCTCAATTAATATCTCAGGGCTCACGCCCACTGCTCCGTGCTCCACTGTACTCCGCCTATATTTGTGCCATACAAAGAACACTACATACGCACACTCATTTCTGATCCTTCATTCTACTTCTCTCTCGAACGAACGCTCCCTCTCTGACCTGAGTGTACCTCTAGTTAGGTCAAACGCACAAGCGCTTTGATTTGTTGTAAGAATTGTGGGCGTTTTACCACACCCACCGCACACCCATCACTTTCACTCGTTCGTGGGCTTGACTTTCGAAAATCAATTGTTATAATTGATAAATGCTTTACGTTTGACCCTCCTTGGGGAGGTTTTGTTACTGCCTGGCAGACTGCCCCTTTTACATGGATAATTGCTCAACTGCCGACAGGTTTGATTGCAAGCAAACTTCTTTTTCTTTTTGCGTCCCTCCTTTGCGCTCATACTCATGGCGGCCATGGAGCTTTGAATAGGCTTGCTTATATCAACTGTTTTTCTTTTCATTTTCAATTTAAGTGGCAAGAAAAGTCCAGTTAGGAATTTACAACTCTAATAGCTCTAACTCGAGCAAATGCAAGATCCATTGCATTGAAAATGCTTGTTTTTTCTTGCACCTGAGATTCCCCTCCATGCACAACTAACTTGACTCAAACTAACTTGGCTCAAGGATCAATGCAGCTGATCTCAGAATCTTACAAGTGCACTTTATACCAGTTACCCTCTGACATATTCCATGTAAGTACACTGCAGCCATCATTGCCTCACTCATAATCACCATTCACAATCAAATATAAATGTATTCATCTAAACTTTTTGTTTGAAAACCCCCTGCCCTTTCAATGAATACAAATACAACAGTGTTATGTTATGCGTCACAAAGAATATTGTACTGATAAATATCGATCCCCCACAAAAAAAATATTCTAGTACAAGACACCAAAGACAGAATATCAAGGGACAAAATATTGAAAGGTAAGTGCATATAAGGAACTACAGAATTTCTACCTCAGCATCTACGTATCTTGAAGCTATATGTACCGTGTAGGTACGTATATGTGATGATAGGTATAGAAAACCTAGACTTACTTACAGGTCAATATTTTTTCATTCCTTTTCGTCTATGTTATGTCCCATTGGTATTCTGGGGTTGATATTCATGGTGCACAGCCATAAACGACAATGTAATTCAAATATGCAATAGCACAGTGGGTTATATAAACAAAGTATACAATCTTCCAACTGAATGGAGGCAGGGGGCACCTTCCCGTATTATGCAAAACCAAGGAAAATGTGGCACAACGTCATTCAATTAAGAAAACAACAGAAGCAGAACACTTTTCAAAACAGTCAAGCACTGCATCAGCTGCTTACCAGAACCACTGATTCCTCACTTGATTTAAAGGTGCAATGGCATAAAATTCCTCTTCAGTGAAAAAATACAAAAGATCTGACAGCACATTGTCAACACCAAGCCTTCTTCACCTACTGTACCATGCCTTTCTGGAAAATCCAGCAATGACCATCCTTCAGAGTCATTTTCTTGCAGATCAATGTGACAGACTTAATTCCCTCAAAGCCACTTCTCATGAATGCCTTACTTTCGTCCTTCATCAAAGCTCTTTTCAAGGATGTCCCCTACTCCAGATGACAGATGAAGATGGCATCTGCCTTCTAATATTGCTGAAGCTCTCACCTGCGCACAAGAGAGTAAGCCATCCCACCCTCGTAAACACCGTAGCATTTCAAATGGGATTAACTAGTAATGTCCTTCTTTGGTTTTCTTCCTTCCTTGCCAACCAACATCAGTTTGTTAACTTGAACACTACCAGGTCCCAAAAGATCTCTATTATCTGTGAGCCCCTCAGAGTTGTATACCATCCCTTGTCATCTTTAGCCTATACTTGGAGATACTTAGCAATAATCTCGTTGGCAACAGCAGGATGATTCACCAATATTCAGATGATACAGAACACTACTTGAAATCCTCAAACATGCCTACACATCATCCTGACCGGGATGTTCGGAGACTACCAGAAGCTGTTGTAGTTTCATTATCAGGGACCAGGGGGAATCAAGGTACAGGCTATTTATCAGAGGTCAAGGTTCTTTTTTTGGAAGGATGGTCTGATGTTAGAGTCTTCATTTCTGGTGTAAAGAACCCTTAGTGTATGGATTTGTTCAGGTTGTTATTAGCTAATGACCGGCTGTGGTATTCAAAATATGTATTCAATTTTTTTTGCAGATTGGGGTGGTGATTGGCCCATTGGGGACCCTGACATAGAAATTATTTTCCAGGAGTTTGTGAAAAGGGCTCAGAGATGGAGGCTGCGGCCATGGCACACTGGAACCATGCAGAGGCCTTGCTGTGTGGTAGGCAAAGCTTAGGGCTGAGACTCATGGGGAAGCGTACCCCACTCTCCTCTGCCAGTGAAATGCAGCATGCTGTCGACTGTTGTGGTTGCATGTGCCCCCTCCCCCCGGATTGCAGATGCCCCATCTAGTTCGGGGAGCTCCGGTGCAGCCCTGAGACAAATAGCCTACGCGCCTTTGAAAAATTGTGAGCAGCACCTCAGCGATGAGAGCTGCACTTTAGGGAGCCTACTCGTGGACCCGTCCTGCTGATTAAGAATATGCCAAACATGGGAAACTGCAGAAGAGGGAGAGGCGGCCCTAGGGATAGCAACCGCGTACCAATTGCACCTTGTGTCTTAATTATCCTTCCGATGTGACTGACACAGGAGGGTTGCTGCCCTGGGACCCACCTGAACTGGCATGTGCAGCTCTTATGAGAATGCTGCATGCTGCGCTGGAGAGTCCATCCTGAGCATTCTCTTCTCGGATTTCCCAGCACTGAGGACATAACTGAACTGACACCCTGCTTACTGCCAACTCCACCCAATGTCACCTACTACTAGTATATTGCTTGCCAGGGTAATGTAATCTTCTGCAGGGTGACTTAGAGAACCAGCACAAACCAGGGCCATTGTGCTATGTCTCGAACCGGGGTTTACTTGTGCTGCCTAAGCATTTACTAATGGAGAATGGCTGAACCCTGAACTTCATGATCAAAGGTGCACACATTATCCAGCCTGAGGAGTTGTGGTGCCAGACATAACACACCGAAAGGCAGTATGGATAAACAAAACAACAGACAACCCAAACTGATATTTGAAACCAGGTGCCTCTTGTGAAATGTGGACCAGGAAAGGAGGGGCCATGCACACGATGCACTTGTGTCTGCTAGAGCCATGGCCACATAGAATATTAAAGCTATGTTTATGGATCTCAGGCATAGCTTGAACACTGTTGACTCAATAATTGGTCTCCTTACCAAAAGATTCTAATACCTTAAGGAGAAAATAGACAAGCATGAGAAATGCATAAATCAGTTAGAACGTCGTACCTCAGAGATAGAGGACATGTATGGATCCACAGTGGAACAGCTCCTCCTTATGGAAAAGTTGCAGGAAGTCATAAAAAACAAGAACGAGGACCTGGAGGCTTACTCAGGGCATATCCACCTCCACATCGAAGGATTTCCTAGAACTACTGCCTTGGCAAGATGGTTAGGTACGTACGGACTATGCTTTGCTTTCTGTTTGGAGATGACCTCTCCCTTGTGTTAAAAGTGGAGCGCTCACAGCACTCCCTGGGCCGAGCAGCCACCTCCCAGGCCACGGCAAGACTAAATATCACCCATTAATTGAATTCCAGGGGCAAAAATACTATTCTGTGTCCTGCCAGATAATGCAAGACTATCAAATACCAAGGGAGCACTATCCCCTACTACCTGAACTCCACCTTTGTGGTGCATGCTGCCTGCTGGGAGTTCCTGCCTGACTTTAAAAAAACTGGAACTGCTTACTCTCTTGTTTTACCTGTCTAAGCTCTGCATCAGCCACAGTGGAAACCTCCACTACTTCACAGACCCCAGAGCTGAAATGAAGGTTTTTCATGGTTTGCCATCCCCTGGGGCAAAACATGAACTTCCCCTTGAAGGATCTGGCTCTAGCCACTTCAGTGAAAATGACTAGTTGATACATCGATTGTGACTCTGAGGCCCCAACATTACCATGTGACTCAGACCTCTGCTGTGAGGCCTGATGACAGAAAGACAAAAAAGTATCTTTGTCTCATTAGCCTCAACTTGTATGAGACTGATAATAATGCCCTCTTTCATACACTCTTCCCTATTTTTCCCTGACCACTCAACTGTTTCCTCCTGGTAATGGAGTATGCAGGGTCCTGTTGGCACCCTTTTGGGATGATTCCCTTTGGGTTCCCAGGCTGTTGGTATGGCTTGTGGGTGGAGGTGGGGGTGGGTAAGAGTCATTCAACCATTTAGGACTGTTGAAGTGGGAGGTGGATGGGTGTTAAATGGGACATTTGCTATTTATTTTAACCAAGTTGTTCTACTCCATCTGGTCACACAGATATCCATGGTTTATTGCACATCTGTCACACAGACACAGTATGCACATTATGGATCTTACTTGTTTGTAGATGTGCAGTGTCTGCTATCAAGTGCTTACCTTTACTGTCTGGGTTCTGAATGATCAGTGCGAAACATATTTAGTGCACATGTACCCTAGCACACACCATTTTGACATCTGTCTCTTACAGGAGTTACATCTTACCGACATGAAACATCCCCTTCTACATGCGGGGTGGCTGGCTGGCAAAATCACATTTCAGTCTAGTCCAATTAGCGCAGGGAGTTGCTATGCTCTTCTGAAAGGTATACTCTGGCATACTTGCCAAGCACTTTGCGATACACATGATAGGTTCATCATCATGCCAGACACACTCCATTATCCTTACCTCTGTATATGGCACAAATGTGGATCACCCAGACTTCTTTGCTGAAGTATGGTGTCTGATAGGTACCATGGACCCAGGCACGGTGATCCAGGATGGAGACTTCAATGTGATTCTCGACTCACAAACAGATGGGTCCAGCGACACTTGCCACACACATTCTGGTGGCACAATTACATGCACTTATGACTGTTCTGATTTCATCATAGACATTTGGTGACTTATACATGGCACTTGCACAGAGGGCATATGCATTGCCTCCACTCACAATACCTAGTCAAGAATAGAAAATTGGCTGGTCACAAGAGATGTTGTCCTTAGGCCAAGAACATTATGCATCTACACAGGACGCTCTGAGACCACTCTGAAAATCTCCCTTCATCTGGAAACGTCCCCTATTGCACTTCAGAACCAGGTATTTAGAGCTGACATCAGAAATACCATACTCGAATACTTCAAACATAACCAAGACTCTTTTGAATCACACGCCACACTCTAGGAGGAATGTAAGGTATTAGTCCGTGGGACATGTTTTGCTAAACAAGCTGAAATACTATCGGTGCTGAACAGGTAATTTACACAACTGGAACAAGACATCCACACAGTTAAACACCAATACTTTGAAACTGAGCATACATCCACATTAGTATCCCTCAAAATGCAAATTGGAGGATTATAAAGAGGCAGACGAAAGGGAGAAGCACTGCATGGGTAATGAGGTGATTGCTAGGTGCTACGGGGAGGGAGATAGGGTGTGTAAAACTCTGTCTGGTATCCTTCATACTCTATGGGCAAGTACCACATTACGGAACTCATGGATAACAGGCAAGCAACCCACACAGACAATGATGCCATCCATCTCAGCATGATCACATTCTACACTGACTGGTACACTACAACGCAAACACATGACCCCACAGCCCTGCCCTCATTTCTTAACATGATACAGCTGCTTAGGTTCGATAATACACACAACCAGTTTCTAGATGCACCCTTCACGGTAGAGGACATGATACAGGTCATCCAGAGCATGCCTGGATATATAGCACCAGGATTGGATGGCTTCACTGTAGCCTTCTATAAAGAATATGCCCAAATCTTAGTTCCACACCTACTGGCAAAGTATGAGGAGTCGAGGCTTCATGGTATATTGCCACCCTCACTTCATGAGATGTTGTTACCATGCTGAAACCTGGCAAACCACCGCAAGTCTGTGACTCCTATAGGCCACTTTTCATGATTAACTTGGACTACAAAATCCATGCAAAATTTATAGTCACCCACCTCTGCCTTCAACTGCTGGACATTGTGCATCTGGATCACTCCAGCTTTGCCCTGGGTCACACAACAGCGTACAACATATGCACTTTATTCACAATCCCCTACACAGTCGACCCTGAACTCAGCACTGCAGTGCTTCTGCTTGATGATAGGAGTCAATTTACTCCGTGGAATGGACTTATCTCTTCCAACTCCTAAACCGTATTGGGATTAGTGGACCATTTCCTTCATGTGATCTGATGACTTTACACACAACCTGCAGCCCACTTGTGTGTCAATGGCACAATCTCCCTCCCTTTTCAATCTCTAGGGGTACCAGACAAGGCTGCCCCTTGTCACCCATGTTATTTGCCATCGCAATAGAACTCCTAGCAGCTTGACAACAACAACATCATTTGCACCAAAAGCTTACCTTCAACCCGTAGAAGAATCCTAGTTTCTATGCATGCAGATGATATTACTTTATATGTACGAGACCCCAGCATTAATACTGCTCCCATAATCCAGAAAATCATATGCTTTGATGGGTATGCTGGGATCACTATCAATTGTCTTAAATCTATTCTTTTTCTAATTACCCCAGAAACAAAACCCTTTGATTCTGTATCCCCCTCAAAATGGGCCACTGACCCAGTCAGATACCTTGCCATCTGACTTTGGCAATGACCTCAAAGAACTATGAAAGGCTAACTACGGCAGACTTATGAAGTGGCTGGAGGATCAGGTGCGGTTTTGGACAAGGTTGTCACTGTCCATCACAAGGAGAACTGCCTTTGCCAAAATGGTGATCCTTCCAAAGATTTTGTATTTGTGCATTAATATCCCTGTCCCCTTCACTGTCCACTTCTGGGAGCACCTTCAACCCAAACTGCTCACTTTGAAATGCGCTTAGAAAAAGCCCAGCATAACCTTGGAAACAAAGACCCTTCCCTTTGTACAGGGTGAACTGTGCTGCCCTGACACAGACCTTTATTACTTTTGTGTGCAGGCACAGTTTCCCCACTTCTGGCTGCACCCCACACTTTTCCAACCCCAAACGGCCCCTGAACATGATAAGGTAGCCCCATGCCTTCTTAGCGTGGCTTTATAGCTGCTCCCCAAACAACCACACTCTGAAATTGACACTATGGGCTGCACAATTTGGGCATGGGATATACTGAGATGGTGCACAGGACTAGATTGCCTATATGCTCTGAAAATATAATTGGCAGACCACCCTGTGATACCGGCCCCTAGAAATACAGGCACAAATTGAGGCTTGAAGTGCTTACCACTCCACACTCTAGGAGAATTATAGTCAGAGGGACACTTTATAACCTCACAATGCATTCATGATGACCCTGCCCATACATCTTTAGATGTGCTTACCTAACACCAACTCTGTGCCACCTTATGCACTAAACAGAACACTTTTCTTGAAGCCCCTTTGACATTTCATTCATTAGAGGGACTAACGGTGAACCCATGTCCCCATAAACTTATTATTCTACTCTATTCCACAATGAAAGACAAAGCAATGATCTGCATCCCGAAAGCTCAGTCTGCATGGTCTGCTGATATTGAACTCCCCCCCCCAGCGAGGAACAATGGTGCTATATTGCACACAGTCCAGAGCCCTCTCCCCAAACTACAGGCATCATCCAATACATTCTAAATATAAACATAGGATATAATGCACAACGGTCTAGCTGCATAGGAGGCGCCTAACTGATGATGCACACTGCTTGCGATGGGCCATGTTTACACACACCTTCTTGCATCTAGCTTGGGAATGCTCTGTAACTGCACAATACTGGAGAAATGGCCTCAACACCATCACACTGATCACAGAACATGCACCTCTTGAACACTACTGTTAGCTATGGGGTCTTAGGTTGACAGTCAGGTTACTCCCTGTTCAAGCAAGGACCCTCACTCTAGTCAGGGTAAAAGAGAATCACCCTCAGCTAACCTCTGCTTACCCCCTTGGTAGCTTGGCAGAGCAGTAGGCTTAACTTCAGAGTGCTAGGTGTAAAGTATTTGTACCAAAACACATAGTAACTTAATGAAAACACTACACAATGACACAACACAGGTTTAGCAAAATAGAGAATATTCATCTAAACATAACAAGACCAAAACGACAAAAATCCACAATACACAAGTAAAGTTATCAATTAAAAAGCAAAAAGAGTCTTTATGTAGCTTTAAACACACACTAACACTGTTAGAGTGAAAATGTACCTTGGGTGCGTCAAAAATAACCCGCATGGGTGAGTGTGCGTCAAAAAGGGCTTGTGATGCACGGATTTCACTCACGATCGAGACCTTGCGTCATTTCTCCTTTCGTCGGGTCGGCGCATTGTTTCTTCTCTCTGCAGGAGAGCGATGCGGCATTCCGGTCAGCACCCTCGGGTCAGGACAGGCCTTGCGTTGTTTTTAAACACCCAGCGGTGCTTCGGTCTGAAATCCAGCCACACGATGATCCGAAAACCATACAAAATGGGTTGCGATCTCACCAGCCTCCATCAGCGATGCTGCGTGTCGTTTCTCCAGCTCCGTGCGTCGATTCTTCAGTTGCGTTACAGACGAGCATCGATTTTCAGCCGCAAAGCTGGCGGTAGTTGATCATTTCCCCGCTCAGCGCTCTGTGCATGGATTTCCTTCTTTTAGGCTGCCAGATTCTCCTTTCAGGGTCCCAGGACCTGGATGGGCATCACTTGGCAGAGCAGGAGTCTCTCCAGGGACTCCAGGTACTGGCAGAGAGAAGTCTTTGCTGTCCCTGAGACTTCAAACAACAGGCGGCAAGCTCTAAATCAATCCCTTTGAGAATTCTTCTCAAGATGGAAGGCACACAAAGTCCAGTCTTTGCCCTCTTACTCTGGCAGAAGCAGTAACTGCAGGATAGCTTCACAAAGCACAGTCACAGGCAGGGCAGCTCTTCTTCCTCAGCTCTTCAGCTCTTCTCCAAGTAGAGGTTTCTCTTGGTTTCCAGAAGTGTTCTAAAGTCTGTGGTTTTGGGTGCCCTTCTTATACCCAATTTCTCCTTTCTCCTTCAAAGTAAAGTCTCTCTTGAATGTGAGTGAAATCCTGCCATGCCCAGGCCAGGCCCCAGACACTCACCAGAGGGTTGGAGACTCCATTGTGTGAGGGCAGGCACAGCCCATTCAGGTGTGAGTGAGCACTCCTGCCCTCCCTCCTAGCACAGATGGCTCATCAGGAAATGCAGGCTACACCCCACCGCCCTTTGTGTCACTGTCTAGTGTGAGGTGCAACCAGCCCAACTGTCAAACTGACCCAGACAGGGAATCCACAAACAGGCAGAGCCACAGAAATCGTATAAGCAAGAAAATGTGCATTTTCAAACACACAATCTTAAAATCAACTTTACTAAAATATGTATTTTTAAATTGTGAGCTCAGAGACCCCAAACTCCACATGTCCATCCGCTCCCAAAGGGAATCTACACTTTAATCAGATTTAAAGGTAGCCCCCATGTTAACTTATGAGAAGGACAGGCCTTGCAACAGTGAAAAACGAATTTAGCAATATTTCACTGTCAGGACATATAAAACACATTACTATGGCCCTCATTCTGACCTTGGCGGGCGGCGGAGGCCGCCCGCCAAAGTCCCGCCGTCAGATTACCGTTCCGCGGTCGAAAGACCGCGGCGGTAATTCTGACTTTCCCGCTGGGCTGGCGGGCGGTCGCCTTCAGACCGCCCGCCAGCCCAGCGGGAAAGAGGCTTCCACGATGAAGCCGGCTCGGAATCGAGCCGGCGGAGTGGAAGCTGTGCGACGGGTGCAGTTGCACCCGTCGCGTATTTCACTGTCTCCGCAGCAGACAGTGAAATACATGTAGGGGCCCTCTTACGGGGGCCCCTGCAATGCCCATGCCAGTGGCATGGGCACTGCAGGGGCCCCCAGGGGCCCCGCGACCCCCCCTACCGCCATCCGGATCCCGGCGGTCCGACCGCCGGGATCTGGATGGCGGTAGGGGGGGTCGGAATCCCCGCGGCGGTGCAGCAAGCTGCGCCGCCGCGGAGGATTCAATGGGGCGGCGGTACACTGGCGGGACCCCGCCAGTGGTGCCGGTCCGACCGCGGCTTTACCGCCGCGGTCGGAATCCCCATTGGAGCACCGCCGGCCTGTCGGCGGTGCTCCCGCGGTCCTCCGCCCTGGCGGTCAAAGACTGCCAGGGTCAGAATGACCACCTATATGTCCTACCTTAGCCATACACTGCACCCTGCCCTTTGGGCTACCTAGGGCTTACCTTCGGGGTGTCTGACATGTATGAAAAGGGAAGGTTTAGGCCTGGCAAGTGGGTAATTTACAGTTAAAACTGCACACACAGACACTGCTCTGGCAGATCTGAGACATGATTACAGAGCTACTTATGAACTACTTATGTGGGTGGCACAACCAGTGCTGCAGGCCCACTAGTAGCATTTGATTGATAGGCCCTGGGCACCTCTAGTGCACTGTACTAGGGACTTACTAATAAATCAAATATGACAATCATGGATAAGCCAATTACATGCACATTTTGTAAGGGAGCACTTGCACTTTAGCACTGTTTGGCAGTAACAAGAACAGCAAAATCAGAGTCCAGCAAACATCAACAACCTGGGGAACAAAGGCAAAAAGTTAAGGGAGACCACGCCAAGGATGAAAAGTCTAACAACGACTGGCTATCCTTGCTTGAATAGGTAAAGGATTTACCCTTGGGACCTAGGAGCTGACCATCATCATGCCTCTACTGGCTAAGAGCAGGGTTGCCAGCCCCCGGGGCAGACGCACTGTCCCTTGCTCAAACACTGGTTGTGAGACTCATTATACAGCCAGGAACAACTTGAAGCCTACTGGGATTTGATGCCTGTGAGCTATAAGCCAAAGCTATAAGCCAAAGCCTGGCTACGCAGCAGGAACCTGACCTGCGCCAAGAAACAGATGGCCGGGTGACTCACACCTAGGCTTGTAGCCTCGTTCGCCCTAGGTTAGTGGGACAGGGATTTGGCCCCATACTTGAGACATTTCGGTACCGCCTAGTAATATACCTTACTTCCTTGTTGGATATCAATCTGGGCAAGACTTGCTACATTTACATACACTGAAGCTATGCTTGCGTCCACTGACCAGGGGATAAGATGTACGACCTGATCTCTTGATCTCTATATACTATGTGACTGTGGTCTTGTTTTACTTTCCGCTTTCTTTGTCTTTAATTAAATTGTATTATGTTATGTGCAGTTCTATATCTAATACAAACTGTTCAGAAATGGAAAAAAGAGCTAAAGAATCACCTACAAGCTATAAGTCTGATTTCAACCTTGGCGGATGGGATGCTCCGTCACAAGGGTGGCGGATATCCCGTCCGCCCAATTACAAGTTCGTGATGGAGTATCCTATCCGCCAAGGTCGTAATCAGGGCTTATGTGTTTGTCAATGGGAAGCCTGCCACTTGGGTGTAGAACCAGGGGTAGCATAGTCATTACTATTGAGAGTGTGAACTTCAGGTTTTCCAACAACTATGCTGGCATTTCATGTCAAAATACAATGTAAAAGAAGTAGTGCAGAAGAGGAGCTTAAGGGGTGGTGGAAAGGGAGAGGATTGCAAAGTGTAAGGGGTGCTTAATACACAATGGGCCTCATTTACGATGCCCATGGCGCAGGGCGGTGCAGCAAGTGCCTTTCTGCTCCACACTGCACCACTTGAAAAGAGTAGAAATGCACCATATCTACAAGATACAGAGCATTTCTGTCCTCTTCCTGTTAGCTGGCACACAAATTGATACCTAGCGCCAATGCAGGCGCCTCTTCACTATGGTGCAAAGATGCCTGAGTTGCAGGAATAATTGTTTTTGAAGGGACAGTGGAGTGCGGTGGACTGAACTGGGAGGTGGTGGGCTGGACTGGGGTAGAGTGTGGGTGACTGGAGTGGAGTGAGGTGGATTAGAGTGGCGTGGAGCGGACTGAAATGGGGGTGGGGTGGAGTGGAGTAAACTGGAGGAGGTGGATTGTATTGAGGTGGGGTGGACTGGACTGGGATGGATTGGACTGGGTTGGATTGCATTGAGGTGAGGTAGATTGGATTGGCATGGGATGGAGTGGACTGTGGTGGGGTGATCTGGCTTGGGGTGGACTGGAGTGGGGTATATCGGAGTGGAGTGAGGTGAATTGGACTGAGTGGGGCGGATTAGGGTGTGATGGGGTGGGTTGGATTAAGTGTGGTAGATTGGGGTGACTTCAATAGGGGTGGGTGGACTGGATTGGACTGGCGTGGACTGGAATGGGTTGGGGTGGATTGGAGTGGAGTGGAATGTGGTGGATTGGAGTGGGGTTGAATTGAATAGGAGTGGGGTAGGGTGGATTGACTGGAAAGTGGTGTATTGGACTGACGTGTGGTAGATTAAGGTGGTTTGGAGGGGGTAGATTCCACTGGAGTAGGGTGGATTAATGGGGACTAGATTGGACTGAGTGAGGTATATTAAAGTAGAGTGTACTGGAGTGGTGTGTATTTATTTGAGGGAAGTAGATTGGGTAGCAGTGGACTTGATTAGAGTGGGGTAGATTGGATTGCAATGGGGTGGGTTGGATTGGAGTAGGATTGGCTGGCTTGGACTGGAGTAGGGTGATGGGAGTGGGGTGGGATGATTGGAGTGGGCTGGGTTGGATTGGAGTGGGCTAGGGTGGGTTGGATTGAAATAGGGTGGATTGGACTGGAGTGAGGTGGATTGGACTGGTGTGTGGTGGGTTGGGGTGAGATGAATTGCATTGGAGTGGGGTAGATTGGACTGGGTGGGGTAGACTGGGTTGTAGTGGGGTGGATTGGAGTGAGGTGAATTGGGATGGAGTGGGTTAGATTGGGGTGAGGTGAGGTGGATTGGATTGGATTGGGATAGATTGTTTTGGACAGGAGAAGGTATTTGGCATTGTACTGGATTAAATGGGACAGATTGGAGTGGGGCAGGTTGAAATGGATTTGAGTGGGGCAGGTTCTTTTGGATTGAGGGGTTCAGATTGGAATGAGCAGATTGTTTTAGATTTGAGTGGCGCACATTTTTTTGGATTGGAGTGGGCTGAATTGGAATGGGATAGATTGTTTTGGACTGCAGTGAGCAGATTGTTTTGGATTGGAGTGGGACAGGCTGCATTAGGGTGGATTGGAGTGGGGATGGATTGGGTTGGTGGAGTGTTGATTGGATGGGAGTGGGGTGAATTGGGATGGAGTCAGGTGGATTGATTCTGAGTGGGACGTATTGTTTTGAATAGGAGTGGGACAGGTTGAAGTGGGGCCAACAGTTTTGATTGAAGTGGGGCAGACTGGAGTGTGGCTCAGTGGAGTGGGACAGACTGTTTTGGATTGGAGTGGGGCAGATTGGAGTGGGGAAGATTCAAGAGGGACATATTGTTTTGGGTTGAAGTGGTGCAGATGGGAGTGAGGTGGATTAGAGTGGGCCAGATTATTTTGGATTGCAGTTTGGATTGCAGTGGGGCAGATTGATTTGGAGTGGTGCACAAGAGTGTGACATTGCGAGGAATGCTACCGATATGTCAAGTAGTACTAACAGAATGGGACTGTTAGGGTCTAAGGCACATCTTATATCATCAGTGACAGCCACTAAAGTTGTTTTGGTAATTTGGAATGGCCAAAACCCTGATTGTTAAGTGTCTAGGAGGTGAGTAGCTTCTAGATAGTCCATGAGTTCCCTATTTATCTAGCCTTCCAGCAACATCCCCAATAAGGAAAGCAACAAAATAGAACGGTAGTTAGTTAAGTCATTAATCAGCACATTTGGTTTCTTTTGAATGGGGGCCACCTGTGCAGCTTTCCACACGGAGTAGATTTTTCTATTAGTTTTAGATAAGCTGAACAGAGTACATACAGCAGGCGCAAGTATTTTAGAAAGTGTAGGAGGCTGGCCTGGTTTGTAGTGGGTACCTTCGGAACTTATACCTTACACCAGGTCCAGCAATCCTGGGTTCAGGTTCAAAAGAGATGCAAAACACATTTGATGCAGCACAACAAAAGAAGGTCCCACGCTACCGGAGAACAACTCAGCAAGTTGAGCATTGCAGGAAGGAGTGCTGGGGAACTGGGCCAGGCTGTGCACAAAGGAATTTTGCAAAGAGTTCACAGAGGCCTCAGAAGGGGAAGAAGATGCAGTACACAGGGTTACCATCGTTCTTGGGGAAGGCAAGGTCTTACCTCCTCCAATTTGCGTCAGCAGGACCTCAGGACAGTCTATGTCAATGATGTCCACCCTCTATGTCCTTAGGAGCAAGCTTGCTGCTGTGAGAGGAGTCTCAGGGTACTAGTCGTCACCTTGGAAAGTGCCTGCCTGGAGCAGGGGAGTCCCCTCCCCAGCCTGTAACACCTATTTCCATAGGGAGAGGGTGTAACACCCTGCTCTCAAAGGAAATGCTTTGTTCTGCCTTCCTGGGACTAGGCTGCCTAGACCCCAGGAGGGCGGAACCCTGTCTGTGAGGTGGCAGCAGCTGTAGCTGCAGTGCAAGCCTTAGAGAGCTGGTTTGGCAGTACTGGGGGTCCATGGTGGAGCCCCCAGGATGCATGGAATTGGCTTCCCAATACCAGATTTGGAATGGGGGACAATTCCATGATCTTAGACATGTTACATGGCCATATTCTGAGTTACCATTGTGAAGCTACATAAAGGTATTGAGCTATATGTAGTGCACACGTGTAATTGCGTCCCGCACTCACAAAGTCTGGGGAAATGGCCCTGAACTATGTGGGGACACCTTTGCTAGTGCAAGGGTGGCCTCACACTTAGTAACATTGAACCTATCCTTCAGCAAGTGAAGGTTAGACATATAGGTGACTTATAAGTTACTTAAGTGCAGTGAAAATGCCTATGAAACAGTGTGTGCGCTATTTCACACAGACTGCAATGGCAGTCCTGTGTAAGGGTTTGTCTGAGCTCCCTATGGGTGGCAAAAGAAATGCTGCAGCCCACATGGATCTCCTGGAACCACAATGCCCTGGGTACCTAGGTACCATATACTAGGGACTTATAGGGGGAGTCCAGAGTGCCAATTGAAATTGGTAAATGAAGTCACTGGGCTACAGTGACAAATTTAAAAGCAGAGAGAGAATGAGCACTGAGGTTCTGGTTAGCAGAGCCTCAGTGACACAGTTAGGCACTACACAGACATACACATTATGCCACAAACTATGAGCACTGGGGTCCTGGCTAGCAGGATCCCAGTGAAACAGGCAAAACATACTTACATATAGGTTTTTATCTATGAGCACTGGGGTCCTGGCTAGCAGGATCCCAGTGACACAGTAAAAACACACTGACACACACTCACAAACAGGCCACAATTGGGGGTAACCATGCTAGAAAGAGGCTACTTTCTCACACAACCCCCCCCCCCAAACGAAGGACAATAAGGCTAACCTTGGCCAGTTGAGACTTTATTGTCTAAGTGGTGATAAGTAGAGAGTAGATCTGCAATAGAGTAGTTACTCCCTTTATCATCTACTAAATGGTTTCTTCCCTGTGGGGATGTAGACCACCCTGTTTCGAGATGTTTACCTAACCAACAGTGTGAGTGTAAATATTCAGAGTTCCTATTAGTATGTTTTAAAGTTGGGCAGTGGGATTGGTCCACTGGGCCTATGTCAAATGCAGGAAATGCTAGACAGGGATGCTGTCTCAATAAAGCCATAGATGGGCAAAAACTTTGTCCATATAGCTGTAAGATAGAACAGGGTTGCTGTTTCTCTTGAGTTGGAGAAGGGCAGGGCTGCTGTCCTAAGTGTTTAGAGGTAGTGCAGGGCTGCTGCACTAAAGTTTTTCTGGGCAGGCTGGAGGGATGCTCCATATTTACTAAAATGGTGCAATTTTGCACATCTGGATTAGTAATTCCACAGAGAGGTACTTTTACCTCTGGGAGTCCAGCTGTGGTAGCTGATGGCTCCTTTTGTACAGGTTCCACCCCAGGAGAGGTTTCTCCCACCACAGGAATGGTATCCTTAGTGGCAGCGTGGGAAAGGGATACTTTGATTCCCTTTTTACGCGTTGGTGAAGAGGGATCCTCAGATTTCAGACCTTTTTCTCTCTTTTGCTTTTTCATTTCACCAGAAATGGGAGGAAGAAATTCCTCAGGGATACCCAGCATGGATGCATGGGTACTAAACACTACCTCAGCCCAAACTGAGGCCTCTAGGTCATTCCCTAAAAGACAATCTACAAGTAAGCTAGGTGATACCACCACCTGCTAGGAGCAGTAACTCCATCCCAAATAAGTTGAACTACAGCTAAGGGGAGAGACTGAGTGGAGTTATTGACATCAGTAACTTGGTACTTTTGTCCAAGGAGGTGTAGTGCAGGTAACACCAAGTTTTCAGTCACCAAAGTGATACTGGCACCTGTGTCCTTGTAGGCCTGGGCCTCAACACCATGTATTAAGATTGACTGCCTGTACTTCTCCATGTTAAGGGGACAAGCAGCCAATGTGGCAAGGCCAATGCCACCAGGTGTGACAGAAACTGTATTGGGACTGTCTACCCCAGTTTCTATCATGGTCCCAAAAGTGAACCCAACTACACCTTTAGTTTGACTATTGCCAGTAGTCCCACCACTATAATCACTACTGCTAGGGGCACTAGAGTCTGATGTCTTAGTGGTGGTAGGCTCAGGGGCTTTACCTGTGCAGGACTTATACCCTAGCCAATGGCCTTTATTTCTACACACATAGCACCAAGGCTTTTTCTGATTGTGTGAAGAGTTTGAAGAAGATGAAGAAGTTTTATCCCTACCCGCAGGCGAGTGTTTTGTACCTGAAGAAGGATCTTTATGTTTACTTTTATCCCCATGCTTGTCCTGAGATTTTTCACCATCTTTCTTCTTGCCATCCTTGTCACCCCCGTATGAGCTTTTCTGCTCACCCTTGTTCTAACCCATTTGCCTGCCTTCTTTCCCAATTCTTGGGGAGAGGTCAGATCTGAGTCCACAAGATACTGATGTAACAAGTCAGACACACAATTATTTAAGATATGCTCTCTCAGAATCAAGTTATATAGGCTTTCATAATCAGTCACCTTACTGCCAGGCAAACAACCTTCTAGGGCCTTCAGAGAACACTCCACAAAGTCTGTCCAGTCCTGTGATGACTTCGGAGTTTTTTGGTCCTTGGTTGCAGGGCAGTCATCTGAGGCTTCAGAGGTCTCTGGTCCCTGTTGGATGCGTCGCTGTTGCAGTTTTCTTCGAAGTAGGGAGACAGCCCGGTAGGGCTGGGGCCAAAGCAGTTGTTGTCTCCGTCTTCTCTGCAGGGCTTCAGGTCAGCAGTCCTTCTTCTTGTTAAGGTTGCAGGAATCTAGTCTCCTAGGTTCTGGGGAGCCCCTAAATATTGCATTTAGGGGTGTGTCTAGGTCTGGGAGGGCAGTAGCCAATGGCTACTGTCCTTGAGGGTGGCTACACCCACTTTGTGCCTCCTCCCTGTGGGGAGGGGGGCACATCCATAATCCTATCGGGGGAATCCTCCACTCACAAGATGGAGGATTTCTCAAGGTAGGGGTCAACTCAGTTCAGGACACCTTAGGGGCAGTCCTGACTGGTGGGTGACTCCTCCTTGTTTTTCCCATTATCTCCTCCAGCCTTGCCACCAAAAGTGGGGGCAGTGGCCAGAGGGGCGGGCATCTCCACTAGCTGGGATGCCATGGGGCGCTGCAACAAAAGGGGTGAGCCTTTGAGGCTCACCGCCAGGTGTTACTGTTCCTGCAGGGGGAGGTGAGAAGCACCTCCACCCAGTACAGGCTTTGTTCCTGGCCACAGAGTGACAAAGGCACTCTCCCCATGTGGTCAGCAACATGTCTGGTGTGTGGCAGGCTGGCAGAAACTAGTCAGCCCACACTGGAAGTCGGGTATGTTTTGAGGGGGCATGTCTAAGATGCCCTCTGGGTGTATTTTACAATAAATTGCACACTGGCATCAGTGTGCATTTATTGTGCTGAGAAGTTTGATACCAAACTTCCCAGTTTTCAGTGTAGCCATTACAGAACTGTGGAGTTTGTGTATGACAAACTCCCAGACCATATACTCTTATGGCCACCCTGCACTTACAGCGTCTAAGGTTTTGCTTAGACACTGTAGGGGCATAGGTCTCATGCACATATGCCCTCACCTGTGGTATAGTGCGCCCTGCCTTAGGGCTGTAAGGCATGCTAGAGGGGTGACTTACCTATGCCACAGGCAGTGTGAGGTTGGCATGGCACTCTGAGGGGAGTGCCATGTCGACTTAGTAGTTTTCTCCCCACCAGCACACACAAGCTGTGAGGCAGTGTGCATGTGCTGAGTGAAGGGTCCCTAGGGTGGCATAAGACATGCTGCAGCCCTTAGAGACCTTCCCTGGCATCAGGGCCCTTGGTATCAGGGGTACCAGTTACAAGGGACTTTCCTGGGTGCCAGGGTTGTACCAATTGTGGAGACAAAGGTACAGTTTAGGGAAAGAACACTGGTGCTGGGGCCTGGTTTGCAGGGTCCCAGCACACTTTCAAGTCATAACTTAGCATCAGCAAAGGCAAAAGGTCAGGGGGTAAGCATGCCAAGGAGGCATTTCCTTACACACACTACACCTCGTTTTTTTGGATTTTGCAGAAGTCAACTAAGTCTGCAAAGAACAACTGCTGGATTATTGGACCAGAAGACTTTCAAAGGAAGGAAGGGGACCAAGTCCAGAAGTCAAAAGAATTTCCAGGAAGGATAGGAGCCCCTGCGAACCCAGAAGAGGGTGTAAAAGAAGAGTCCCTGGTTAGTCGAAGACTGCAGATATGCACCCTAGGAAGAAGCCAGCGGGTTCCTGCATGATGCAAAAGATGTCCTACGGTGTGAAGATCGTTGCAGATGAGATTTTGTGTTGGAAAGCACCAACAAACCTTGGCTACGACAAAAGTGCATTTTTCAACCTTGGCGGATGGGATGCTGGGGGCCTCAACTCTGTGTGAGGAGGAAGAGGGGGCTCTCAACACTTTAGAGAACCCTCAGGATGCCAGCCAGCATGCCCAGAAGCAGCAGGATCTGGGTTCAAAGGAGGTGCAAAACGCAGTTGATGCAGCACAACAAAACAAGGTCCCACGCCGAAGGAGAACAACTCAGCGAGTTGAGCATAGCAGGATGGAGCGTTGGGGACCTGGGCCAGGCTGTGCATGAAGGAATTTTGCAAATAGTGCACAGAGGCCTCGGAGGCGAAGAAGATGCAGTACACAGGGGTAGCATCGTTCTTGGGGAAGGCAAGGTCTTACCTCCTCCAAATTGCATCAGCAGAACCTCAGGACAGTCTATGTCAATGATGTTCAACTTCTCTGTCCTTAGGAGCATGCTAGTTGCTGTGTCGCAGGGTCCCAGGGTACCGGTCGTCACCTTGGAAGGTGCCTGCTTGGAGCAGGGGAGTGACTCCATCACTCCACAGGAGATTTCTTTGGACCTTCTGGTGCAGGATGAAGACAGGGAGTCCCCAGAATGTGCACACCATCGAAATTGTTGCAGTTGCTGACTTGGAGCTGAGGTTGCTGAAGAAAAGTGTCTCTTGTAAACACTTTGTTGAAGTTACAGCATTTCTTGGAGCAGGCTGCGGTTGATCCGAGGTCAGAAGAGTCTGAAGTTGTTGCAGAGGATTCCTGAAGGAAACTTGCAAGCAGAATCTGAAGAGAACCCACAGGAGAGACCATAAATAGCCCTGAGAGGGGAATTGGCTACCTTATCAGGTATGGACCTATCAGGAGGGGTCTCTGATGTCACCTGCTGGCACTGGCCACTCAGAGCCCTCCAGAGTGCCCCCACACCTTGCAAAGCAAGATGGCTGAAGTCTGGGACAGACTGGAGGAGCTCTGGGGATCAACCCTTCCTTTGTCCAGTTTCCCGCCAGAGCAGGGGAAAAGGGGTCCCTGAACCGGTGTAGACTGGTTTATGCAAGGAGGGCACCATCTGTGCCCTTCAAAGCATTTCCAGAAGCACACCTCAGGTTCGAAGGTAATCTGGAAATTCCCTCCGGGATGCCGGTTCTTTACGACTACTTGATCGCCGACCTGGATATTGTGGCATTGAGTCCTTCTTCGGGCAGTCGCTTTCTGATTGGTCTGCATGTGGCGTTGTTGAGCTGCTTTGGCATCCAACTCAGGGGGCTCCCACCGACAGCTGGCTGAGATGCAATCCAACAGAGCTACATTGCAGCCCTGGATTACTAGAAAACGTGGTGACATTTCAGCTGTCAGGGTCCAACTCTAGCTGGTGGTACCCTGAGTTTAAGTCCAATTTTGAGAACCATTGAGCTCCGTTTAGATCTGCAACTATATCATCCATCGTGGGTGTGATGTGAAATTCTCTTCTTACGGCTCGATTTAGTAACCACATGTCCACACAGAGGTGGATGGCCCCTGGCTGTTTTGGTTTGGGCTCGATTACCAACGGCAACACCCAGGGGATTGGTCCCTCTACCTTTTCGATCACACCTTGGACCTCTAGCATCTGGAGTTTTTTTCTCGACCGCCGGTCGAAGATGAAACGGCACCGTCCGGTGCTGCAGCACCACAGGTGTCACGCTCGGGTCAATATGCAGTTTTACTTGCTTGCCCTTGAGTTTCCCCAATCCTGCAAATAGCTGCAGGAAATCGTCGAGGATGGACTCTGTGTGTGACTCATATACCTGGTGTGTAAAGAAAACTAGTTCAAGAACCTCCGCAGTGTGATGTGGCATGGTGCCATGGTTTCCCTTGACCACGTAGAACTTGGCCGTGGTTGCATGTTCTTGGTTGGTGACGGACACTTCTATGATGCCTTGCAGTGGAAGCGGATCACGCCCTCCATAGGTGTAGATTTTCATGTTGCTGGTGAGAGCTTTTGGTACATTGTATTGTCCATGATGTTGAAAGAGGTGCTAGTCTCAATCAGCACCGTTGCCGGAGTGTCATTTATGATGACCGTGCTCAAGGGGGGCGGTCGCCATTTATGTTGTTGCCATCCGGTAAATGAGATGACGATCTCATTTGATCCGAGGTCAGAAGAGTCTGAAGTTGTTGCAGAGAATTCCTGAAGGAAACTTGCAAGCAGAATCTGAAGAGAACCCACAGGAGAGACCCTAAATAGCCCTGAGAGGGGGATTGGCTACCTTATCAGGTATGGACCTATCAGGAGGGGTCTCTGATGTCACCTGCTGGCACTGGCCACTCAGAGCCCTCCAGAGTGCCCCCACACCTTGCAAAGCAAGATGGCTGAAGTCTGGGACAGACTGGAGGAGCTCTGGGGATCAACCCTTTCCTTTGTCCAGTTTCCCGCCAGAGCAGGGGAAAAGGGGTCCCTGAACTGGTGTAGACTGGTTTATGCAAGGAGGGCACCATCTGTGCCCTTCAAAGCATTTCCAGAAGCACACCTCAGGTTCGAAGGTAGTCTGGAAATTCCCTCCGGGATGCCGGTTCTTTACGACTACTTGATTGCCGACCTGGATATTGTGGTATTGAGTCCTTCTTCGGGCAGTCGCTTTCTGATTGGTCTGCATATGGCGTTGTTGAGCTGCTTCGGCATCCAACTCAGGGGGCTCCCACCGACAGCTGGCTGGGATGCAATCCTACGGAGCTACCTTGAACATCAGAGCAGCTGGCGCACAACTGGTGGTACTGTGGGGTGTCTGTCGATAGGCTCTAAGGAACTGATGCAGACAATTTTCGACATCTTCACCTCCTTCCACACCAATCCTCAGGGCTCTGTTGAGTGTCCGCATGAATCTTTCAACATCACCATTGACCTGCGGCCATTATGGTATGATCTTGCGGTGATGTATGGCAAGCCCCCTTAAATAGTTCTTAAACTCTTGCCCCTGGAATGGTGGGACATTGTCCGTTCGGACTTCATAGGGGGGGACCAACTATCGCAAATACCTTCTCTAACACCGGTCTCACATTCTCAAATGCAGTGGAGGTCACTACTTCCACCACAGGAAACTTCGTGTGAGAGACAATCAGAGCTGCCATCAGCCTCCCATCTGGAAAACTTACGAAATCCCCACTCTTTTTTGACCATGGTTTCTGACTGGCGGGTTCAGTGACTCCTGGATGGGTGGGCTGCTCAATGGAAGTGATTATACAGGAGTGACAGCTCCCAACCAGGGCATCTACCTTGGAGTGCATGCCAGGAAACAAAACTTTGACTCTGAGGCAAGCATTCGTCTTGGCCTCCCCTTGGTGCCCCTGGTGAGCTAGTTCCACCATCTTATTTCATAGCACCGCAGGAGTTCAATTTTCTGAACACGTAATAGGAGACCATCGCCCCTGACAGTTCATCCCTCGCTCTCCACATTCCTTGCATGGCTGCCTTCTCCTCCAGGTCACAGGTTTTGACACCATCCAGGAACCGTTTCCACTGTCGTCTGCTCAGGGCCTCTTTGGCATGGTTGAGGACATAATCACTCTCCGCTGCGTCTGCTATGTCAGCCACCGTTAAGGCTACGGGGCAAGCTGCCTGCACCACCATGTTCATGAAACTCTCCATTCTTTCTTCCTGGTCTTCCTGTGACGCATCCAGCGGTCTTGTCTAGGGATGCCTTCACAAGTAATCAGCCGGGTTGCTCACTCCCTGTCGGTAAATAACCTTGAACTGGTATGGTTGGAGCAGGATAGCCCAGCACTCAATCCTCGGGGGAGCTAAGCGCATGTATCTGGCAAACAACGACACCAGCGGCTTGTGGTCCATGACCACCTGAAATTCATGGCCATATAGGTATAGGTGGAAGTGTTTGCATGCCCACTGAATTGCCAGTGCTTCTCTCTCTACCTGGGCATACTGTGTCTTCACAGCAGACAGCGCCCTAATGGCATATGCAACAGGGGCCCATTCTTGGAGACGTTTTTCCTGTAGCAGAACCCCCTCTAGCCCCACAGGGCTTGCGTCCACCACCACTTCTGTTCTCTTCTCCGGGTGAAAATACACCATGGTCACCTTATCCAAAAGCACTCCATTCACATCTTAGAAGGCTTTGTCCACTTTGGGGCTCCACTTCCACTTGTGAGCCACCTTCGTGAGTTGTCTAAGTGTTTCAGCCATTGTGGCTAGCTGGGGAATGTACCAGCCACAATACGTTGCCATCCCCGGGAAGCTCCGGACTTCAGTTGCATTCTGTGGGATGGGAGCCAGGCGAATGGCTTCTACCTTTCTTGGGTCTACCCTTAGCCCCTCTCTGGAGAAGATGTACCCAAAGAAATCGATTGAAGTCTGATGACACGTGCACTTTTTTGTGAAGTCTGAGGCCCGCATCATAGAGTCTCTGCAGCGTGGCCCTTAGATGACTATGATGCTCCTCTTGAGTCTCAGAAAAGATCAAGATGTCATCACTCAGGTTGATCACCCCTGCCAGGTCTGAGAGTGTGTCCCTGATTGCATTTTGAAATACTTCCTCCGTCGCTGATACTCCGAAGCTCAACCTTTTGCATCATCGCAGCCCTACATGACTAGAAAACGTGGTGACATTTCAGCTGTCAGAGTCCAACTCTAGCTGGTGGTACCCTGAGTTTAAGTCCAATTTTGAGAACCATTGAGCTCCGTTTAGATCTGCAACTATATCATCCATCGTGGGTGTGATGTGACATTCTCTTCTTACGGCTCGATTTGGTAACTGCATGTCCACACAGAGGTGGATGGCCCCTGGCTGTTTTGGTTTGGGCTCGATTACCAACGGCAACACCTAGGGGGTTGGTCCCTCTACCTTTTCGATCACACCTTGGACCTCTAGCATCTGGAGTTTTTTTCTCGACCGCCGGTCGAAGATGAAACAGCACCATCCAGTGCTGCAGCACCACGGCTGTCACGCTCGGGTCAATATGCAGTTTTACTTGCTTGCCCTTGAGTTTTCCCAATCCTGCGAATAGCTGCAGGAAATCGTCGAGGATGGACTCTGTGTGTGACTCATATACCTGGTGTGTAAAGAAAACTAGTTCAAGAACCTCCGCAGTGTGATGTGGCATGGTGCCATGGTTTCCCTTGACCACGTAGAACTTGGCCGTGGTTGCATGCTCTTGGTTGGTGACGGACACTTCTATGATGCCTTGCAGAGGAAGTGGATCACGCCCTCCATAGGTGTAGATTTTCATGTTGCTGGTGAGAGCTTTTGGTACATTGTATTGTCCATGATGTTGAAAGAGGTGCTAGTCTCAATCAGCACTGTTGCCGGAGTGTCATTTGTGATGACCGTGCTCAAGGGGGGCGGTCGCCATTTATGTTGTTGCCATCTGGTAAATGAGATGACGATTATGTGCTCTTTGTCATCCTCCTCATACATTGGAGTCCTTGTGTCCGTGTGCCCTCCGGGCCCGCTGTCCCCAGGACTTAAGTTCTTTACAGTGGCTGCTTTTCCTTTGAATTCTCTTCGCCTGACTCTCCCCATCTGGCCCATCTTGGCAAAGTGGTTTCCTTTACAACATTTGTTCCAGACTTTTCCCCTCGCCGGGCACCCGCCTGGTATTTTGTGCTTGTATCCACAGCTGACGTATGTACCTTTGCCTTGTTTTGATGTGTTGGGCTGTCGCCAGGAGGGCTGACGCGGTTGGATGGCGTCGAACTGTTCCTCTTTCACTGAAGACTGTCAAGGGACAGTGGCTGTCGATAGTAATTGCCCCCGTACTGCAGCCATGGCATCAACGCGGACAGTAGACAGTTCGTGAGACCGAGCCAAGATCAATATTTCACCTAGGGAGATGCCTGGTTGCCGCAAGATAAGTTTTCGTAGCATGTTCGAGCAGCTTCCCTGGATGATCTGGGCACAGATTTCTTCTTGTTGGTTGAGGCCTACACACGTGCTGGTGAGATTTCTCAATCCTGGCATAGAACATGTCTACAGATTCTACCTCCATTTGCTGGGCTTGCCATAACTTAAACCGTTCATAGTTGGGGTTGAGCTGGGGATCAAAGTACCTATTTAGTGCTGTCACTGCAACGTCGAAACCTCCTGCATCATAGAGTGAGTCGAAAAGCTCTTGAAGTTCATCGCCTCCCATGTGTAGCATTAGTGACCTGCGCACTGAACCGTCTGTCTCCCTGGTTGCACAGAAATAATTCTCCAGGTGGCCAAGCCAAGGCACCATTGTGGCGCTGCGGTGGCGGGGTCCGCTAGCTGACTGAACGGTAGCAGCGCAGCCATAGAGGAATGAACCTCTGCATGGGTGTGTGCTGGTTGCTCCCGACTTTTTTGCGGTGTGCTAATTTTCTTCGTTTTTGTTTTTTTTGTGGTTTTTTTTTAGGTATAGACTACCTGGCAACTTTTAGCACACTATCTTTATTTTCTTCTTTCTTTCGTTTTTTTTTTTTCTGTAGCACTTCAGTCCACTATCAGATGCTGCAGTTGCCAAGTTTGAATGTGTGGGCATTGAATGTTGAATTTCTAGTATTTACATCTCTGTCCTTTTTTTTTTTTTCTCTAGCTCACTTCTCTTTCCACGTGGAGATACAGCCAACGAAAAGATGTGTCCTAGGCCATGCACACTCAGTCCTGCAGATGGCAATTATCGAGTCTACAGGAGGGCAGCCACTCACCTCCGTGGAGTTTCATCCTTCGTTTTAGTTTTTTTCTAGTTCTCTTTCCCTCTCTGAGGCAGACACCATCGTGGACACCCTCGCAGGAACACAGACTTAGCACCTCCGAGCAAGGGCGCTTCGCAGAACCTGGCAAGCGCGGCGGTCCGGGAGCGGATTGCAGCGTGAAGGGCATGCAGGCCTCTGCACCTGCAGGGTATTGCATTGCCGTGCCACGTGTGCACCGGCACTCAGGGGGGTGGGGCTGAAGCAGGTGGAGGTGCGGTCCGAGCACCGCTGGGCTGCTGACACCTCTTTGGACAGTGTGCCGCCGCGTAAATGTTGGGCCGCGTGGTCACCAGCCTCGTCGCCAGTGTAGCGTGGCGCAGAGCCCGCTGCTGCTGCTGCTCGAAGAAACACTCCGACACCGTTTTAGGGTTATTTCAGGGAATGCTTGGGTCAGCAGCCCCAACTTTATTTATAAGCTCGGCCCGTGGCAGCAACAAAGTATAGAAGAGCCCGGGTGGCTCTTTTCAGAACCCTGCCTAACGAACAGCCCTCCACAAAGCTCAATACAATGTAGTGCAGTTGTCCAGCATGACCCAAACCATATTACATACAGGCTGAGCCCAAATCCCAGCAGCAGCCCAGACTAGTGCATACATCTGTAACAGAGGTTGAAGTAGTTCGTAGATCTGGCGAACGACGTTCCTAAGCTTTATTAATTTGATCAAAAGACTTTCCATGCGTTTAATTTAAAAGTAATCTTCCTTGATCTGGTGAGTTGCTGCAGTCTAACAGGGGAGAAGAAGGAGGTCTCATCTATTGTGAAGTGAGATAACAGAGGCAGCTAAAGAAGAAGCAGACCTTCTCTCCAGAGGGCCTGCTGCTGAAAGAAATGTGAATGTGTGCAAATAATAACAAGTAAAGGTTTTCGCTTTAAGTGATAAAACCTGGAATTTGTCCTTTTAATAGAAACCAATAAAAAGGTTTGCACTAGACACAGCCACCGCATTAATGAAAACAACTTTTGAAGCACTGTAAACATTTAAACACAATATTTTTTGGAACAGCCCGTTTAACTGTGTGACAACTTTTTTATACTTTGTGGAACATGTTTTTTCAGATTATTGGTGTGTATATTCACAGTGCTTTCTGTTACAAACTTGGACCTCTTAGCAATATAAACAGACGTCACTATTTCCCCAATGTACCCACCAGAATTCAAACCAATGAGGTCTGGTTACACCCACGGACATATGAAATAATCACATTAACCACCAAGCTTTCCTACCAGAAAAATGCATTTCAGACAAATAAAGTAATGTTGCAGTTTTTTTTCATTTAATATGTGTGCGTTACATTTTATATGCAGTTACTGACTCACTCTACACTCACTGGCTCGCTCTCATTGCAGTCAGGATCACAGCTCCCATTTTTTTATGCACTTCAACCGCTCCTCATACCTACAGACATGTTCAACTGAGATCATTGCTAGTCCTCTTCTGCCATCTGCTGGTTTATTTGATGGTGAGCACGTTGCAGCCTAAGTCACTGTATTGCTTTTCCCATAGCAATAGAATATCACTAGTCGAGCAGTCTTCTGCCCAGTATTTTCATCTACCCTTTAGAATTACTAACACCGGAAAAGGTGTAATACCCCACTCAGAAATTAACACACTTGGAATCCTTCAAAATATGCAAAGGGCACGTAGGAGCCACCAATATGATTGGACGGGTAAGCCCAATTAAGACACAATGGTGGTCATTCTGACCTCGGCGGTAAAAGGCGCCTACCGCCGGTCAGAAATCCTCCATAATCCCGCCGCGGTCGCGGAAACCCGCCACGGTCATTCTGACCCGCAGAAGGCAAACCTCCGAAAATCCGACCGCCACAACAGACCGCCAGACCAGCGGTCGGCGGAAAGGTGGAGGTGACCAAACCTCCACCGCCACGCCAACAGAAATACGCCCATGCCATTACGACCCACGAATCCACGCGGCGGTCATTCAAACGCGGTATTCCATTGGCGGGACACACCGGCGCGGTCAGAATACACACAAACGAACAAAACTCACCCACATTGGACGATTTGAATCCCACACACCTGATACACATACACACACCACTCCCACACACACAATACAATATAAAACACCCACCCACATCACCCACAAACCCCTACGCTTAAAAATTCGTAAAGAAGACAAGAGCGAGACACCAGCATCCAAAACATAACAGCCACAGCCACTCAACACCATCACCCACACACTATCCACACACAAAACAACACACACCACCACACTCAACTCACTTAAATACACATACTCCACCCCACACATCATACACACCACCCCATGGCACCCCAAAGACAACCCCGCTTCACAGACGAAGAACTCAGGGTCATGGTGGAGGAAATCGTTCGGGTAGAGCCCCAGCTGTTCGGCACACAGATACAATACACCAGCATTGCCCGGAGGACGGAGCTATGGCAGAGGATTGTCGACAGGGTGAACGCAGTGGGACAGCACCCCAGAAATCGGGAAGACATCAGGAAGCGATGGAACGACCTACGGGGGAAGGTGCGTTCCATGGTATCCAGGCACAACATCGCCGTGCAGAAGACTGGCGGAGGACCCCCACCTCAACCCCCACAATTCACATCATGGGAGGAGGAAGTCTTGAACATCCTGCATCCTGACGGCCTCGCAGGAGTCGGCGGAGGAATGGATACTGGTAAGTTGAAGCTTCAATACTGCTTCCCCCCCACCTGCATGCCAAATCAGACCCCAACCCTCACCCCCATCCTCGAACCCCACCCTCACCCCCACCCCCATCCTCACCCCCACCCTCACCCCCACCACCATCCTCACCCCCACCCCCAGCACACCTATTCCCCGCCAATGTCTCACCATCACAACCCACACATCCCAAAACCTAGGCCTGCATGCGTCCACTAAGCATGGACACCCATCACCAAAGCATGCCCAATGCATATACACATCCCCCCCACAAGCCACCCTCACCAAAGCCCCCACACACGAATGCCAGCACTTGGGGACACGGGAACCCACAGATACACCCATATGCCACACATTGAAACTATAACCATACCTCTATACCCCTGCAGGACCCGACCGTCAACACACCGCGGCGGAGGGGCCAGAATTATCCACACCCCCCACCCAAGAGGCCGTCAGCGATGACAGCAGCTCTGTCGATCTGGACACCGATGACCAGCCCGGACCATCGGGGACCTCTGGACAGTCGGTTCCCCTCACACAGGCACAGGCCACTATAGACCCTAACCCCTCTGGGAACACCAGCACAGCTCCCACCCAGCGGGCCCATGCCTCTGTCTCCAGGGCGCGTCAATCTGCGGTGTGTCTACCACTACAGGGCACCCAGGATAACCCACCACCCCAACAACAACAGGGACCTGGGGGCAGTGGTAGTGGGCACACCGGCCAGGGGGCAGAGGCCCAGGGAAACAGGGCAACTCGGCGGGCAGCTGTGCGACAGGGGGGGGAGGAGAGGCCCAGGGAACCCACTCTCCACGAGGTCCTCACCACCATCATGGGAGCATACAACCGCTCCCAGGAGACGATGGCGACGGTACTGGCCCGGTTCCAGGAGATCCAGGTGCTGCAGGAGGAACACTATCGGGGGTACAGGGAGGACATCAGAGCCATCAACACCACCCTGGTTACCATGGTAGGGCTGCTGCAGGACCTCGTAAACAGCAGGGCGGACACTGAACAACACCCAAGGGCCCCTGCCACTAGCCTGGACCAAGAACAGCCATCCACCTCCGCCGGCGCTAGTGGACAGGAGGCCCCCGCACAGCAGCAGCCCACCAGACCCCCACCTCCTGCAGGAGAAGAACCACCCCGCAAGAGGGCCCTGAGATCTCGCAAGACAGAGTAGGATGTCAAGACCCCCGCCAGCAATGGATACCACCTGATGTCATCCCACTGTCCCACATTGTCACCCTGTCCATCCTTGAACTGCCCATGCTCCATCTCTCCACAGGCCTCTGGACAATGCACCTGTGTGACTGTTACTCTGGACTCTGCCATGGACATTCCTTCACCATAGCCCCCACCCACTTGAAACCACCCATCCCATTTTGAGCACTTCAATAAACACCTATTTTGCACCAAAATATCAGGAGTCTGGCTGTGATTTCAATAGATTGTAATTGACATGACAGTGCAAATATGTCCTTGTACATGGTGAAGTCAACAAACAGCTGCCACAAAGCTGTAGTCCATGGGGAAACGAAGCACAGGACTCGTAGTGGGGACCCCAGATCTGAAATAGGGAGGGAAAAGCCAAAACTCAGTCATCATACACTGGGGCAAATAGACAGGCAGCAGAGATGCAGGAGAGTAGTTAACATTTACTAAATTATCTTTGAAATGTTACCTGTGTCCTATTGGAAGTACTGTTCAATGATTCTGTCCCTGTTGTCTGTTTCAGCCCCGTCGTCTTCCTCCTCGTCACTCTCCTCAGGTTCCACCGCTGCCACAACACCACCGTCTCGACCATCCTCCTGCAGGAAAGGCACCTGGCGGCGCAAAGCCAGGTTGTGAAGCATGCAGCAGGCCACGATGATGTGACACACCTTCTTAGGTGAGTACATTAGGGATCCACCGGTCATATGCAGGCACCTAAACCTGGCCTTTAGGAGGCCAAAGGTGCGTTCGATCACCCTCCTAGTACGCCCATGGGCCTCATTGTACCGTTCCTCTGCCCTGGTCCGGGGATTCCTTACTGGGGTCAGTAGCCACGACAGGTTGGGGTACCAAGAGTCCCCCACTAGCCATACACAGTGTCTCTGTAGCTGTTCCATCACGTAAGGGATGCTGCTATTCCTGAGGATGTAGGCGTCATGCACTGACCCTGGGAATTTGGCATTTACAAGCGAGATGTACTGGTCAGCCAAACACACCACCTGGATGTTCATTGAATGGTAACTTTTTCTGTTCCTGTACACCTGCTCCCTGTCTCTTGGGGGAACCAAAGCCACATGGGTCCCATCAATGGCACCAATTACGTTGGGAATATGTCCAAGGGCGTAGAAATCACCCTTCACTGTAGCCAATTCGCCCACCTCAGGGAAAATGATGTAGTTCCTCACGGATTTCATCAGGGCAGACAACACTCTGGATAACACCTTCGAAAACATGGGCTGAGACATCCCGGAAGCAATTCCCAAGGTTGTCTGAAATGACCCACTTGCCAAGAAATGTAGTACTGACATGACCTGCACCAGAGGGGGAATCCCTGTGGGTTGGCGGATGGGGGACATCAGGTCGGGCTCCAGCTGGGCACACAGTTCATGGATAGTGGCACGGTTAAGACGGTAGGTCAGGATAATGTGGCGTTCTTCCATTGTCGACAGGTCCACCAGCGGTCGGTACGCGGGAGGATTCATCCGTCTCCTCGCCCAACCCAACGGACGGTGCCTAGGAAGGACAACATGGAGCACACAGTCAGGCAACCCACAGGTACGTACTCACAGCTAGCACAGTATACGATTCTCTATGCAGTGAATGGCGTGTCTGAGTGGCTATGCAAGGCCTAGGCCTGTGTGACGCAGTTGAAATTGAGCCATGTGGACCCTGGAAATGGCGGCTGCCTGACCTGTGAAGTGTGACAGTGGGATGTGAGGTCAATGCGCTGGCGTGGCACACCGCGGCGGGCGGCGGGCGAAGACCGCGGCGCGAAGCCGCATTGGTTAACATTGAAGCCTATGGGTTTCAGGAGCCAATGGCGAAGGGCGCCGGCGGTGGCGGGACGCACCGCCGCGGTACGCACCGCCGCGGACGTGACCGCCATTTTCTATCTACTTATCCACTTGCGACTTGAACTTTCACAGGAGAGGACCTATACTGCAAGTGTTGCTGTGACCTCGGTCTGGAAGGGACAATGGCTGCTGCGACTGGGGAAAGGGCCCCTGCCTTCACTGGAGAGGAGTTGGAGAAACTTGTGGATGGGGTCCTCCCCCAGTATGCGCTACTCTACGGTCCTCCAGACCAACAAGTGAGTTTAATTCAATATGGATTTGGGGCCACTGGCTGGCTTGGGGGCCTGGCGGGGATGGGGGGCATGTTGGGGCTGGCGGGGGGCCTGGCGGGGGGCCTGGCGGGGATGGGGGGCATGTTGGGCATGGCGGGGGGCATGGCGGGGATGGGGGGCATGTTGGGCCTGGCGGGGGGCCTGGCGGGGATGGGGGGCATGTTGGGCCTGGCGGGGGGCCTGGCGGGGATGGGGGGCATGTTGGGCATGGCGGGGGGCATGGCGGGGGGCCTGGCGGGGATGGGGGGCATGTTGGGCCTGGCGGGGGGCCTGGCGGGGATGGGGGGCATGTTGGGGCTGGCGGGGGGCCTGGCGGGGGGCCTGGCGGGTATGGGGGGCATGTTGGGCCTGGCGGGGGGCCTGGCGGGGATGGGGGGCATGTTGGGCCTGGCGGGGGGCCTGGCGGGGATGGGGGGCATGTTGGGCCTGGCGGGGGGCCTGGCGGGGATGGGGGGCATGTTGGGCCTGGCGGGGGGCCTGGCGGGGATGGGGGGCATGTTGGGCATGGCGGGGGGCCTGGCGGGGATGGGGGGCATGTTGGGCATGGCGGGGGGCATGGCGGGGGCCTGGCGGGGATGGGGGGCATGTTGGGCATGGCGGGGGGCCTGGCGGGGGGCCTGGCGGGGATGGGGGGCGTTGGGCCACTGGAAAGGAAAATGCTGAGTAACTTGAACGTGGTATTTCTCCCTCCCTGTACGTGTCACATAGGTCCGCGCCCATGAGAAGATCGGGATTTGGCGTGCCATCGCCAAGGAAGTCCGGGCCCTGGGGGTCCACCATCGACGGGGCACCCACTGCCGCAAGAGGTGGGAGGACATCCGCCGCGGGACCAAGAAGACCGCCGAGTCTCTGCTGGGGATGGCCTCCCAACGTAGGCGGGGTGCCTGCCGTCAACTGAGCCCCCTGATGTTCCGGATCCTGGCGGTGGCCTACCCTGATTTGGATGGGCGCGTGAGGGCAGCACAGCAGACACAAGGGGGTGAGTACAAGCATTATCTACTCTGTTGTCGCGCAGTGGAGGTGTCTGGGTGGGGGAGGAGGGCTGGGGGTCCCCCTAGGCCAGGGCGATATCTGTAGGCTGGGCACCCCCGTAAGCCCCTGTGTCCCCAGCCACCACCCTCAGTAGTTTGTCAGTACAGCCATCCCTGGGCCGTGTCATCCATGGGTGCAGTTGTCAACTCTAGGCGTGTAGGGCATGTTCCACGGAATGCGTAGCGTACCCCAAGTGCGCAACTTAGTGCAGGGGGCATCTGTGTCTGTCATGTCCGCTAACTGTACCGGAGATCCATGTACTCAATATCCCTTTATTTCTCTCTCCCCCCCCCTTTTTGTTTGTCTTTCTGTGCTTGTGTGCATCAGCATCATCAGGCGGAGGAGAAGTGGCATCGGGGCAGGAGGGAGCTGCATCTCACATGGCCCAGGAGGGCCATGCCACAGAGTCAGACTGGACCAGTGAGACGGAGGGCGAGGGGAGCTCCACGACGGGGACGACTGGAGCCTGCAGCGACACGGACACGTCCTCGGAAGGGGGCTCCCTTGCGGGGGTGGCACCATCCGTGCCCCCCGCCATTACAGGTACAGCCGCCACCCAGCGCACCATCTCCGCCCTCCCAGCAGCCCCTCCGCGTTCGCCCCGTGCCCGCTCTGGCAGGAAGCCGGGCATCTCCTTCGCCCCAGGCACCTCAGGCCCTGCCCCTGTTACCCCCGCTGCCCTCAGTGAGGAGGTCATTGACCTCCTCCGAACGCTCATTGTTGGGCAGACTACCCTTTTGAATGCCATCCAGGGGGTGGAGAGGGAGGTTCATCGCAGCAATGCGTACCTGGAGGGCATTCATTCGGGTCAGGCTGCCCATCAGCGATCGTTCCAGGCTCTGGCCTCAGCACTGACGGCAGCCATTGTCCCTGTCTCCTGCCTGCCTCTACTAACTCCCTCCTCCCAGTCTCCTGTTCCTCTGCCTGTCCCACCCACACCATCAGACCAGCCTGCACACACCTCAACACCCAAGAGAAGCTCATCCAAACATAAGCACCACAGATCACGCAGACATTCACACACGCAACATTCCGATGCAGACATGCCAACAGTCACTACCACCTCTGTGACCCCCACCTCCTCGTCTCCCTCCTCCCTCCCTGTGACGTCTACACTCACACCTCCATTCACCTCACCATCAGCCAGTGTTTCCATCACCAGCACACCCTCCACTCCAGTCCGCACACGTGCAGTCACCACCCCCACTGCCATTTACACGTCCCCTGTGTCCTCTCCCACTGTGTCTGTCACCCCCTCTTCCACACCACACAAACGCAGCCTCCTACCCACCCAACAGCCATCCACCTCACGACAGCCTATCCCTCCTGCACCTGCACCCAAAGACAGCAAACGTGACTCACCTACAACCACATCCTCTCCCTCCACTCCCATTCCCACTGTACCTACCACTCTCCATTGTCCCAAGAAGCTCTTCCTCGCCACTACTAACTTCTTTCCTGACCCTGAGCCCCCCCCCTCCTTCTCGTCGGGGTAAGAAGAGCACCTCAGCCACCACCAGCCCTGCAGCCCCCTTGACAAGGGTGCAGGGGTATTGGAGCCCGCCAGCCCGCATGTCTGGATCTTCGCCCAGCAGCAAGGGGACAGCCAGCCCACCCCCTGGGAAGAGGAGCAGAAGGCGGAAGGGGCGCCGCAGGAGCCCGCCTTCTACATCCCCCCCGGACACCACCCAGAGACAGTCACCAGCCACAGCTCCAAAGGGAGGAAAGGGCCACAGGCCGACGACTAAGGAGGGCAAGGGCAGCAAGTTGGAGAGGTCAGGCAGCAGGCCTGCTGCCCAGGAGGAGCCCACAACCCCCATAGCCGCTGCCCCGGGAGGAACCGGCACAGCTGCCCCGGGAGAGCCCACCAGCCCCATAGCCGCTGCCCAGGGAGGACCCAGCCCAGCTGGCCAGGAGGGCCCCACCACCCACAGCCCAGGTGGGCAGTGAAGGAGCACCATCCCCGCTGCCCAGGAGGGCACCACCAGGCATTTAGCAGTTGGCCATAGACCGTCCGCCGTCTCAAGAACCGCTGAACTGGGCCCTTCAAGGCAAGAACCGCTGAACTGGGCCCTTCAAGGCAAGAACCGCTGAACTGGGCCCCGCCGTCTCAAGAACCGCTGAACTGGGCCCTTCAAGGCAAGAACCGCTGAACTGGGCCCTTCAAGGCAAGAACCGCTGAACTGGGCCCTTCAAGGCAAGAACCGCTGAACTGGGCCCCGCCGTCTCAAGAACCGCTGAACTGGGCCCTTCAAGGCAAGAACCGCTGAACTGGGCCCTTCAAGGCAAGAACCGCTGAACTGGGCCCCGCCGTCTCAAGAACCGCTGAACTGGGCCCCGCCGTCTCAAGAACCGCTGAACTGGGCCCCGCCGTCTCAAGAACCGCTGAACTGGGCCCCGCCGTCTCAAGAACCGCTGAACTGGGCCCCGCCGTCTCAAGAACCGCTGAACTGGGCCCCGCCGTCTCATGAACCGCTGAACTGGGCCCCGCCGTCTCATGAACCGCTGAACTGGGCCCTTCAGGGCAAGAACCGCTGGCCCTTTGGCAGACGTGGCAGGGCAGGATCTATCTCGGGCAGGGCTGCAGGATGTCCTCTGGCCAACTTGCCTCCTCCAGTGGCAGTGGGGTCTGTTATGGACTGTATGGACTGTGGCTTTGCTCTCCCCAGGATGGCCCAGTGGGCAGGCCACCCACTGTATGGACTGTTTGGACTGTGGCTTTGCTCTCCCCAGGATGGCCCAGTGGGCAGGCCACCCACTGTATGGACTGTTTGGACTGTGGCTTTGCTCTCCCCAGGATGGCCCAGTGGGCAGGCCACCCACTGTATACACTGTATGGACTGTGGCTTTGCTCTCCCCAGGATGGCCCAGTGGGCAGGCCACCCACTGTATGGACTGTTTGGACTGTGGCTTTGCTCTCCCCAGGATGGCCCAGTGGGCAGGCCACCCACTGTATGGACTGTATGGACTGTGGCTTTGCTCTCCCCAGGATGGCCCAGTGGGCAGGCCACCCACTGTATGGACTGTATGGACTGTGGCTTTGCTCTCCCCAGGATGGCCCAGTGGGCAGGCCACCCACTGTATGGACTGTTTGGACTGTGGCTTTGCTCTCCCCAGGATGGCCCAGTGGGCAGGCCACCCACTGTATGGACTGTATGGACTGTGGCTTTGCTCTCCCCAGGATGGCCCAGTGGGCAGGCCACCCACTGTATGGACTGTATGGACTGTGGCTTTGCTCTCCCCAGGATGGCCCAGTGGGCAGGCCACCCACTGTATGGACTGTATGGACTGTGGCTTTGCTCTCCCCAGGATGGCCCAGTGGGCAGGCCACCCACTGTATGGACTGTTTGGACTGTGGCTTTGCTCTCCCCAGGATGGCCCAGTGGGCAGGCCACCCACTGTATGGACTGTATGGACTGTGGCTTTGCTCTCCCCAGGATGGCCCAGTGGGCAGGCCACCCACTGTATGGACTGTATGGACTGTGGCTTTGCTCTCCCCAGGATGGCCCAGTGGTCATGGAGTCCCCTCGTGGATCTGGCGTTGTGTACTCAAGTGGCTGAGGTGCCCCCCCTTCCCTTCCCCCTGAGGTGCCTGTCCTATTTTCTTTCTGAGTGCAGTGTTCTCTCCGTGGAGTTCTTGTCGTGGGACTGGGCCTTGCCCCTTTGCACAGGACCCCTGTGATCCACGGACAGTGGTTGGACTACATTTAGTAGCTGTATATATTTTGTACATAGTTTATTTATTTATTGGGATTAATGGCGTACATATTTAAATATATCTGCCCGTTTATGATCTCTTCTTTTGGTCTTTGCATTATTTCGGAGGGGGGTGGTTTGTGGGTTGTGACAGTGATCTGTGGGAATGCATTGATGTGTGTGTTGTAGTGGGTGTGGGTGGGTGGGTGTGTGCCGGTAATCTTTTCCCTCCCCTGTGTCGTAGGTGCAGTACTCACCGATGTCTTCCGCGCCGCCGGGCGTGCTCCTGGTATATGAGGAGGAATAGGAGTGCGGGGATGACCTGTAACTCTGGCTCCATACTGCCGGAATCTCGCGTGGAGTGCGTAGAGGTGAGCGTTTTCCCGTTCGTAGTCTGTTTCCGCCGTGTTCTTATCGGCGGTGCTCCCGCCCCGGAAAAGGTGGCAGATTGGTGGGTCGTAATAGGGTGGGCGGTACTTTGTCTGCCGCTGGGCTGTTGGCGGGAACCGCCGCGCTGTTTGTTTGTACCGCTGTGGCGGTCGGAGTGTTAAGTTGGCGGGCTGTGTTGGCGGTTCCCGCCAGGGTCAGAATTGCATATTTTAGACCGCCGGCCTGTTGGCGGCTTGGCCGCCGCTTTATCACCGACCGCCAGGGTCAGAATGAGGGCCAATGTTTAAAGGTAGGGCCAAATTTATTTACAATTTGCACCGTGTAGTGTCACCTAGAGTGACGCAAATTGGTGCAAAAATATTTTTGGGGGCTTACTTTCCAGCGCAAAACCTGTTTTATGTTGGAAAGAAGACCTGAATTAAAACAAAGTCAGACCTGCCAACTCACACGGTGCCACAATTTATCACACAATTTCGTCTGTCTTGACACCTTCACCCAGTGGGCAGTCAAAATCACATGGTGGCAGGAAAAAGGAGCTGGAAGCCACTGAAAAGTGAGGAAGGTCCTTTTCGAAGGCTGTGAACAGGTGATGTCTGTTAAGAGGTGTGAAAACGCCCTAGGACATCGACTGCAGCCGCAGCAACATTTGTGTTTTCTTTTTTTTGTGAGGTGGGGAAAGAGGTCAATGGGGTCAAGTCATGGGGTCAGACAGGCCTCAAAGCTAGTTCAGCATAAAGCCCCGCCCCCTACAGAGCCACCCCTCTTTCTCACACAGCTATTTGTATTTTCAGGTTGGCAGGTTTGCAAAGTAGTCCTTTGGGCTGCTCTGTGCTACTTCACAAAAAGAGGATGTCTCATTGGTAGTACATGAGCATTCCCATGCAACTACCCAGACATTTGACACAAAACCCTATTTAGTAACATTGGAATGCTGTCCAACAATTTACACCAGCTCAAGACAGAAGTAAAGCTGGAGCATTTTTTAAATGTTTTGAAACGTTTCAAACTTTGGATGTGTGCTGCATAGTACAGCAAATGTACATAGTTTTTGTATTGAAAGGGTACCTTTGACCCTATGCTGCACTTCAATAGACACCCTTGCACTCTGGTGACAAGTGTAATGAAAATATGCTAAGTTCGGTCTGTAGTGTCTTAAAAACAGAATCCAGAGTTTTTACCCTTATGCACTTTTCCCCAAGTATAAACTGGTGAATTATTCATGGAGAAAAGAAGTCATGAAGAGGCGAGATATGCATTAATAAAATATACATAATCTGATACTACATTTTATGCCTAATTATGTTACAAACCTTTTGGGATTCAACCTGGGGAAATACTGCACCTTGCGGCATGAATATTTCCATGGGACCAAACTTCTGTCTAGTAAATCTGGCGTGTTGTAATGCAGGTTGAACCATGTGGCAACATCTACTGGGGAAATATCTGTAGTGCATGGTCACAGTATTTCCTAAGCTGGTGTGATTGCCAGGTTCCTCATTGGTTGAGTGGGACTCTGAGTACCGTGCAGGAGCACTCTTTGCATCGATAAATCCACACACTCTTCCACGGTCAAGACTGTTTAAGCATGCAAATTCACTCAGAACAAAAATCGAGGCCGTGTGCAATCTGCGCTCGACCTGTAATTGAAATACTGGCACAAAAAACATTTGCACCCTCACATCAGCACTAGCGGGAACGTTGCAGAGTGCAAGCTCACTATTGAAGCACATAATTAGGGTAGAAAAGTGGTCACTTTTAACCATGGTTCACTACTAAAGGGGCGGTGACACAAAGCGCATCATTGTATTTTTCATCTGGTGTGCTGTGAAGAAAATGAAGAAACATGCAATAGCTAGTATTGAGAACAAAAAATGAATGCATGGTGAACACATTTAGGTCAGCTCGGTGCGTTGAATTATTACTAGGTGCCACAGGGACAACCACATGCGAAATGTCAGGGGAGGTAAAACTGCAATAGCACAATAAATGTACTTAAACTCATCTTAGGGTAAACTTACAAGGCATGGAGAGACATTTCTGAATGCCAAGTATCCCTCTAATGCACTTGTAGGCAATGTGCCCTACAATATATCTGGGCATGTCCATCTGTTGCCTGAAAAATCAAACCAATGGCCACTGACAATGCAATGCAATTGCACTGCAATTTCAGGAGGCCATAGCACAGCCAAGATGCCTGTTGATTTCCCCTCAGGTCAGTTCAGGTAGCCTGCCTCAGCAAATGCTATTCGGTTGCTTCTATTATGCACTCACAGGGGGGGCAGTGATTCACTAGCAGCCGCCATCTTTAGTTAACATGAAATAAGGCCTCTTATACAGCATCCTTTACAACTCAGCTTGATCTGGTTCTGTTATGCCGAAGTTGTGGTGCCAAACACTTAGGTGCACAGGGTATGCTGCAGTGGAATGGGGGTAACCCACACTTTTGCGTTAAAATGGGATTAATATCCTTTTTGAGGAAGATAATACAAGAGCCTTACTAGAGTGCATGGAGGTGCCACTACACTGGTCACTGGCAGCCCGGTCAAGTTTACCAGGTCCATGCTTGACTAGCCGCTACAGTCCTGTTTCTTTATTTGGATCTAGACCTTCTAGGCTGATTTATCCCAATATGAAATAGTACTTCAAGTCCCTGAATGCAAAGAAAACCCTGAACTGGATCAGCTACCCATGCATGGACCTGGGAGACCTGGTAAATGTACACCAGGTAATGGCAATGCATAAGCACAATTTAATTTGTTGAAAGCCTAAGGTTCTCCCATCAGCATTACCGAAACCGTGAGCCCACAGCCAAGCGATGCGCCTTCATCTGTAACAGAGGTCGAAGTGGTTGGGGGCACTGTGGAACGACGTTCCTAAGCTTTATTAATTTGATCAAAACAGTTTCCATAGTTTTTATTAAAAAACAACCGTCCTTGATTGGCTGAGATGCTGCAGGCTAAAATAGGAGAAGGAGATCTCCTCTACTGTGAAGTGAAAGAAGAGAGAGGCAGCTAAAGAAGAAACAAGCCTTCTCTCCAGAGTGCCTGCTCCTGAAGAGATGTAAATGTGTGCAAAAGTTAACCTTCAAATACAAAGGCTGCTTGGCAGACACTTGATGCTTTATTTAAAAGAATCTGGAATTTGTCCTTTTAATGTAAACCTATAAAAAAGATTTGCGCTAGACACAGGGCCTGGTTTAGAACTCTGTGGACGGGTTACTCTGTCACAAGGCTGACAGATATCTCATTCGCCGAAATCTAAATCCCACTATGTTCTCTGGGATTTAGATTTTGGCAAACGAGATATACGTCACTGTTGTGACAGAGCATCCGCTAAGTTCTAAATCAAGCCTATAGTCACCATATTATTATTAAAAACATAACTTTTGAAAGCACTGTAAACATTTAAATACAATCTTTATGCAACAGTCCGTTCGTACCGTGTGCGCCTTTTGTTAAACTTTGTGCACTGCATTTTTTCTCATTATTGACGTACATATTCACAGTGCTTTCTGTCACAGACTTGGACCTCTTAGCAATAGAAATAGACGTCACTATTTCCCCACTGTACCCACCAGAATCCAAATCTGTGACTCCTCCTTACATCTACAGACATTTTTGTTGATCACAATGACTACCAAATATCACTACCTGAAAAATGCATTTCCGACAAATAAATTAAAGGTGTCGTTTTTTTTTATTTAATGTGTGTGCATAATATTTTATATGCAGCTACTTGGAGATAAAAGGGCAGCAGAATAGTTATATAATATTTGTGCTTTTTAGTCACGCCGCTGCCCACGAACATGCACTTACTGACTCACCCTCTTTTTAGTCAGGATTACAGTTCCCATATTTTTTGGGCAGTTCGACCGCTCCTCACACCTACAAAGGCGTACAACTAAGATCATTACTCGCCCTCTTCTGCCATCTGCTGGTTTACGTGATGGTGAGCATCTTGCAGCGTCTGCCGTGCTTTTCCCAAAGCAAAAGAATATCACGAGTCGAGTAGTTTTCTGCCTAGTATTTTCATCTACCCCTTAGAATTACCAAAAAGTAAAGGTATGGTAATACTCCACTCGGGAATTAGCTTTATCTGGAATGTAGAATGCAGTATTATCACACCTGGAGTCCTGCAAAGAAGACCTAAAAGCCCCCAACATGACTGGCCCAGTGATCCCAATTGAGGCACAAAGGGGCAGATTTAAGAGCCCCTAGTGCCTCCTTGCGCCATATTAGAGTCATTATTTTATGCTAATATGGCCAAATGAGGCCAGAATTGCCACGCCAAATTTACAAAGTGTTGCAATGCATGCATTGAGCCACTTTGTAACCCTTTGTGCTACATTATGCCTGCATCAGGCATAATGTATGCAAAGGGGGCGTTCCCCTGTTGGGGGGGGGGGGGCAAAAAAATGGTGCAAAGAAATCTAAGAGATTACTTTGCTTCATTTTTTTGTGCACTTTTAGCACCTGCTCAGATCAGGCGTTAAAAGGAGGCACACCATTGTTTACAATGGGAATCAATGAGCTTTGCAGGATGCTAATCGTTCAAAACCCTGAACTAGCATAAAAAATTCTGATGCTACCTCCCTAACTACTGCCATGGTGCGCCATATCTTAGGTACGGCACACACATGGTGGCATTAGGGGGTGCTGAGGGGTGCCAGAAAAGTGGCACTGCACTGGGTGCATTGCCACTTTTCTTAAATCTGCCACCAAGTTTGCACCTCCATCAGTGTTACAGTTACGGCCAGATTTATTTACCCTTTGTGCCGGTGCAGTGTCACCTAGAGTGACGCAACCAGAGCCAAATTGTGTTTTATGGGATTTACATTCTGGCGCAAAACTTATTTTGTGTTGTAAAGAAGACTTGAAGTAAAGCAAAGTAGTGCTTTGGGCTCCTTTGCAAAAAGGGGTTGTCTTTTTGATAGTACATGGGCATTCCCATGCAACTACCCAGGGATTTGACACAAAACCTTATTTACTAACATTGGAATTTTCTCAAACATTTTATATCTTCTCAAGGTAGATATAACGTTGGAGCATTTTAAATGTCTTTACATTTTTCAAACTTTGGATGTGTGCTGCAGTGTACAGCATATGTGAATAGTGAGAAAAGTTGTAAAGCATGTCAAGGCATAATTGTTTTGTATTGAAACTGTACCTTTAAAATACAGATCCTATGCTGCACATCAACAGTCACCCTTGCAATTTGGTGCACAATGCAGTGAAAATATCATAAATGTGGCCCGTAACGTCCTAAAACCAAAAGCCAGAGCTTTTTTGCTTTGTATTTTTCCCTAGGCATAACCTGGAGAATTATGCATGGAGAAAGAAGTCATAAAGAGGCAAGATATGCATTAAACAGATGCATATCCGATACTGCATTTCATGCCTCATTATGTTACAAATCTTTGGGGGATTCACTCTGAGGAAATATCGTGCCTCGCAGTATTGGTATTTCCATTGAACCAAACTTGTGGCTGGTAAAACTGGTTGTCTTGTGATGCAGGTTGAACCATGTGGGAACATCCACTGGGGAAAAACCTGTAGTGCATGGTCACAGTATTTCCCGAGCTGGTATTGCCAAGAGGTTCCTCATTGGTTGAGTGGGACTCTGAGTACCATGCAGGAGAATTCTTTGCATCAGTAAATCCACACACTCTTCCATGATCAACACTGGTTGACCATGCATGTTCACTCTGACCAAAATCCGAGTCCATGTGCAATTTGCGTTTAGCTTGTAATGCAAAATCAGACACAAAACCACGAAGCACCATCACATGAGCACTAGTAAGAAAGTTGCAGAGTGCAAGGCCACTCCCCAAGCACGTAGAGTATTACATTGTAAATCTAGAGGCTTAAGGAAGACAGGTTCCTTTCTGTTTATGATTTTTTAATACTGCAGTGGTCATGTGCATTGTGTTGTTGAGAAGCCTTTACTTCACAAGCAGTACTTGGGGAGTCACTGCATTGAGAGTGAGTTTTGCTACATTTACTTTATTTGCAAATTTTATTTTTCCACCAGGAGTGCTGTTTCTAGATCAGATTTATCAAACAATACTACCTGCGACTGTTCCAAACAATTTTTATTTTTTGCTGCATAATTTAGATAACTTTGCTCCATAATTTGATCCTCAATGCCACATATCTCTAGCACTTCCGGCAATGTTATCGCTCTCAGAGTGGTTTAGGGGATTTCTTTATGATGAGATCTGTATTCCACAGGCAGCCATAAAATGTTTTCCATGTTTCACAGTTCCCTGTGATATACATAGATTTTATACTACTTCATTTTGTGGAATAACTGGAGCAAAACATGCAATATAGTTGCCACTGTGTAGTTATCATTCAGATGCACTTCCTATTGAAAATGCATTTTGTAATTTGGCTATATTTGTTGAACCCATTAATGGAGCTGCACAAAATTTGGCAAATTAATAGTTCACCCAGCCAGGGGGTGCCATGCAAAATCCCACGTCCTTCCATGTAGAGGAAGAAATAATGGGGCTCCCAGTGTCCTGAAAACCACTTGCAAAGGCCACATAAAGGAACAGGTAGACATTAATCCCCCCTCACTTCCCTCCCATGTAGGGCATTCAAGAGGGCCACCAATGGTTTGGTTAACAATACATTAAAAGGTGTGATGTTCTTCAATTTTTTGGGGATTCATGTTACCTCTTCGCCAAAAATGTTGCCCCAATTCTAGAAGGTTAAGAACCTTTCGAACCCCCAAAAGGACAGGGCAAATTTCATGCCCAAATATCACAAAACCACAGCAGCCTTTACCAACCCATGCCTCAGCATCAAGGGGCTCACAATCATAGCTTCAGAACCAAAGACCATCTGTAGGGCGGGGCATGGGTCTAAAGACCTTAGCCTCGCTTCCCAGTACTCAGACATGAAACTTGCCCAGGGCTTGCGGTACTCAACCAAAGTCCACAAATCCTAAACAAATAGGCAGAAAATAAAAGAAAACATGACCTGGCCAAAAGTCAGACTCTGTGAGCTTACCCTTGCAAGCAGCAGGTGGTGACTGTCAGCAGCAGGTAGGGCACAAGGCCTGACTACAGGCCAGGTGCTTCAGCAAATTCCTGCTGTGTACTGCTTAGTCTGTGAACAGCAAGGGATGGCTATCCACACCGAGCTGGGCACAGAGTTTGTCCAAACGCCAGTCCCAGTGGACAACCTCTACTCTGCACAGCCTTAGGCTATGTGCAGGAGGTGTTGGTTAGCCACTGGCTCCTGCTGCTCCAAGACACCTGCCCTGTGCATCATAGGTGGGAAATTAACTGCATCATAAAAAACATGAAGCTTACTTAAAAAACACAATAAGAAACTTACATATGTTTTGTTCAGGTGAGCAAAGCCACTGAAAATCGGAGTCAGGGGATACAATGCACACAACTCATACCATAACTGAAGTTGTCCGCCATGCATAAAACACCCATATGCAAATGGTACTGTAGAAATAGGTAGTCTAGAAAAAGTTCAACATGGCAGAAGGCTCCAGTTATGTTGTGTTTTTGTGTGTTATGTGCCTACCATTGCATACCATTACACACACATTTCAGATGTTTTATGTGTTTGGGCCAGACCCATAACTCACTTTCCAACTGTGTTTATTACATTAATAAATTGATCTGGCTTAATATTCATATCATTATTACAGCTGTGAAATTGTGTTGTATTGCCCTTAAACTCGTGCCACACAACCTTCATTGACATCAGCCTTCAACTAGGCATTGATGGTTGTTACATGTAGGAAAGTCCACATTTTTGCCCTGGTTACCCCCAAACTCTTTGGACAGATACTGGTGGTTACGGCCTCTTGGCTGGGTACTGCTTACGAGCCCCAGGACCAGTACTCTGTGTACAGTGAATATGCAAATTAGGTGAATTATAATTGGCAGTATCAACCTACCTATAATTCCCTACTGTATGGTAGGGCATGTAGGTTTAGGGATCCCAACATACGGTTCCCAGTTCATTTTAAAGGCCTATGCAAATTCAACTTTGGAATTAAAAGTACTTCAAAAGTCTTAAACTATCTTATTTTTACATATAGGTCACCCCTAAGGTGCCACTAAGGTTGGGATTCCATGTAACTATGAGTAAGGACCTTATGAAAATTGTTTTATAAGCACTGGTGCGGTAAAATACCCACATTTCTTCCCCTCACTGTAGTGAATGGGCTACATAGGCTAAAATGGGGAGACTTTATTTTAATTATTAAAGTCCCCATATGAGCTAGATACTTTGAGTTTGGTATCAAATTAATTGTTATAATAAATCCCACTACTTGCCATGTTTGGATTTAATATAACTAGTTCAGGTCAAGGGTTTTAAAACTCTACCCAAAAGTTGCCAACTTCAGCTCTGTGGTGCCCTTCTCAGATTTGCCAGCCTCTGGCAGCCTAGCCAGACTGCCTTGATGAGATGTGAAGTGGCATGGGCTGAACACAAAGGGTGTTGAAACAGAATGGAGGAGAGCAGCCAAACTGGTCTTCAAATGAGGGAAGGACATTTGGAGCAGCTCAGGACCTCCCCATTTCCTACAACCCCAGACAATTATGTGCCCTCTTGATTAGATTGGGAGAGGGCAGGGGAGGGGTGTGTTAAGGATTTTTAGCCACACCAGTGGGTGGGCTCAGCCAAACCTAACCTCCAAAAATCAATTTCAGTCATGTTGGATTTTTGAAGAATGTTGATCCCCTGGATTGATTTTTGCCACAGTTCCCAGGAAGTGGTCATCCAAGGGGGTAGTGGCCTGTCTGTGATTGGATAGTCCCCCCCCCCTTGCTTTTCACCACAGGAGCAAGGATAATATGGCAGAGCTGAACCCACACCTCAGATCCCTACAAGGAAGAACATGAGAAGAGGACTGCCCTGCTGGACACCTGACCTGCACCTGGACACTGCACTCTGAAGGACTGCACCAGCTGCAAACTTGAGCTTCACCACTAAAAGGAATTTGTCTGGCTTCAACTGGTTCAAGAGGGGACTCCCTGCTTGCTTCATATGTAAACTAGCTAATCAGAGTCCCCTGCATCAAATCCTGAAGACATAGACCAGCTGACCACTGTCCAGTGCACATTTTGGAGTTTGAGCCAGGCGCATTCTGGGACTTGGAGTCTTAACTCTCAAGGAGCAACTCAGAGCTTCTGGAACCTTGGGGCGAGCTATGGAATCCTAAAGGACCGTCAAAGACCTTCTGAAAGAAGATCCAGAAGTTTGGAGAAGACTGGAGAACTTTTGGTAAAAAGTTCCATAGAGGGACCGACCCACCGTGAAGAGTCAAGCCGTCTTACGCCGGCCTGACTTGCAGGTTCATTCTGCTGAAAATTTCAGGAGCCCTAGACTTCCAGGATTTCACCGGGGGCTCCTGGAAAAGCAATCCTACGACGTCGACTCAAAATCAGCTTGATGTGGAGGGTCACCCGACATCAGAGCGAAAAAGCTCCAAAAAAGTGACAAAGTCCTAAGGTAAAAAGTTGATCAGGACTTACCATGCACCGTATTGGAGGAGGGTTCCCAAGACCAAGATTCAGCTTTGGCCTGGACGAAGAGTTTCATCCCGAAAAATTGTCTAAGACCGAACATAGAATTCTTCACCGAAGTCTCCTGCGACATGTAGTCAAAGAGGGCCCCAGGGAGGTCGGATCAGATTGGTGACTTTGTCCTGCTAAAGAAAATCTTCAAGGAAAAGACTAAGGGGCATATTTATACTCCATTTGCACCGAATTTGCGCCATTTTTATTTTACATAAGTTCAGCGCAGAACTAACTCAATATTTAAATTTTGATGCTAGACCCACCTAACTTCAAAATATTGGAGTTTGCACCATTTTTCAGATGCATGAACCTGCCTTGCATCGATGAGATGCAAGGTAGGCATTCCCATCTAAAAAATGTTGCTAACCCCATAGCCCCATATTTATCACCCCATGCTAAAATGACACAGGGGTCGGAGAAGGGCCCAAATAATGATGCAAAGCTTGCTTTCCACCATTATTTAACACCTGGACCCATTTCCATGGTTCCATGGTCAATGCCCTCCCCAAGCCTCAGAAACACCCCAACCCACACCAGAGGGACACTGGAGAATGAGGGAGCCCAACCCAGGTAACTAGGGTAAGTATAGGTGAGTATTTGTATTTTTTTAAAGTGCCATTGGGGGTTCAACTTGGGCCCCCCCGGCATGGCACAGGGTGAAATGGCCATGCCCAGGGGACCCTTGTCGTCTGCGCTGGGCATTGTGGTAGTGAGCATGAATCCTGTTTTTTCTAAGACAGGAGTCATGTGGTATGGATGGTTTTGTGTCAAAAAATAATGCTAGGCTGGTTAGAGGCATTTTTTTTGCCTCTAACCAGCCTAATGTAATTTTTTGGTGCAAAACCCCCTTCTCCCACACAGCCACCCCCACCTGGCTAACGTAATTTTTTTTTTTAGGCTAGCCCACCCTTCGCGCCGGATTGCGCCATTCCATAGCTTTGGCGCCCGGCTGGCATCCTGCAATGGCGCAAGCCGGCGCTATACTTTTTGACGTAAAACTGCTCAAACGCAGTTTTGCTTCAATAAGTATGAATGTGGGCCTAAGTCCGAAGGTAAACTTTTGACCGAGGCCACCCGCTTGCTGTAGCTGAGCAGGGCTTCATCACGGCTGGCCTTAAACTTTGACTTTGCCCCAGTCGAGTTGCGACCAGATATCCTGAGTAGCACTTTTAGATTCTAAGTGGTAGAAAACTTTAATTCTTTAGAAATTCATATCTCTGGTTCCCCTTATCCATTTTATTTTTTTTGTGTGTCAAATTAAAGATAAAAATATTTCCTATTTATATAAATTGGTTTTGGATTTTTAAACTGTTTCCTGTGTTTTATTTTATTACTGTTTTGTGATACTTGAATGCTTTACATAATTTGTCTCCTAAGTTGAGCCTTGTTGCTCGTTGCTAAGCTACCAAGGGATGCGGGGGTTAATTCATTGAGACCTAACTGAACCTACTAGGGGTTAGTGGCCTATTGCTAAGTGTAGGTTCTTACCTTCCCTTGCTAATAATCCACTTTCCAACATTACACATATACCTTGCGCGTTCAGAAGACTTAAGCCCTCATTAGGACATTGGTGGTAAAAAATGCCTACCGCCGCAGTGACGGTTGCCAAAAGACCGTTGCCGCGGCTACCAGTCATCTGACGTTTTATGAAAAGAATGGCGGAAATCCGGTTGTGGCCATGCCGGCGGATGGCAGTAAGGTGGCGCTGCTGCCACCAGCAGTGCCATGCCAGTGGACCGTCGACAGCCGTATTATGACCAATAATACGGCCTGGCGGTGTTCTGCTGGCGGGCGCTGCTGGTAGCAGCAGCACCCTGTCCTGTCTCCTGCCAGAGGACCCCGTGAACACAGGTAAGTGGGATCTCTGACAGGGGAGAGGGGCTCAGGAGTGGTATGTCGGGGTGTGTGAATGTTTGTGTGTGCGTGGATGCGGGTGTGTGCTATGTGTTGTATGCGTGTGGGCATGTATGGAGGTGTGAGTGCGTGCATGTTGTGTTATGTGAATGCATCTCTGGGTGTATGTTTGAAAGTGTGTGCGGATGTGTGTGTGAATGGATGTATGCATGCGCGGAAGCATGTGGGAATGGGTGTGGCTTTGGAGAGGTACGGCAGGTGGGGGGTAACTGGAGAGGGAGGGGGGAGACCCCTATCAGTGACAGGTAAGGAATTCCCTGTCACTGATATGGCCTACCGCCATGGTTTTTGTGCCATTATGAATGTCACGAAAACCATGGCAGTACGTGGGGTCATAATCCCGCAGGCGGAACAATGACAGCCGCCGGGCTGCCGTGGCAGTCGGAGTGGTACATTGAACCTGCCAATGTCATAATATGGCGGTCAGAACCGCCAGCCTGTTGGCGGTACTTACCATCATATTAACGCCGACCGCCGCATTCTCATTCTCAGAGTACATAGTGACTTCTGCAGCTTCAAGGCCCAGATTCTGATGCAGACTTGGGCAAAAAGCGTCACAGTTTATGCCTGGGGTGCTGGAAGATGCCATTGTATGGTGATAAAGCTCAGCTTTTAGTAGCATCTGCGGAATAAATTCCCTACTGTAGTGATTGAAGAGGAAAAGAAACATGAGTGCTGAGTCATCGAAAACAATGTATCCTGAGGCGATGTAAATCCTCGGGAACCAAAGTTAGCGGAAACAGGGAAGAAAAGGAAAGGGATAGTGTTCGCACCCCTAAGAAAGAGTACTTAAGGCAGAGGCCATCGAAACCTCACAAATTCTTGTAACATCCCTTTTGAATCTCTCCTCTTCTCACTATTGCATCCAAAAGGACATAGTTAAAATGTACCATGTGAGCGACGATATGTTAGCATGGTTTAAATCATACACAGGTGGTGGGAGCCTCAGGCATACACAGTCTAGGCTGCTCGGTGCAATCAAAGCTTTAATGACATACAAAGTCATCTTGAGAAAAATCACTCATAAAACATACATCAAAACATAGTTAACGAAAATGTATTTCACATATTATAAAGTAGTATACCAGTGATAAAGTACTTATATTAGAAATTTACAAAAACTAAAAATCACTAAATTTTAAAGCTAATCAAGATATACTGCTGTAAAGTACAAAGTCAGAGTTAAAGAACATTAATGTAACTAATTTCATGAAATGCTCATGCTCCTTCAAGAGAAATAGTGCAAACACTAGGCAAGACTCTGCACTTTTTTTGACAAGCTCATATTGCTAACACAGCAATCTTAATTATCATGAAAGAAACAGCAGGCCACCATCCCTGTGTTTGCATTTGCCGAATTATAATGAGAAGGAATTGCTTTTTTCACGCACATTCCTAGTTGCATTTTGGTGTGGGTTGGAAAGACATCTGTGTGAGTTTGACATGCTTTTTTGACTTGGAAAATGGTTTAATACATACCAAAAAGCCATTTTGTGATTTCAAAACCCATGAATCGCAAGGTTGGTGACGTCAAAATGACTTTTTACATCTGGTTTGAAGTTCTCTACCTTCAAATTGTATCTCACAAAAGCATGCATAATAAGCAAGGTCAATCTGTACAATTGCCAAAGGAACAATCATTGCAGGATTTGGCCATAGATGTTTATTTTCCATGGTCCTTAGGGAATCAAATCAAGTTTAAGCCAGTAAAGATTTATTGCCCCACGTTCGTCTAAAGCATTCTATAGTCCTTGTTTGTATATTTCTAGGGTCCACAATACCCAAATTCCAAGACAGTCCTTAATTTTTTTTGCTTAATTATCACACTCTTATCTGATTCAAAACTTGAGTAGAAGAGTACTCTGAGTGAGCTGGGTAAGGATGCTCAAGTCTTGTTCAGAATGTCAGATTAGCATATTACCGTATTTCCGCCCCATATGATGCAGCCATTCTTGCCTTTATCTGACGCGTTTTAAGAATAGAAGGGATGGCTCTACCAACATATTGAAGGACAATCAATTTATAGCACCAGTGCCACATAAGAACATTTCTGGACCTGAAATTTCCATTCACAATTGTCACTGAAGCAAACCTCTAAGTAACTGATATAGGATATTCTCTCCAACTTACTCTCATGCAAGACAGGAAGGATGATGTGGGTGATATATAGAATTAGAATTATGTGAAAATAGAATGGGAATTTGGTCACAACAATTACTTGCATTGGAACAAGTTCAATGAGACTAGGTATAAGGCTCATGAAATCTGTCTTGTCTTAGCTGTTGTTATGCTAACAACCTAAGATGCTGAGTTAATGGAAATAAGGTAGTGAGTTTAAAGGACTGTTTAACTTACTTCTCTCAGCACCCTTTGAAAGCTTTCCCTCTTAATGTGTCAGTACATTGCTAACACGCAGGGTCCAGATCCCTAGTTTATGGCTACAGTGGGAGACTGCTAGATTACCACTTGTGATTGTCACATAAGCCACTTAGCAATTCCAAACAGCTAGCAGAAAAAAAACTTTGATTAAACTTTTGGTTTCCTAGGGATCCAAGGCCAGTAAGCAACCACTGTGTAGTTTTTCCAAGCCTAGTCCCAGTGTTTGAAAGACATTTTCTGCCAAGATTTCCAAGAGAGATGACAGCCACTGTGGCATTTGGGATGAAAACTACAATTGGGGTCATTTTAAGTGCTCTGCCAAGACTCAAGGCGACTCAGCTGCTAACGATCTTTGGTGTAATCAAGGACACAAAGGGTATGCCTTTTTAAGTAATTGTGGATGCCATGAAGGTGTGGACAGACTATCATGCTGTTGTGTTACATCTTCCCAAACCTTTACTGCTTAATGTTTTTTTTTTTTTGCTGGAAGGAGGTTGACTGTCCACCAGTTCCCCAGAACTAGCCTTATCATGGTGAGCAAAGAGTATATTGTGCCTTACCGAGTCTTGAAAGAGCAACACAGGTATTACCAAACCACCTTCAATAAGAAGCATAGGCCCCTAGAAGATCCCACTGACTTTAGAACGTTGCAGGTTTTTTTTTTCAACAAACATTATTGGGTTATAAAGATATCACATAGACACCTACAGCAGAAAAGAAAAAAAAAATCTCACAACCAGAATCATATCATGGTGTCATCTCTTTGCAGGTTAATGGGAAAACTGTAACGGTGAATGTGGGACTGTGAAACGACCTGACTGTCAGACCCCATTCAACCAGACACTGGGAACAGGGCTACTTAGCTTCGCTCGTGTTGGTTCAAGTTGTTTGCTTCTGAAGTCACTGAGGCCATCCTACTATGAAGCTGCAAACCAGGCCAAGTACAACCCCATCAGCACATGTCTCTCAGTGGTAGCAATTGTGAATAATCGTAGGATTTTAAGGGAGGTGTTATGGGGGTGCTCGAGTTCAGGAATCAAACATTCACATAGCAGGGCAATAACTGAATGTCCAAACCAGTGTTTATCTTTCAAAAAAGAAAAGTGATCCACAATAATTACACACAAATATATGAAATTGCAATTTAGTTATTAGCAAGGCAAAACTAGCACTGTACTAAGACTGCTTATCCTCCCATTTCAAAGGACAGGTCATGAATCACATGTGGTGTATGCGGATGTAAGTAGGGAGTGTTTAAATTGTAACATGTGACGAAGATTACTGGAAGTCCTTGTCTAAGGGTGTGAGACAGTTTTAATATATTATTGATGAACACTGAGCTTTACAGGGGGGGTGTTAGAAATAAGGTCTCTAATTGGCAGTTGGATTACTCCCTGTCCAAGTAGGAACCCTCATTCTAGTCACAGTAAGAGTCACACAGCTAAGATAGCCCCTGCTTACCCCATTGGCAGCTTGGCACAATCAGTCAGGCTTACCTCAGAGGAAATGTGTAAAGTATTTGCAAAAACACACACATACAGACACAGACACAAACACACACACACACACAAGCACATGCACACATACACGTGTTTCCATCCTTGTGGGGACTATGTGTGTATACCTGCCTTGTGGGGACTAACTTTTCCTAATGTTTTTAAAATATACAAATAACAGAAAAATGTTAAGAAAAGGTTCATGATAAAGGATCCTGCTTCAAATGTTCAAATATATAGTTATTTAATTGCGTGCACAGTACCATCATAGCCCTGCTTACCCCATTGGTAGCTTGGCACAAGCAGTCAGGCTTATCTCAGAGGCAATGTGTAAAGTATTTGCAAAAACACACACACACACACACACACACACACACACACACACAAACACACACACACACATGCACACACACAAACACACAGTGAAACAGTGAAAACACTACAAATGGACACCACATTGGTTTAGAAAAGTAGCCAATATTTATCTAAGTAAACAAGACCAAAATGATAAAAATCCAACATACACAATAAGTAAACAAGACCAAAATGACAAAAATCCAACATACACAAGCAAAGATATGAATTTTCAAAGATTTAATCCCAATAAAGCAATTGGAAACACAATGGTTCCAACTGTGGTGGTTATCATGACGTCACGATGGAGGTGTTCCCAACAGTCTGATGCCACTCACGAGGGAGTGCGGCGCCAGCCACAGAGTCACACAGACCCCAGGTACAGTACCTTAGAAATGAGGCAGAATCAAAGACGTAGCATGGAGTTGGGGAGGTGAGGCATCGCTAGAGCAGGTGCAATGTTGGTTCCGTGCAGCAATGCAAGATGTGAGGCATTGGTTCCTTACGGAGGTGGGGTGTCAGTTCTTTGCGGAGGCAACAGAGATGAGGTGGTGTCAGCGGCGTGGCGATAGTTCCTGATGATCCAGCGGTGTCGATGAGTCCAGTGATTTAAGACGTAATGAGGTGACTTTACAGGGTCACGGTGACAAAACGAGTCTGCAGGCACCACAACAGAGTCAGGTGTCACAGACGTCGGTGACATGGCACTTGGGACTCATGATGTTGCGGGACTTCAGAGACTCTGCAGCCACATTGGCCAGCAGCACCAGGCCTGTGGCATCAGTCTTGGTCGTTGCTCTTCAGCAGGACCCACGGCTTCAGGTGAAGGCAGTTCCACAAAGTTGGGCAGCGGTGCCAGTTCTGAAGTTGTCCGGAGTCAATGTGCTGGGTTCTTCTTGTTCTTATTCCAGCTTTCAATCCCAAGGGCGCAGGAACTGGAGTGGGCACCACCTGGCGAATCAGGGTCCTCAGCACAAGAACCTAGAAGCTGGTAGGTGAAGTCTTTGCTGTCCTTGAGACTTATTAACAGAAGGCAAGCTCAGTCCAAGTCCTTGGAGACACTCACAAGTAGGAGGCACAGCAAAGTCCAGTCTTTGTCCTCGTCAAAGCAGAAAAAGAAACTGCAGGCCGACCCAGCAAAGCACACACAGCAAAGGGGCAATACTCCTCCTCACAGCTCTTCTCCTTGGCAGAGTCTTTTGATCAGAAGTGTTCTAAAAGTCTGGGGTATTTGGTCAAATGCTTATACTCATTCCTATCTTTGAAGTAGGCAAACTTCAAAAGAAAGTCTTTGTAGTGCACAAGACCCTGCCTTTTCTGCTCTCGTCCAGATGCACTCTAAGGAGTTGGAGACTGCATTGTGTAAGGACAGGGCCAGACCTATTCAGGTGCAAGTGCCAACTTTTCGTTCCACATTTTGGAATCCATTCAAAGCTATGTATAGTGGGTTTATATAGCTTAAATAATATGAGAAAGCGGAAAGCTTCACAAGTGAGCTTAAGGGGCAGGGAGTAGCTTTAAATTGATTGAAGAGGCCTGAGTTTGCTTCAGAATTACGCTGCCTCAGTATTCTGTTTGCACATTTATTTGCAGCAGCCACATATTTAAGAGGAGGGCTTTGGGCACCGGCACATTTTTATTTACAAATTAAGCACTGATGCCAACATATAAGGTTGCGTCAAAAGTGAGGTCACCAAATGGATAAAGCTTTGCAGAGCCCCTGGGTCAGCCCAATGGCACTTGCACAAAAGCAGGGGGCAGTGGCCATCTGCTTCTGCATTGCTCACAGAGGCATAAATGTGGTCATTAACCTTGAAGTGAGCTGATCAGGTCATCAACATATTAGGGGCTGCTCATTTTATGGGAACTGATGACTTAAACAGCAGGTAGTGGCAGCTTGTCCTACCACCTTTTTCCAAGAAGAAGACTGCTGCTTGATTCCAAAAGGCTTGTTCAAGATTCAGGTTAAGTCTTTTTGATTCAGTAACACACCAGCCACTTGATTGGTGAATCGTGTGGTCAGGATATATATTGTTCACGTACATAGATGACATATCTGTATTTAGTGATACCTTGAAGAGGTATTGCTAATACTGATAAGAAGAAAGCTCACAATTCAGGCAAAAAAGTGGCAGCTTGATCAAAGCATGGTGAACTACTTTGGTCATTAATCGGGTGAACTAAAAGTTGTGAGTTGTATCTTAGCAAACATGATGCTGTGTACATTAGCAACCCTAATGCTGATTTTGCTTGATTGTAGACTCAAGATTCCAGGGGAGGAAGCAGCAAATGCTGAGTAGACTGAATAAGAGAAATTGTCAGGGGTTGTTGCTGTATACTAAATAAACCATCTACCTCTCTCTGTGAGCCTTGGCCTTTTCTTAAAAAATGGCAACGCGGATGGGATACGAACCTGCCAGAGGGTTTTATTCTGAGATCTAAACAACAACCCCTGGTCCTCAAGTACTTCACCTGAACCTGCACGACTACAGCTTAGTGAGCCTACAACACCGCACCCTGTGGTCATCAGAAGGAATTGTGCACATTTTACTATGGACCATGCTATGGGTGTGTAAGGACTACACAGTGTCCAACTACACTTTGTGGTTGGCCCAGCTGTGTTTCGTATTGAGCTGAGAGCTGTGACTGCACATTGGTGAGGGGCTCAGACAGCTGTGAGCCGTGTGTGCATGGTTCAACGTCCTGTGACTTAACTGGATTTATCCTGCACAGCCTCAGTTTTTAAGGCAGCACATGTTTCTGCATCTGCCAAATGTCTGCTACTGCCGCATCTATAACACCCACATTTTTCCTTACACCTTGCAGCTTAGTATTAGTTTTGTTTCCTTTCTGTACCACACTTACTTTTGCATGATCTTGATTGTCTTTAAGTTCCTTTACATACCTAGACTTATTTTCCATACGTCTTGCTATGTTAATTGTTTTTTGTAAAGAAGGATCGTTTAGTTCTAATAACTTCTCCTGTATTTTAGTACTATTGGTCCTATTGATAAATTGGTCAAGTATGATTTCTTCATGTAACTTCTTGAATTTGCATGTCACTGCTAAAGGTCTTATAGCAGATATGAATTGCTCTGCTGACTCACCGGGCATCTGAGCTCTTGAAAAAAATGTGTTTCTTTCGACAACTGCACTTATTTATTAACCGTGGTTATTATCCAGAGCCTTCATGGCATCTTTATACTCATCAGCCAACATTTCCTCTGGTTCTGATGCTACTTCACTCTCTCCATCTTGGTTACCTGATACTATATTTGTCGGTTTGGGTAGTGTCTTAAGAACTTCCCTGCCCTTTACACCTAAGCAATCCTTCAATAAAGCTAATTTACGGTATGAAGTAAGTGTCGTCCCTCACACAGTCTCTAGACAGGTCTCAAAAGACTCACGCCAATCTTCCCACATCATTACTGGTGACCTTGGCCTTGTAGCAACTTGGGGGAGCTATAATTGAGGCATCCATATTTTTTCTTAGAGTTATCAGCTTTCCCACTATGCACTCCCCTTAATGGAATGTATCCAAAAGCACTTGTTTTATTATATGAGTTAGACGTTCAAAAATAGATAAAAATAAAAATATAAAATAATGAAGGTTGTCACCATTGTCTCTGGTATGATTTCAGAACTTCACATACTCAATCGTGTGTTGCAGAGAGTCTTTCTTTATTCTCTGTGACATGCTGACCGACACGTTCCTCACAGGCTGATTTTTAGGAAGTCTTTCCTCGCGTTCTGACAAACGTGCTCCTTACGGGTTTCAAAAGGTGCTCCCCATCTTATCGGTTGACATCTTGGGTAATCGACAAATGTATTGCCTTCATTATTAACACACCAGAGTTCCAGTACGCAGACAGGAATCTTTGCGTGGAACACTGGTAAGTGACTGCTTTTGTTTTTGACAAACTTGTGCAGCTTTAAATGTAAACACTCCTCTGACGTGCCTGCTGCTTCAAATATATGCACACTCCTCTGACGCACATGTGCAGCTTTAAATGTAAACACACTCCTGCTGTGCTTCCTATATTTGTATACACGCACGCAGTGCTGCACTCTCCTGGCCGTTCAACTCCCTTGCCTAGTTCGTTCAACTGTTCTACTGGTGAAATCATAAGCAGAACAGCTCTAAATTCAAAATGCCCACAATACTGTTGAGGCTCGATGCTGCCTCCAATGACAGATACATCTCTACACTGTTGTCGGAGCTTAGCAAACATGATGCTGTGTACCTTAGCAACCATGATGCGGACTCGGCTGGATTCTAGATTTAAGAATCTATGTCAGGACCGGAGGCTCCGATTATGCTTTCTCTTTCTTTACTGACTTAAACAGCAGCCAATCAAATACAAGTAACAGAAAAAACTACAACACCCAGGATGCCTAACATCCTGTCACATGGTCCAATCACCGTCTATGTCCTCTGCTATGAGTCCTTTGACCTATGAAGTCACTTCCTCTTTCTTTGCTGCTTCGCAGCAGATAAGTACATGTTTATTTTCTCTCCTGCATTATCGATGTTTTAAGAATGTTTTAAATGTATATTTTGCTTAAATAAGCGTTGCGATTCAGCGCGCTTTTATAGTATTTGTTTTAGCCCTCTCGCGCTTCGTTTTATGGGCGTTTTGCCAAAAATTTCAGCCCGATTTTATTTGGTGGAGCGGGAGCTGGCTGCCCTCGGGCAGTCTTTTTACTATTTTTAACGCGCACACGCACGCATTTTCAAGCCGATCTCTTTCCATTTTGGAAATCGATCGGCTCGTGTGTGCTGCGTGCTCGTCTGGGCCTCTCTGTCTTCCGTTTCAAATTGCTCCCTGATGCCCAGCAGACTGAATGCTGACTGGGTTGTAAAATAAAAACCAGGCTACTGACTAGAGTGCTTTTCAGGTCACTCCCTCCACACTTTAATTCAAGGGCTCCTTTTTCCTGGCCTGAACTTGGGGTTTTTGCACTCCCCCGATTGAAATCTCCTTTTAAAATAATTTTCTCCTCAATAAATATTACTGCTCTATTGAATCATGGCTCAATGGGATGAGCAAGAAGCCGAGTACTACCCAGAGGAGCTGGGCAATCAACTTGAAGTTGATCTGGTGGAAGCCCTTGATACCAGGGTCCAACAATCAGTCAATGATGCTCTAGTGAGACCTCTAGGCCCATTCTCTGGGCAAATATTTGACCTCGCTCGATCACAGGGTTGGTCTCAGGAACAACAAGAGCCTAAAAAAGTAAAAGATAAAGCAAAAAATCTGGAACCAGGAGCAGAGGTCAGTGCTATCCAAGCTTACGCTTTCGAGAAACTGCAGAAAAAACGCAGTGGCGAACACAATTACAGTTCGAAAAAAGGAACCCCCCTTTCTACCTCTTCCTCTGATAAAACTTCCTCCTCGGATGTCTCAGATGCTTCTGATGTTCCTATACCGAGTAAGAAAAGTAAGAAAATGGCCCCCGTTCCAAGTTTTTGACTTTAATCCTACTGAAATTATTCATGCCAGATCTTCCAGTTGGGTTCCCCCTCCCGAAGTAGCGCAATATGTCCAAACCAATTTGCGGAAAAGTTTTGATAAAGAGGTTAGATCACGCCTGAAAGCGGAGTGCCCCAGACCTGACCTGGAGGGTAACGTTTCTGAGACTCCAGAGATAGACCCCACCATGGTCACCTTTATGAAAAGGTTTGCTAAAGATCCCAAAAAAGGTTTAGACCATTCATGGCGTAGCTGCCAAGACAAACTACTGGACCTGTCAGGTCCTTTGACGAAGATCCTGGAATTGGCATATGTAGCCGAGGCAACTGGTACTCCGGTGGACACCGATGTCCTTATCGGGTGGGCACAAAGAGCTGTGTGTCTACTAGGAAATTCTAACTGTGCCATTTCAGCAGAACAAAGGAAATCAGTGCTTATGCACATTGATCCCAAGTTATCGGATCTTGCGTCCTCAGAGGCGGGACCTTCAGCTGAAGGACTGCTCTTTGGATCCTCATTCATCAAGGACTTAGCCAAGTTCTGCTCCACTTTTTCTTCCCTTGACAAAGCACAAATGTCACTCAAGATGGTTTTCAAATGAGGCCTTTTTGGCAAGGCCGGTCGTTACGGGGGACGTATGTCCGGCCGCAGCTCCTTTAACAGTCCCCAAAACTACTACCCTAGAGGCAGAGGTGGTTGGTACGGAGATCAAGACTCCACCTTCTACACCACGAGACCCAGAGGAGGTCACCCCCGCTTCCGCAGGGGGCAACAAGGAGCCATTCAAGACTCAAGTTTCACAGGTGAGCATTATTAATTTTTCTCAGGTCAAACTTGGGGGCAGAATTGCATCTTGCTTAACAAATTGGAAACAGATATCCAGAGATCCGTGGATTCTACAAACGGTAGAGGGATTTCGGCTAGAGTTTGTCAGTACCCCCAAACAACTCTTCTCCCCCTAGTCTTGAACCTATAGGATTTCAACCAGTGGATCCTATATAGACATTTCAAGATGGAGGGTATTCACATGCTAAGGGACATCCTTTTAGAGGGAGATTGGATGGTGCGTCTGGATCTAAAAGGAGGTTTCTTCAATTTCAATAGAACGGTCAATACCTAGAGTTCCTGGCACTCCCATTCGGTCTATCAGCAGCCCCTTGGTGCTTCACGAAGTTACTGAGACCAGTGATGGAATGTCTCAGAACCAAGGGAGTCAGATTGATTATATATCTGGATGATATTCTGCTGATGGCTCAGTCTCCTCAAGTCCTAATCTCGCACTTGGATTGGACCATCAGTCTCCTACAGGATTTAGGTTTCCTGATCAATGTACAGAAGTAATTGTTGAAACCTTCACAGATAGTAGGGTTTCTGGGATTCCAGATAAATTCCACTTTATGCCAACTTCTTCTTCCCTCTCAGAAGATATGCAACATCAAGAGGGAATTGAGATCGGTATTAACATACCAGACAGTATCATTGAGGACCATAGCCAGAATAGTGGGCTTATTAGCTTCATCTATTCAGGCGATATTCCCTGCACCCCTACATTATCGAGCACTTCAAAGGCTCAAGATCAGGCATTTACAACAGGGTCTGAGTTATTCAGAACAAATCCCATTGACTACCGAAGTAAGATCGGAAATTCAATGGTGGCTTCATCACATGGACGCATTGAATGGCAGAGCGATTTTCGGCTCTCGCCCGGAGGTAGTGATAGAATCTGATGCCAGCAGATGGGGTTGGGGAGCTCTCTGCAACTCCCTAGTGACGGGGGCAGATGGTCAGAATGGGAGCAATCCCTTCACATCAACTGTTTGGAACTTCTAGCGGGATCATTTGCTATAAAGAGCCTCTCCCCGCAGAAAACAGATTGTTGCATACTATTAAGGATGGACAATATATCGGCAGTGAGGTATGTCAACAAATTGGGAGGCACGAAGTCCAGAATTCTGGCAGAGATTGCCAAGGATTTCTGGCATTATTGCCTAACTCAGCGTTTAGTGGTCATAGCAGAATATCTGCCTGGGGACCAGAATGTCATAGCAGACTGGAACTCCAGATACCTATCAGACTCCAGCGACTGGAAGTTGGATCCTCTGATTTTTGCCCAGATAGTTCAGGAATGGGGCAATTGCGAAGTGGACCTGTTTGCCTCTCAACTCAAATTCAAAATTTTTACAGTTGGCATCCAGACCCTTATGCTTTAAAGACAGATGCCTTTCTTCAGGACTGGTCCCAGTTTCGAGGTTATGCGTTTCCTCCTTTTCTGATGATTGCCAGAGTTCTGGCTCAAGTGCGGAGACAGAAAACAGAGATTGTTCTGGTGACTCCGTTTTGGAGAGCAAAGCCTTGGTTCCCCAGTGCTCTACATTTAGCCTGTGCCTCTCCTCTTCTGATTCTTCCTCGTCCGAATCTTCTTTTGAGTCCAGAGGGCCTTCAACATCCTCTGATCTTGTCAGGGAAGTTAACACTTCTAGTCTGGTTAATTTCAGGTCAAGATGGAATACCCCAGATGTTTCGCAACAAGCTACGGAATTCATTAAACAGGCCTGGGCCAGTAGTACCCATAGGAGATATGATTCAGCCTGGCGCAGATGGTCTAGTTGGTATGATGGAAGGGGTACCAATCCAGTGGAAGCACATATTGGTTTGATTGTTCATTTTCTAGCAGAACTGGCCAGCTCGGGTTTGGCTTATCGGACGGTCAATCATTTTAGATCTGCTATTTCAGCAGGGCATTCGCAGTTAGAAGGTAAGCCTATTGGAGAGCATCCATTAATTTGTGAGCTTTTGCGGGGTATACGTCTTTCAAAACCACCTCAATCTAAATATACTGTTTTATGGGATGTTAATATTATATTAAAATTCCTTGATTCTTGGCCTGCCAACAGATATTTGTCTCGCAAGCAGCTTTCAGCTAAGTTAACCATGCTTTAATGCCTTGTGTCTTGTAAAAGAGTATAAGACGTCAGAGCCTTAGATTTAGCAGGTAGAACTTTTTCACCAGAAGGAGTCTCCTTTTAGGTGACAAGGAGAACCAAAACAAATTGCAGGTCAGTATCATATCCAGTTTATACGGAAAATTCAAAATTATGTGTTGTTCAATGTTTAAAGGATTATGAAGTTGTCACAGAAGAATTTCGACAGGATGCTAAACGTCAATTGTTAATTGCTTTACAAAAACGTTTTAAACCAGTTTCCTCAGCTACTTTAGCTAGATGGATGAGATGGCTGATGAGTGAAGCAGATATTGATACCTCTGTTTTTGGGGCCCATTCTGCTAGAGGAGCTATGGCTTCAAAATCATTTGCCTTAGGTTCTCGTTTAGAGGACATAATGAAAGTTGCAGATTGGTCTTCAGAAAATACTTTTCGTACGTTTTATCTTAAACCTGTATTGGATGTAGCTAGTGTGGTGATGCAACAGCTTTAAACTAGCATAATCGGAGCCTCCGGTCCTGACATAGAATAAAAACAAATTCTAGCTATTGCGTCAAGAATTTTTAATTCTATTAAGGATACGGAGGCGAGGATTCTCCCTCCCTTGTTATATTTATGAAATATTTATTATCAATTATTGTGTATATCTGATGATGTATTGTCATTTAACCCTCCCATTATTTTAATTATAAAGTTTGAGATAACGTATATTTTATGGGATATTACCTACCTGTTTATTATTACAGCTTCTGATCAGAAGAGCGCCTGAAAGTCGTAACCTCAAGGAAAGTTTGGGTTATAATGTTCTAACCGGTTGTTTCTCCAGCATGGAGCCTCCAAGTTTCGGTTCTTCAGTATGGAGAAGAAGTTCATGACTCCGGATTCGGGATGGCGTAAGAAGTTTGCGTTTTCAAGTTGACATTATCTGTTTTGAACAAAGAAAGAGGAAGTGACTTCATAGGTCAAAGGACTCATAGCAGAGGACATGGACGGTGATTGGACCATGTGACAGGATGTTAGGCATCCTTGGTGTTGTAGTTTTTTCTGTTACTTGTATTTGATTGGCTGCTGTTTAAGTCAGTAAAGAAAGAGAAAGCATAATCCTCGCCTCCGTGTCCTTAATAGAATTGAAAATTCTTGACGCGATAGCTAGAAACATTTTTATCCCAGGGAAGGAAGGAGCAGTTGCTGAGTAGACTGGCTAAGAGAGGACGTGTCAGGGGCTGTTTCTGTGTACTTATTAAACCATCTACTTGACATCTCCTTCAAATGAAGCATCCTTTGTCAAAGTTTGAAGCCGTTATGCATTGCGAGATCTCAACCACCCAGGCTCAAATAGGGCACTCTTGCGTTTTGCAGGGAATTAATAGAACCTTATAGAGACCTGCTTTTCTGTTGTTGTCTGGCTCACTGTGGACACCAGGCTGATTTCAGACCCCCCCTCCCCTTTTCTTACTTATACTGGTGTTTTCCCGACTCTGATGGTACCCTGGCACTGCTAAACAGTCCAGAGCCAGTGCTCTGTGTAAAATGGATTATGCATATTAGGCTAATTTTAATTGGCTGTACCAATCAACCTATAAGTCTGTAGTATATACTAGGGCATGTAGGTTTAGGGTCTCCAGTATAGATAGTGCACCTAGAGGTGCACTGCCATGGTGCCCAGTGTCATTTTAAAAGCAGGCCTGCCTTGGTGGTTGCTTTTAAGTTCAAGTTAACCCCAGATTAAATTTTTGACTTAAATGTACTTCCAAAGTCCTAAACTACCTTATTTTTACATATAAGTCACCCTTAAGGTATGCCCTAAGTGCCACCAGAGTTGGGTGCATTGTAACTATAAGCAGGGACTTTATAAAAGATGTTTTATAAGCCCTGGTGGGGGAAAAATAGGATCATTTGTTTTTCCCATTGTAGTGAAAGGGCTACATAGGCTAACATGGAGAAATTTTATTTTAAAATATGGCACTAAATAGAGCACGTTTGGTATCAAATTAAAAGTTATAATACATCCACCAACTTTCCGCTGTTGAGGTTTATATAACTTGGACAGGGAAAGAGTATTAGAACTCTTACTAAAAGTTACCATCTTCAACCTCAGCCCTATAGTGCCCTTCTCTGATTGGTCAGCCTCTGTCTGGCAGCCTGAGACTGGCTGCCTTGATGAGGTGTGAAGTGGCCTGGGCTCAAACAAAGGAAGCATCTGTTAAGAGGAGTTCTATCTCAATAGATGGCAAAACAAGATGAGGGAGAGCAGGCAAAACTGAACTTCAAAGGAGGAAAGGACATTTCTGACAGCAACTTGATCTTCCCCATTTCCTTCAGCAACAGACAACCAGGTGCCATCTGATTAGATTAAGAGAGGGCTGGAGAGGGATGAACTCAGATCTAAACTCTAAAACTGAATTTTTGCCATCTTGGATTTTGGTGGAATGTTGCTCCCTGGGATAGATTTTTGCCACACTTCCCAGGAAGTGGTGACTCAAGAGGATGATGACACTGCATGTGATTTAACAGGAGCATCCCACTGCTTGACACCCCAGCAGCAAGGATAAATATGCCCCACACTTCAGATCCCTACTGGAAAAAGACAAGAAGAAGAAGAAGGACTGCCCTACTGGACCCCTGGCTTGCACCTGGACACTGCACTCAGAAAGACTGCACCAGCTGCACAATTTGGGCTTCACCAAGAAAAGGATTTTGCCTTACTTCTACAACCCCAGGAAGGGGCTCCCTGTAAGCCACAGGTAGAAAGGAGCTGACCAGAGTCCTCTGCATCAATCCCTGCAAAAATAGCTCAGCTGACCAGTGACCCATAGTCATTTAAGGATTTGGAACAGGTGTGCTCTGGGAGTTGAAGTCCTAACCCTCAAGGGGCAACTCAGAGCTTGTGGATCCTTGGGGTGAGTTGTGGACATTTGAAGGACCTTAGAAGTACTTCTGGAAGAAGATCCAGAAATTTGAAGAAGTTTGGCGCAACTTTGGAAAAAGTCTCCATAAGTGGGCCGAGTTGATGTCGTGAGTCATATATCATATATATACATATATGTATATGTATATATATATATATATATATATATATATATATATCGTGCCCTCGCTATGCACAGTTGTCTCATCAATAATTTTATTGCAAATGTTGCAGTGAGAATATGAAAGATAGCATAGAATATGTAAACAATGATATAATGTGTGGAGTATTGAGCTGTGCATGGCAAAGGCATGAGTTATAGTTACCTTAGGGAGTATGTTTTAGTTACTTGAAAGAATTTTTATGGTTTTGTACAAGTAAATTCAGAACCTAACTATAACGTCCCTGTAACCTTTGTTTTTTTCAGTGAATTTCTATGTTGTTTTTAATGTATTGACATTTTCATTGCTGTATGTCAATCCAACCCCTGCTGCTCACAGCTGAAGGCAGTGTGTGGTGATGGGTGGCCACAAGACCTGAGGCCAAACTCCTATAACACCCAACCTTGCACCATGCACAGCCTTCTCCCTTGCGCAGTAGAAACTGCCCGCAAGTGCTGTCCTGCAGCCAGTCCCTGTATCCAACCCCCCTAACCTCCCAATCACATGCTGTGCACTGCCCTTTGCACATGCATGGTGGAACTTGGCCGCTACCTCGCTGGGTGTGGGAATAGGTGTGAGAGGCTGTATCTGGGGGTAAGAGTGTCTGTCAGAGTGTCTGTCTGGGTGTGAGAGTGCGTACCGTGGTATTTTAGAGAGTGTGTCAGTATGTGTGTGGGTCTGTGAGTGGGTGCATCAGATTGTATGTGGGTCTGTGAGTGGGTGTGTAAGTGTCTGAGTGGAAGAAATTGAAAGAGAGAAAAAAAAGTGACAGGAAAAGAGATAGAGTTTTTTTAGGCTTTAATATCTCAAATACATAGAATGAAATTGTTAGACCTGACAGCCTTAGAGTGGTCACCCCTAACTTTTTGCCCACCTCCTTCTACTTTTTGGATACTGTTTTTGCTGGTTTTTAGACTCTGCACACTTTACCACTGCTAACCTGTGCTAAAGTGCATATGCTCTCTCTCTTTAAACATGATGGCACTGGATCATACCCAATTGGATTATTTATTTACTTATAAGTCCCTAGTAAAGTGCACTATATGTGCGAGGTGTGCTTGGTGGTGGGTTTCTATTAGGTGGGTGGGTGTGGGTGTTTATGTGTCTTGGGAGGTGTGGGGTGGAGGTGCTGGGAGATGCCTTGGTGGGTGGGTGAGTGTATGTTGGGGTGGTGACTCCAGGTATGGTGGATGTGCTGCATGTAAGAATGTCTGTGGTTGTGGTGTCTGCTGGTGTGGTGACTGGGGTCGGTGTATGAGGGTCTGCTGTGGTACTGTCTGTGGGTAAGAGAGGTGTAGTGGCTGGATCTGTGAATGTTGGTGTGGAGTTTGCAGGTGTGTCAGGTATTGTGTCTATGATGCTGGGGGTGATTGGGTGTCAGGGTAGGTTGTGACTGTGTGCAGGTGTATATTGGCTGTGTGTATGCTGGTGGTGTGTCTTGTGGTGCCTGTGTTTTTCGGAGCTACCCTTGGATTTTGAGGTGGATGCATGCCTGTTTGGGATTAAGAGGTGTAGGGAAGGCGGAAGACAAAGGATGACTGGCTTCCATCAGTGAGGAGGCCAGAGCCTGAAAGGATCTCTGTAAGTCAACCAGTGCACCGTAAATACCCTCCAAGAACGCATTACTCTGTTGGACTTCAGTTGCCAGTCCCTGGATGGCATTCACGATGGTCGACTGACCCACAGAGGTGGACCTCAGGAAGTCAATAGCCTCCTTACCGAGGGCAGCAGGGCTGACAGGGGCAGTGGGAGAGGTGCCTGTGGCAAAGGAGCCCCCCACCCTTTTCGGTGTGCAGGCACAGCCAACTGGGTGGGGAGCTTCAGGGAGGGTGGTAGTAGTAAGCGGGGTGGTGGACTCCGATGGTCCCAGATGGGTCTGCCACCGCCAGGGAGTGTCCACTGGAGGAGGATTCCGATGATAAAAACTGGATCCTGTCTCCCCCTTGGCACTCCACCCACCCTCTGGGCCACTGGGTACCTCAGTGTTGGTGCTTTCAGCAATCCGCGCCCTGTTGCAAGCAGCTTCCACTCGGCTGTGCCCCAATTTCTTTGGCTGCGAATGCTGATGCACATAAAGAGAGAGAGAGAGAGAGGGCCATCACATTCTTAACATACACATACAATACAACATTCACAACAGTAATAACACATCTATGTCACATAAAGCCCCAGATAGGAACCATTTAAAGCCTACATCATGTCACAATTACATACTTTCAACATTCCCCTATGACCACAGTGTCACCCACTACATAAGACAAACATATGACCACTACATCACCATCCCATCAATTCAGCAGTAACTCAAAAATACCATGCACCAGATTAATTGGCTACATCTAAAGTTTGTCCCCATACAGACAATTACTGTGTATCAACAAATCATTCTTAGGAAATGCGGCTTACTAACAACACAATATCATGCCTCCCCCTACTCCACACTTGCCCAGTCCATCACTAGTAGTCAGGTTCCATGAAAGTAAACTCATCTCACTTTAAATTTAACACAACATGTTGTTTTGCAATCACATACCTAACTAGTGAATCTGTCTATATCTTTCACAATATCAAATACCTCAGATGAAGGCACTACAGGGCATATTTCAGAGACCCTAGCACCACCGGAGCGTCACTTTTCGTGATGCTCCGGTAGTGCTTATGACTGCTCCATATTTACAAGGAGGTGTAACACCACTTTTTTGTGGCATTATGCCTCCTTGTAAATATGGACCCCTCCGACACAGTTTTCTGCGCCAGAGAGGCATGGAATGGGTCTTGCTGTGGGCGTTCCACGGCAACACCCATTGCTATTGACGCTGCCTTAGATTTACGAGTAAACCTGAGGCAGCGCCAAAAACTAACATCTATCGAAATACTATACAATTATTTACAAAGAGTATCTGGACCCTCTTTTTTAACTCATTGACACATAGACAACATTTCAATGTCATGCAGTAGGGGCCTACTTAGCACACAGAATACACCCACAGACAACCACAGGGAGCATACCAACATCTCCAATCAATGGACACCAAACAATGTGCATGAAGGCCACATACCATTCCACTGTACATGCTGATTAGAAACCTCTACATGACAATATCTAAACAACAACATCACTAACAATTGTACAGACATGTGAGTCCCATTACCTAAGTCCAGAACAAATACTCACATAACCAATCACTAATGTAACCATGAATGACACATACATCTAGAGTAAGCAAACTGAATGATAACATACACCATAAGACCAACATGTATATGTCAAATGAAAGCCCAGCTAAAGTATTGAGTGAGGAAGAAATGAGCAGATCCATTACTACGCCTAAGATTAGCAAAGGTTAGTCTGGCAAAGATGAGGTTTCAACATAAAAATATGCACGAAGTATCAATTGACACATGATGTAGGCACAAAATAGTTTATGTTACACCCATATAGGTATGGCACTGCCCTATGTAGTTCAGACAATATACATGGGCTAAGCGATCAGCAACCTAGCCACTTACCTGCTCAACACCAAATACATTGAATAAAAGGTATTTGAACACATGCCAGTCTTATGTCTTGAAAGGTCAATGTATTGTTATCACCATGAATTTCGCTATGTAGGATGTCCACCCTGATCAAACTTCGTATTTCCCAATGTATGAATCTGACATGACAATGGGGACAGTTCCTCAAACCTCATAAGGAGTGTAGTAAGTTTGCCATACCAAAATTCAGATTGGAGTGACAGCCTCACATGAAGTTACCATCTATTTCATGACACACGATTATTTGGCCCTGTTACTCATCTGTCAGACCCAATATTGCCCACAGAGCAAGATCCAGTGGAATAGGACTAGTCAGAGACCAACGAGCAATACAACTTACCATTTGGGTAAATGGACTTGGGAACACTAGGTGGAAGGGATTACACATGTGTATGTCTGAGTAGAGTTAGACATATGACACAGTCACATGTGCATCTCTATGTGCAGTCATTCATTTTGGTTGACATAGGTGATTAACATGTTGCATACACAATACAATGACCACATCGGTGTTTCAATGTTGGCAACTGTATTACTGTGTCTTCCTAGGAGACACTCTACCTGTAGCCGTTACTACATTGTCACAGCTGCAATACTTAGACATCATAACCTTAACTGGAGGAGGCATGTACATGGATTCTTTCAGTACTTACTCACTTGTGGATTCTGTGCTGCCCTCAAACCCCCATCCACCTCAGTGTAGGCCACCACCAAAATGCGGGCCCTTAGGGGGGTCAAGGTCCGACAGGCATCCCTCCCTCGTTGGGAGGACATTCCCAGGTGCGCCTCTGCAGTCTTCGGGCCCAGCATTTAAGGTCCTCCCACCGCTTCCTACAGTGGGTGCTCCACACTTGCTTGGCGTTGGCACACCAGATTTCCTTTTTTTGATGAGCATTGACTTGCATGCATTACACAGACAAAAGGAAAAATCCATGTCCATATGCACCATACCAAATTAGCATCTGCATGCATCATCAACTTCACTACTTAACATTTCAGGTACACCATCATACACCACACCTTTCACACATTGGTAAGACATTGGACTCACCTGCTCCTCTGGTGCACCATATGGTTGTTCATACAGGGGTAGGACCTCCTCCACAAGCTTCTCCAGCTCTTTAGGGGTGAAAGCTTGGCCCCTGTCACCTGCAGGACGTGGCATTATATCTCCCAGAGGCAGTACACAGCAGCTCAGGTAGTGGGGGGCTTGCTGGCAGCAGTGTCAGGATTCAAGTGAGCAATACTGCAGAAGATGGCAGTCACATCCACCATGTACAGGACTGTCACAAGCGGCGGACATCGCCATTGGCTCAAGTCCGCCAAAGGCATCAGTGTGTACCAATGGCAATTTGCACTGTGGTTGTGACCTCCTACCACCATGACGACTTCCGCCAGCGAACTTAGGTCACTTTTGCATGTCCAGTACAGTAGATCAGCTGGCTGTCATTTTTAGCAAATTTTATGTATTGAAGAGTTATGTAATCTGCATCATAAACCAAGCCCTATATTGAGCAGTATATCTGTAAGTACTGCCTTCATGTTTAGTTCTCTATTTGTGCATGTGAGCAGTAAAAGCTATGTAACTGAAGGACATGTGGTGATAGCAATGTGCACCTATTCTGAGGATCCTATGTGTGTTGTTTATGTAGATAATGTGCAACAACATGTGTGCGACATGTCAAGTCGGTTGGACCAACAAACAGAGTCACAGATGATTATGCATGTGTAGTACATTGGCTACTTGAAGGGAAGTGCAACAAGGAGAGTGCTATTGGATGCATAGCTAAGTGCTGGACTGCAGATGTCAGAGGTTCTAACAGCAAATATGTGTGACTTGTTTATGGACATTTACATGATGTGTGTATGTTTCATGACACATATTATTTTACATGTTTCCACATAGTTAGCCTGCCATGAGGAGAGGAGGATAACCACCAGTTTACTGTCCACTTGTAGACCTGTACTCCATAGAGGAAAGACATACTTTTCAGACATATCAGCTGAATCAGCATACTATCATGGATCTTTGTGATCAGTTGGAGCTAGATCTGATGCCTGCCATACGCAATCCCTATAGCATACCTCCCATCATTCAAGTCATGTTAGTGTTACGCATCCTGGCCACTGGGTCCTTTCAGAATACAGTAGCCCAAACTGCAGGGATGCCTCGGCCCATGTTCAATCTGGTTTTGAAAGATGTACTGTGTGCATTGTTAAAACACCTGGACAGCTACATTAGGCTTCCCCAACGTGCGGATTTGGCCTATGTGAAGGCAGAGCTTTATGCTATGGGACACATTCAACATGTTCTTGGAGCCATAGAAAGCATCCAGGTTGCCTTGGTTCCTCCCAGTGCCAATAAATAGGTGTATAGGAGAAAGAAAAACTACCACTCCATCAACGTTCAAGTGGTGTGTCTGGTAGACCAGTGCATTTCACAAGTCAGTGCGAAGTATCCAGGATCAGTCCATGATTCCTTCATCATGTGTAACAGCAATATGTCCCACTGCTGATGACATAACTCAACACATAGAGGGCCTGACTGGTTGGTAAGTTACAATTGAAATGTGTGTTTGCAAAGTATGTCTCCTGCCATCACAATGTTGCATGTCCCACATATATGTTTGTGTTGTTCGACGTAATTGTTTACAGGTGACTCTGGCTATCCTAAACACCCTTGGTTGTTGACACCAGTGAGGTACAAAACCATGCCTGGGGAAGTCCGCTACAATGATGCCCACGGGATGACAAGGCATGTCATGGAGTAGATTTCTGGGCTCCTGAGGATAAGATTTAGGTGCTTGGACATTTCAGGAGGAGCCCTCCTCTACTCTCCCACAAGGTATGTCAAATAATTGTTGCCAGCTGCATGCTCCATAATCCTGCCCTGAGATGGCAGATACCATTTCTACCAGATGAGGGGGAGCCTGCAGTACCTGTGGGTGGAAATGCTGATTTGCCAAGTGATGATGAGCCAGATGAGGATGAAGCATGAGGCTCCAGGGCTGATCTCATCAATCAGTACTTCAACTGACTCAATGTACGTAATGTACTTGTGATGCAGTGATTAATGATAATAAGCTACTGTTGATGTGTAGCATGCCACATCTTCTTTACCATCAGCTATGGGGTATTAGGCAGCTGAAATGCCTACTAGTGAGTTGTGCATGCAGACTTTAATGTGGTGTTGTGGAAAGTGCAGACTGGTATACAATATCATGTACTGTAAATGCACTTGCAATGACACTCTTGTGAACATGACTTGTCTGCATTGAGGAATGTTTTCTGGTATGTTCTATCTGTCATCTCTGTTAATCACAGATTTGTCGACTTCCATGTTGGCCCATCATCGCTGGCATGTCACAATCAGTGGCAAAGGCAGTTGGGAACTGGAGCACACATGATAAGTGGACATGGCTGAAACTAGGTACTGAATGCAATGAGTATGTAGAGTGTAATTTCATGGCCAAACTGTCGGGACACCAGGCTGAAATTGTGTCTACCTCTCAAGATTACCTGTAGGATACTGGAGCTGGTCAAATGGTTCAATTGGTGTATTGATATGTGTCTGCCACATGTGTAAATGTGGAAGCAGCCTCTACCATAACAATGTTTAACTGTTGTATGTAACCTACCCTGGACCTAGCTGTCAGTGTGTTCCTACTTTGCAGAACCATGTGCATGTCTCTGTGGACTGACATAGGTGAGTGCAACCCTACAGGTATGTGACCAATGTAAGTGAAAGATCCCTGGACTCAGGACATCCACACTGTTATCTGTCTCTACCATGGGGCTTGTACATTAGGGAGCAAAGGTATGGTCATGTGATAAGGCTTTACCAGGTGAATAAGGAGCATTCTATGGCCCTCATTACAACCCTTTTAGTCAGTGATATAGAGGCGTTAATACCGCCAGCAGGCCAGGGGTAATAATTATTACCATTGGCGGAAACCGCTCAAACAGACAGCCACTTTAACACACCGACTGCCAGGGTGAAATCAACAGGCACCACGGCGGTAACTGCCTACAGTGAGGCGGAAGACAATGTTCTGCCCACTGTATAATGACACACCAGTCCGCCATCTTTTCCGGGGTGGTATCAATGACATCAAAAGCCTGGCAGAAACACTGCACAGAAGGGAAACGACTCAGCTATGGAGACTCAAGGAAGAACTAAGCCTCCATGGAGCCCGAGCTGCATGTGTTCCCCATGATCTTCTACATTCTGCTCCACTACGAACACCAACGCCAATGAAGACAAACACTGTGAGTACAGCCGCCTAGCACACGGGGGAGGGAGGAAAAAGAGAGTGACACACATACGCAACACCCCCCCCAACACCATGCACACAAGCAGATGCAGTAACATTACATATTCACCCGGTACCCCTCAGGAATAATGCAAGGACAAAACGAATTGATTAAAGTGCGTGTAATAAGATAAAATAGTATAAATATGTGCATCCAAATCAACAAGTATATACATATTTACAAATGTAGGGACACTGCCCAGTCCTCAATGTTTGTGGGCCCACGGGGCACACATCACAAAGTCCAAGGCCCCACCTCACTCCTGCAACAACACAGACAGAACACTGCAGGGGCATCAGGTTGAAAATAGCCAGGCACCTCACGGGGACACGGAATGGGGGGCACCTCAGCCAGAAGATGGTACAACGCCACTGATCCTGGAGAGGGCAACATGCCCATCACTCTGCCCTGGGGAGTGCAAGGCCACAGTTTCTCAAGTAGGTGAGTTGCCCACTGACTTGTCCTGGGGAGTGCAAGGCCACAGTCTCTCAACTGGGTGACTTGCCCACTGCTTGGTCCTGGGGAGTGCAAGGCCATAGTCTCTCAAGTGGGCGACTTGCCCACTGCTTGGTCCTGGGAAGTGCAAGGCCACAGTCTCTCAAGGGGTGA